>NC_057804.1:165075601-165375601 GCF_018294505.1 Triticum aestivum | reverse complement strand
TTCCTTTAGGATATTAGTAACATTTGCGATAGTCCTTGAAGTCCGTGGTATCTTCTTCTTCCAAATACCATGAACTACTTATGGCAGAAGTTCCTCGTTGAACTGAACGATCACAACCAGAGTGCTCTTGATGAGTTCTCCATTATATATTGTGGCTCTGCCAGTTCTACCTTTCTGCATGGGTTATCCGGAAGAATTATGTTGAACTTGGTTCGACATACTAATCTATGCATCCACAACTCAGAAAGTTATATGTTCCTTTGAGTTGTCCCTCTTTAGTTGTCTGCTGACCTTCGTCTATCAATTGATAGTCAAGAGTATGCGTGCGTTCGTTTGTCGACGCCTATTACTCTTGTGGTCCGTCAAGTCATTCTGTCCTGAATGACTTGGAGAAACAAACTCCAGTACCTCATCCATATCTAGGATTGGGTCAAAGTAGTTGTATTCCGCAGATCAGATGCCAATCCAGCTTTTTGTTCTGTTCTACCTTGGAGTATTACCCCCTTTATGTCAGAATTGTCATGAGAACTGCACCAACTCTCATGAATTTTGACGTAGTGATACTTCTTGCCATCATTGTTCATTCCTCGGTTCCCATGTCATTGTAACCGGAATGCCGACAAGTGTACTGTGATGTGCGAAATCAATACTCCTAGCAACTCCGTTGCTTGGTAGTTAATGGACAATATTCTCATTCTTGGCATGCTGGTTATTGAATTATCATTCTAAGTCTGATCGTGCTACCTAGTCCTTATTTCCGGTGCACTCCTCGATCAATGAGCTAGGATTGTGTCAATCCCTCATTTTTTCTTTTTGATCATATCATCTTGCCCTGAAAAGCAAGATTGTTCTCGAGCTTAGAGACATATCGGTGGTTCGTGACTTTCCAATTATCTTCCTGGAAGTGTTACCGGGTTGTTTCCTGACTGTTATGTTGAGCTCGTGATCAAGTTGGTTTATCCTGTAAACCACCCTTTCTCCAAGAATCCGTGTTGGATACCCTGAGCTAGTTGGTTAAGCTAGACAACAGCTTGGAGAGTTGGAAGATAAAAGCTTGTCTGACTTAGTTCATGTTAAGGGATATCTTTCCGTGTGTGTGTGTGTGTGTTGAAGAAAGATGATATCTTCATCGATTGGTCCCTGTGATCAGTTGTTGGACCTATTATCTTATAAAAACTTTGATTTGAGTATGGGCTATCGTCAAATCAAATCAGAACCAACGATGTTCGTAATGTTGTCTTACTCATGGTTATCCCTCGAGCATACACCATTACATCTTTTGGGTCTGACCAATGCTATGTCCTTGTTCACATAATTATGGAATTCCATTTATATGGTCATCCCAATGAATTGTTGTTAAGCCATCAGCAACATATTTGACCTCTCCATAATTGTGTTGAACATCCAGCTAGTATTGGAAACTTTTCTAAGCATTATCTTCATGACCCGCTCATGGAGCATATGTCCGGATGAAAGATGTGACTTTCTTTAATTCACGTGCACTTGGTGTAAGTTGCCGCCGTGTATCCGAGAAAGATTGTTTTTGCTTCATTGGAATCATCCCAAGTCAGTCATGCATGTGTGAAGTATACATTGGATTGTGAGATTAGCTACCTCCATTCCATATGTGTCCCGCGCACACCAAGCCACTGATTGATTTGTTCAAGGAGAAGAAGTTCCTTCTTAAGAGTATACCTTATGCAAGGACTTCGATATCCTCGATGATGGTTTTCTCCCGGAACTCGGTAGTGTTTTATTATAAGACTACCATGTGTTCATGTTTGTCGGTGACAGCATGTTCACACGTGTGTAGCAGAACCAGCTCATGTTTTGGAGCTTGCTATTGTAGTTCATTTCCCAAGAATCTCGCAACGTCATCTCGTCGAATTGTGTTGCAAACTTTCATTTTTCTTCCTAGACTCGATGAGTCTGGATATCCTGACACCAACCAGATCTGAATCTCAGGCAGATATGATGGTTGGAACATTTCCCAAGAACTATAATATTGGTCCCTCGATAACCGGTAAAGTGGATGTCGTGGCCAACCCACCTAGCCGGAAGACCTATTATGGTAGTATCTTGATTAAGGAAGTTGGCCACCTTCCCATAAGGACTTCGTAGGATTTACTCCCTAGTTGTGCCTTATGATTTTTGTGTTCCGAAGTCCGACCTTTTACTTGATGTTCTAGATATCAAACCATGGGATGGGATACACTAGCACATCAAGGAGAACATTAGAGGCGGAGTGCTAAATGTCTCTCGGTCGATCATCCCGATTTCGTTCCCTTGGCCTCGCTAAGGTGAAATCTGAGAAAATGTTATCTTCCTTTGCATCTGCATCGTCCATCGCTATTCATCATGGTAGTATGTTGTGTTGTCAGCACCCTTGATGCGGTTGTTGATAAAACCTTGATGATTGTGGAATTGCTCAAGTCCTTGAGAGCACGCACAAGCGCTACGTATTATCATCGGCACTAACTGGGATTCCTCTCGGTTTCCTCGGCAATGCTATGACCTTTTCAAACAGTGAATTCACTCTCGATTGTTGGGTTCTTCCCTAGTTACCCGACTCATTCCCAGCATTTGCATTTTGTTCCCAGCTTGCACCGCCAATGTGCCATTCCACCATGGGTCTCTTCCATTTCCGGTGATAAGCAAACTCATCCATTACGTTGTCTTCAACAAGGTAATCCACATCATCCAAGTCTGAGTATGCCATTCTACCGAACCCCTCCAAACGATCGCTCGAGATTTTCCTTAGGCTGGTATAAAGAGTTTCAATGATCTCTGAATCAAAGGTAATTCTTTTTGCCACTTAAGGGGATATTTCCACAAGTCACCTTCCCTAAGGTGCCCCGTTATGGTATCATGGCAATTCAACTCCTCGCTACGTTGACAACCGATCACCACATTCTTAAGTCTGGAATTGTTGTCTACCTAGTGAACCCTCGTCAACTGTTCCACTCCATCCCTCTAGATGTGTGCTTCGTCTCTCAGCTCAAGAGATATTGCTATGACTCACTTGGTGAGCTGATCCTAAGTTGATTGATCTTCGAGAAGATCGATTCTTCCGGAGTTGTCCTTTTCCTCTTGCTGTCATGCTAGCTGGAGTTCTCAGAGCAAGACGACGGGACAAAGATGGTGATCGAATCAACGTTCATTCGAAGTGCAACCTGGATCGTGAGTTTTCACAGCCCTAGAATTTGCTTGTAGCTATTTACCTGAGTGAGCATGATGCATCATGTCTAAATTCTGAAAGTTGAATTGAGGTTAGTTGAAACCCTCATAAATCACTTCAAAAATAATCAACATTAAAATCTTTTCAAAGAAGTCCAAGAAAATATTCCTCTTAGTCTCTGAAAATATTGGCAAGAGGTAAAACTTAAAACAATATTTTTGGAATCTCAGAGATATTTATTTTGGGCCTTTGAATTAATTAAATAACTATTTGCATTGGATATATATATTCTTTATATAATTAATATATGTCCAATAATCCTGGAACATTTTATGTGGCTTGGGATATTTTAATTCTAGTCACATATTTATTTTCAGGATTTTATAAAATGATTTGGTTTGTAAGCTAAATCAAAACAAAGCAAATAATTAGAAAACAGAACAAAAAAAAGGAAACAACAGAAACTTACCTGACGCAGCAACCGGCCCAGCTCCTGTGCCGGCAGCCCACCTGTGCGGCCCAGCCCACCTGGCCCCTCTCCTGTCGTCTTCTTCCCCTCGCCCCAAAGCTGCTGCTGTCGCCGCGAGAGAGCACCCACGCAGGCCGCAGGCTCCAGCTCCTGCTTGCCACCTCCTGCCCTCCTTCATGACTGGAGACGCCTCGAAGCCCCTCTCGCCTCTCCCTCACTCGCTGCACTCCCTCCCCCTCCTCTGCCTCTCCTGCGCGCAGCCACCAAATGGAGCCGCCGCCACCGTCGCCGTTCGCCGCTACCATCGACCTCCCCACGCCCTTCCGGATATGCGACGAGCTCCGCCTCGACGCCGTAGAGCCGCACGCCAAGCACGCGACCCCGGGAGGCCAGCAACGCCGCCATCGCGGTCATCTTCAACCTCGGGCACCCGGGCCCCTCGCCGTCGATTCGCGCCGTCAAGGACGTCCCCGAGCCCACTAACCTACTGCGCCGCCTCCCTGTGAGCTCCTGCTCCCAACCCCTCTCTCCCCACCGTCGAATCCCTCCTCTATCCCCCCTGGCCACCGCGGCGGAAGCTCACCGCCGTCACGCCTGTCGCCGCCGTCGTTGCAGGTCACCGAACTCGCGTCCGAGCACGACCTCGAGCTCGTGGATCTCCCAGGAGCCTGCCCAGCCTCTCAGCTCGCTCGCTCGCCATGCGTAGCCCTGTGCCCGTGCTGGCCCGAACTGCGGCCACCGCCGCGAGCTTGCCTCCGGCGAGCTCGGGCCACCTCAGCCCCTGCCGTTTGCACAGATGGATGCGGGCGAGTCCCAGCTCCACGTAGACGCCCTCATCCGCCCCTTTGGTCGCCGGAGATGCAAACCCGAGCGTCTCCGCCGCTCTGCTTGGCCGCCGGCGGCTAACTGCCGGTGTGTCCGACGTGGACGCGTGGTTATTGTTAATTACGGCTAACTAACCCCCCCTAAAGCCACTGCCATGTGGGCCCTTGTACCTGTTTAGGTTAGTTTTATTTTCTGTTTAGATTAGTTCATAAGCAGTGGGACCCACCCGTCAGCATTGACTCTGCTGACGTGGCCGTTGACCTGGCCCCACCTGTCAACGACACTAATCAGCCCCAGTCACTGACCAGTGGGCCCCACTGGTCAGGTTTGACCCGGACCAGCCCCTGTTGACTTGCTGACGTCATGCCAACGTCATGCTGACGCAGTAATGTTTTCTGGATTTAATTTAATTCTGAAATTCCAAAAAATAGCTAAAACTTCAATAAATCATAGAAATTCAACCGTAACTCCAAATTAAATAATTTATATATGAAAAATTATCAGAAAAATTCAAGGAATCCATCTGTACCATTTTCATGCATGTTAGAACAACTTATAGATGCTGTTTAGCACAAATCATACTAATGGCATTTAAATATCCACATATGGAGTTTGAATTTGAATCTTGGATTCAAACCAACTTCATTTAATCTGGTTTTAGTTGCATTAGCACAAAACACAGCATATTGCCATGTCACATTCATGCATCACATTGTGCATTGCATTCATTGTGTTTTTCCTCAGTTGCCGGGATTGCCCCCGTTCGATAGACATGATACCGACGATGTGATCGATGACACTGATGAAGAGCTATATTATCTTCAGAAGTGCCAGGCAAGCAAAACCCCCTTGTTCATTCCGATAAAATCCCACTGTCTCGCTCCTGCTCTCTTTTACTGCATTAGGACAACAACGACATATTTGTTACTTGCTGCGGTAGCTGAACCCCTTTATCCTTTGCATGACCTGTCATTGCCACAGTAAATAGATGAAACCCACTAGCATGAGTAGGAGTTGTTTGAGCCCTGATGTGCCTACTCATTCATGCTTGTTTGTCATGCCTGCTACTGCTTAGAGTTGAGTCAGGTCTGATTCATCGGGGATGAATCAGAGGCGTGTGAACATGTCCTACTATGTGTGAACTAAGTGTGTGAACACGATTTGGTAAAGGTAGCGGTGAGAGGCCATGTAGGAGTACATGGTGGGTTGTCTCATTGCAGCCGTCCTCAGGAACTGAGTTCTGTGTTTGTGATCCATGAACAGCTACTACCACACATTGGGATCCTTAATTGACTCTCTCGACTTATTAATCAACATGATCTCTGTCCAGGAGTTGCAACTAGTTTCTGGTGTTTGTAGGTAGTGTTAGTAGTCTACCAAGTGGCACCCGGTACAGGTGGGCTTGGGACAGACTAGGCACAGTGGCCCGGTGTACCAAGTGGCACCCGGTTGGTGGGCTTGGGAACCCTGCACACATTGTTTGGGGCCGTAAGCGACACCCCGGCCGGATCTCCTTGCGGATGGAACCCGAATAGGCGATAAACCTGGACGAGAGACTTGTTTGGTTAGTCAGGTCGTGGCCGACTCCCTCGCCCGGCTTCCGCTTGAAGGTTGCCGAGGTACATGACGTGTACAGGGCGGTAAGTGGCGAGAGCGTGTGTGAAGAAGTACACCCCTGCAGGGTTATCATTATCTATTCGAATAGCCGGATTCCTCGGATATGGAAACTTGGACCGCTTGCATAGTTCATAGACAAGTGAAAGTGGATACTCTAAAATACGCAAGATAAGCGTGAGTGCTATGGATGGCGTTCTCGTAGGGAGACGGGAGCGGATCCATAGTGGTGTATTGATATGGTGAATATGTGGACTCGTGTGCGCCACCTCAAAAGAGTTGCAGTCGTAGTTTAGGTTAGCCACCGAGTCAAAGCTGGCTTGCTGCAGTTAAACTCCACCATCCCCTTGTTGATAATGATGCATATGTAGCTAGATCTGATGTAAGTCTTGCTGGGTACATTTGTACTCACGTTGCTTAATTTATGTTTTTGCAGAGAGACTTTAGTCTCACTAGTAGTTCCACGTGGACTTCGACGTTTAGCTTGTTACCTCAGCTACGATCTTGTGCCCTCGGCAGGATCTGGTAGATAGTCAGGCTTATCAGCCTTTTCCATTTCTAGATGTCTGTACTCAGACATGTTAAGCTTCCGCTTGTGCCTTGACCCATGTTTGTAATATCTCGCTCCTCGGAGCCTATTGAATAAACTACTTGAGTCGTAGAGTCATTTTGTGATGCCATGTTGTATTGCACATATCGAGCATATTGTGTGTATGTTATTGAAATGCTTGGTATGTGTGGGATCTGACTATCTAGTTGTTTATCTTTAGTAGCCTCCCTTACCGGGAAATGTCTCCTAGTGTTTCCACCGAGCCATGGTAGCTTGCTACTGCTCCGGAACACTTAGGCTGGCCGGCATGCGTCCTTCTTCGTTCCTGTGTCTGTCCCTTCGGGGAAATGTCACGCGATGAATACCGGAGTCCTATTAGCCCGCTACAGCCCGGTTCACCGGAGTCCTGCTAGCCCAGTGCTACAGCCTGGATTCACTCGCTGATGACCGACACGTTCGATGCTGGGTCATGGATGCCTGTCCCTGTAAGTTAGTGCCACTTTGGGTTCACGACTAGCCATGTCAGCCCGGGTTCTTTGTCATATGGATGCTAGCGACACTATCATATACGTGAGCCAAAAGGCGCAAACGGTCCCGGGCCAGGTAAGGTGGCACCCGTGGGAATACAGTGTGTGAGGCCGCAAAGTGATATGATGTGTTACATGCTAGATCGGTGTGGCATTGAGTCGGGGTCCTGACATGTAATTGGGCATCATTTGGATCAATGTGCGCAGGGTATCATATTTTCCGTCCAAAGCTCATAGGATCTTCTTGATGATGAATTTTTCGGTCATCTCTTCACATCCTAAGCCGGCAATCTCATTTGTGATAAGAGCAAGCCTAGAGTACATTTCAGCGACACCTTCACCATCCTTCATTTTGAACTTGTCAAGCTAACTTTTAA
Source organism: Triticum aestivum (assembly GCF_018294505.1). Taxonomy (NCBI): domain Eukaryota; kingdom Viridiplantae; phylum Streptophyta; class Magnoliopsida; order Poales; family Poaceae; genus Triticum; species Triticum aestivum. Next base: position 165,368,061 of record NC_057804.1, on the reverse strand, counting down.
GCACATCCAACTTGGATTCCTTGACGGAGTCGGTTCCTTCATGCATATCAATCAAAGTATCCCAAATTTCCTTTGCATTCTCAAGATGGTTGATTTTGTTGAATTCTTCGGGGCATAATCCGTTGAAGAGGATATCACAAGCTTGAGCGTTGTATTGCAGCATCTTCAACTCTTCCGTGGTAGCTTCACATTTCGGTTCTCTCCCATCAAAGAATTCACCTTGCAAGCCAATACACACAATATCTCAAACGGCGGGGTTATGTCCAAGAATATGCATTTTCATCTTATGCTTCCAACTAGCAAAATTAGTACCATCAAAGAAAGGACCTCTTCGGTGGTAATTTCCCTTGCTAGACGCCATACTCTCCTAGGTTGTGAAACCAAGGCTATGACCACCAAAAGCTATGGAAATCAAAGCAAATGGAGACCAAATCTCTGATACCACTTGTAGGATCGAAAGTATGTCTAGAGGGGGGAGATTAGACTACTTGACCAAATAAAAATCTATCCTTTTCCAAATTTTAGTTCTTGGCAGATTTAGCAACTTAGCACGGTTCAAGCAATCTTAACACAATTCAAGCAAGCATTCAAAGAGTATATGAGCAGCGGAAAGTAAAGCATGCAACTTGCAAGAATGTAAAGGGAAGGGTTTGGGGAGTGCAAACGCAATAGGCGACACGGATGTTTTTGTCGTGGTTCCGATAGGTGGTGCTATCGTACATCCACGTTCATGGAGACTTCAACCCACGAAGAGTAACGGCTATGCGAGTCCACGGAGGGCTCCACCCACGAAGGGTCCATGAAGAAGCAACCTTGTCTATCACACCATGGTCGTCGCCCACGAAGGACTTGCCTCACTAGCGGTAGATGTTCACGAAGTAGGCAATCTCCTTGCCCTTACAAACTCCTTGGCTCAACTCCACAATCTTGTCGGAGGCTCCCTAGTGACACCTAGGCAATCTAGGAGACACCAATCTCCAAGAAGTAACAAATGGTGTGTTGATGATGAATCCTTGATCTTGTGCTTCAAATGGTAGTCTCCCCAACACTCAACTCTCTCTCTCTCATAGGATTTGGATTTGGTGGAAAGAAGATTTGAGTGGAAAGCAACTTGGGGAAGGCTAGAGATCAAGATTCATATGGTAGGAATGGAATATCTTGGCCTCAACACAAGTGTAGGTGGTTCTCTCTCAGAAAATGTAGGTTGGAAGTGTAGGCACGTTCTGATGGCTATCTCCACGAAAGAAGAGTGGGTGGAGGGGGTATATATAGCCTCCACCCAAAATCTAACCATTACACACAACTTGCCAATCTTGGTGGGACCAAATTGATAAACTCAGTTGGACCGATTCAGCAAATCTAGTGACCGTTAGGATTTTCGGTGGGACCGACATGCAACTCGGTAGGACCGATATGATTAGGGTTAGGGCATAACATAATCTCGGTGTGACTGATTACACAAACTCGTGAGACCAATTTTGGTAATAAGCTAACCAGAGAGTTGATCAGGTAAACTCGGTGGGACCGATTCGCTCATTTCGGTGAGACCGAAATGTTACGAAAAGGAAACAGAGAGTTTACATTGCAATCTCGGTGGGACCGATTGCTCATCTCGGTGGGACCGAAACGTTACGAAGGGAAACAAAGAGATTGCAACCCCATCTCGGTGAGACCGAGATCCCTATCGGTGAGACCGATTTGCCTAGGGTTTGTGGCAGTGTCTATGACATTTGAACTCGGTGGCGCCGGATAGGAAGAATCGGTGGGGCCGAGTTTGACTTTTGGTTTAGGTCATATGTGGATGTGAGAAAGTAGTTGAGGGCTTTGGAGCATATCACTAACCATTATGAGCAAGAACCTCATTAAGCAACACCTCATCCCTCCTTGATAGTATTGGCTTTTCCTATAGACTCAATGTGATCTTGGATAACTAAAATAGAAAATGTAGAGTCTTGAGATTTGAGCTTGAGCCAATCCTTTTGTCCTTAGTATTTTGAGGGGTCCACTTTTCTCATCCATGCCATGCCAGTCATTGAGCTTTCCTGAAATATTTATCTTGAAATAGCATTAGCTCAATGAGCTATATGTTGCTAGGAATTACCAAAACCACCTAGGGATAGTTGCACTTTCACTTGTGTCGTCCACTCCGCGAGGCTTGGCCCCTCGCGAGGGTCTTGAGTGTTGGTTGATGAAGACGGGCCGTATTGCGCCACTGGTGGAGCCACACCGTGGGCCGCAGGCAGGCAAGTCTGGGGACCCTGTTCCCAGAACGCCGACAGTAGCCCCCAGGCCCAAGGCGCACTCGGACTTGGCTTAGCAGTGAAGCCAAAGGGCAAGTGCGGAGCACCACGGGCCCCAACAGCCTGCGGCCTTGGTCGACGCATGGCGACCGATTGGACGTGGTCGTCTCAGCTTCCCAAAGCTGCCTCGGCAACTGCCCGACTTGACGAGTCCCTGCTGCATGCAAAAAAAGGGCATCATTACCTGCGATCATGGAGGTCGACGGTTGGCCTTACTTGGGCTATAAATGAGGAGGGGCAAGAGCCCCCGTTGCCCATCTTTTCCCATTCCGCTCGCTTCTCCAAGCTTCCGCATGTGCTTTGACTTGTATGCTCTGATTGTTGGGTCATGAGACCCATGATTGTAATATCTCGCTCCTCGGAGCCTATTGAATAAAATACTTGAGTTGTAGAGTCATGTTGTGATGCCATGTTGTATTTGCACATATCGAGCATATTGTGTGCATGTTATTGAAATGCTTGGTATGTGTGGGATCTGACTATCTAGTTGTTTATCCTTGGTAGCCTCTCTTATCGAGAAATGTCTCCTAGTGCTTCCACTAAGCCTTGGTAGCTTGCTACTGCTCCGGAACACTTAGGCTGGCCGGCATGTGTCCTTCTTCATTCCTGTGTCTGTCCCTTCGGGGAAATGTCACGCGGTGTCTACCGGAGTCCTGTTAGCCTGCTACATCCCGGTTTACCAGAGTACTGCTAGCCCAGTCGCTACAGCCCGGATTCACTCGCTGAGGACCGACACATTCATTGTTGGGTCATGTATGCATGTCCCTATAAGTTAGTGCCACTTTGGGTTCACGACTAGCCATGTCAGCCCGGGTTCTTTGTCATATGGATGCTAGCGGCACTATCATATACGTGAGCCAAAATGCGCAAACGGTCCCGGGCCAGGTAAGGTGGCACCCGTGGGAATACCGTGCGTGAGGCCGCAAAGTGATATGTTGTGTTACATGCTAGGTCGGTGTGACTTAGGATCGGGGTCCTGATAGCTTTGGTATCAGAGCTTGACTGCCTGTAGGATTACCAAGCCAAACTGGTCGAAGTTGAGTCTAGAAATTCTTTAGTTATATAAGGGAATTGATTGTGGTTGGGAATGTAAGGCTCTTTTACTCCTTATACCTTATGCCCTTCTGATCTGAGTCATCTTATCTTTCCTACGGGGTTAAGAAACTAGGCTCTCTCTTCTTTCTATTAGGATCACGTGTTACTAATTCGTAGACTTATAGAATTGCTGGTCTTAAGCCTCGGTTCAGTTTCTACTACTTCTGTATGTTAACTGTTGATCTCGAAACCTTGATATTGTGCTTCTGAGTGGCTATGCCACCATTTTTGTAGCATGTCTCCAATCTTTCGAGCATTTACAGCCGTTATGCTGTCCGAGTCATCCCAGGTTTCTAAATAGTCTGATGCATTTGCAAATCCCTTCCTCCTGTTCCCGATGTCCCTTTGGTCAGATTAATAACACAAATCAGTGAGTTGAGGTACTTTATTGCCTTGACATATATGTTGGAGCTAGTATTATGACCCTAGGTGTCTTAGGGGATCATCTAGTAATCTAGCCATGTTCATGTTTCCAGTGTGATGATTCTGGCCATCATTCTCGGAAGCATCATGTGATGCCATTTAGTTAGTAGGTATTCTATTTCCGGGTTCTGAACCCGAAACTCACCCTACTCACTTCATGTTGATAGTGTTTGCTCGTTCCTTTAGGTTATTAGTAACCTTTGTGATAGTCCTCAAGGCTCGTGGTATTTCCTTCTTCCAAATACTATGAACCACTTATGGCAGAAGTTCTTTGGACCAAGGATCACAGTCAGAGTGATCTCGTTGAGTTCTCCATTCTATATTGTGACCCTGCCAGTCCTACCTGTTCTGCATGGGTTATCCGAAAGAAATGGTGAGCTTTGCTCGACATACTAATCTACGCATCCACAACTCAGAAAGATATATGTCCTCTTGAGTTGTCCCTCTTCATTTGTATTCCGACCATCGTCTATCAATTGATAGTCAAGAGTATGTGTGCGATCGTGTTCATCAATGCCTATTACTCTTGTGGTCCGTCGAGCCATTCTAGTTTAGAATGACCAGGAGAAACAAACTCCAGTACCTTATCCACTTCCAGAATTGGGTGAAAGCAGTTGTATTCCGCATATCAAAATGCCAATCCAGCTTTTTTTCTGCTCCACCTTGGAGTATTACCATCTTCATATCAGGAATATCATGGGAATTGCACACCATCCTATGAACTCTTGATACAGTGATACTTCTCGCCCTCATTATTCATTTCTCGGTTCTCGTGTTGTTGCAACCGGAATGCTGACAGGTGAACTATGATGTGTGAAATCAATACTCCTAGCAACTTTGTTGCTTGGTAGCTAAAGGACAATAATTTCATTCTTAGCGTGTTGGTTCTTGAATCATCATTCTAAGAAAGATTCTGCTACCTAGTTCTTATTTTCGGTGCACCTTTCGATCAATGAGTTAGGACTATGCCAATTCCTTGCTTATTTGATCACATCGTCTTGCCTCGAAAGCAAGATTATTCTCAAGCTTAGTAACATATGGGTGGTTCATGATTTTCTTTATATCTTCTCGGAAGTATCTCCAGGTTGTCACCTGACCGCTATGTTGAGTTCGTGATCAAGTTGGTTTCTTGTAAACCACCCCTTCCCCAAGAGTCTGTGTTGGATACCCCTGAGCTAGTTGGTTAAGCTAAACAACAACTTGGAGAGTTGGAAGATAAGAGCTTGTCTGACTTAGTTCATTTCCAAAGGGATATCTTGTGTTTGTCTGTTTGTTGTAGAAAGATGATTTCTTCATCCATTGGTCCTCGTGATCAGTTGTTGAACCTATCGCCTTGCCCAAACCTTGATTTGAGTGTGGGCCATTGTCAAATCAAATCAGAACCAACGATATTCGTAATGTTGTCTTACTCGTGGTTGATCCCTTGATCATACACCATTATATCTTTTGTTCTAACCAATACTATCACATTGTTCACATAATGGTGGAAGTCCAGTGATATGGAAATTCCGATGAGTTGCTATTGAGCCCATCAGCAGCATCATGTCTCCTCCATGACTCATGTTGAACACCAAGCTAGTATTGGAAACTTTTGTAAGCATTATCTTCATGTCCCGTCCATGAAACTTTGGTGTAAGAAGTGACTTTCTCCAAGTTCACGTGCATTAGGTGCAAGTAGCCGCCGTGAATTGATAAAGATTGTTTTTGCTTTCTCCGGAATCATCCCAAGTCAGTCATGCATGTGCGAAGTATTCCATGGTTTGATAGGCTCGCTACCTCCACTCCATGTGTAATCCCTAGCACACCAAGCCACTGATTGATTTATTCAAGGAAAAGAAGTTCTTAAGTGCTAATCCTTAAGGACCCAAAGGTACATGCACAGGACTTCGCTCTCTGCAATGATGGCTCCCAACCTGAACTCGGTAGTGTTTTATTGTAAGACTACCATGTGGTCATGCTTGTCTAGGACAACGTGTCCACATGTTGTAGCAGAACCAGCTCATGTTTCGGAGCTTGCTATTGTAGTTCATTCCCTGAGAATCTCGCAACGTCATCTCGTCGATTTGTGTTGCAAACTTTCATTTTTCTTTCTAGACTCGGTGAGTCTAGAATATCCTGTTACCAACCAGATCTGAATCTCAGGAAGATATGATGGTTGGAACTATTCCAAGATCTATGATGTAGGTCCCGACAAGGTTGATGTTGGCCGACGCACCTAGCTGAAAGATCTATCATTGTAGTATCTTGAATGAGCAATTTGCCCATCTTCTCTATAAGGATTTCATGTGACTTATTATAGAAGTTGTTCCTTATGGACCCTTTGTATTTCGAAGTCCGACCTTTACTTGATGGCCATGTCGATGCTTTTAAGCATGATCGTGGTACCTAGAACGTCAAGGAGAACATTAGAAGCGGAGTGCTAAATGTCTCTCGGTCGATCATCCAGATTTTGTTCCTTGGCCTGGCTAAGGTGAAATCTGAGAAGGTGTTATCTCCTTTTGCATCTGCATCTTCTACCGGAATTCATCATGGTAGTACGTTGTGTTGCCAGGATCGTTGACACGGATATTGGTAAAACCTAGATAAATATGGAAATGCTCAAGTTCTTGAGAGCATGTGCAAGTGCTAGGCTTTATCGTTGGCATTAATTGCATATTGCTCTCAGTTTCCTCGGTTATGCTATAACCTTTTCAAATAGTGGACTCACCCTCTACTGTTGAGCTTCTCCCCAGTTACTAAAATCATCCCTTGTGTTGTTTTCAACAAGGTAATCCACATCATCTATTCTAATCCGGATATGCCATTCTACCGAACCCCTCCAAACGATCGCTTGAGAATTGCCCTAGGTTGGTATAAAGAGTTTCAATGATCTCTGAATCAAAGGTAATTCTTTTTGCCACCTAAGGGGATATATATATGAGTCACCATCCCTAAGGTGTCTCGTTGTGGTATCATGGCAACTCAAATCCTCGCTATGTTGACAACCGTTCACCACCCTCTTAGGTGTGGAATTGTTGTCTACCTAGTGAACCCTCATCATCTGTTTCACCCCATCCCTTTGGATGTGTGTTTCGTGTCCCAGCTCGAGAGATGTTGCTATGACTCACTCTGTGAGTTGATCTTAAGTTGATTGATCTTCGAGAAGATCGATTCTTCTGGAGTTGTCCCATTCCTCTCGTTGTCATGTTAGTTGGAGTTCTCAGAGGAAGACATCGAGTCAAAGATGGTGATCGAATCAACGCCCCTATGAAGTGTAACCTGGATCGTGAAGATTGTGTTAGTTTGTGTTCCCCTTCCATCTTACCCTACGCTTGAATCTCGGGACGAGATTCTTGTTTAGTAGGGGTGAGCTGTCACATCCCTAGTTCTAGTATGCACTAGGCTAGCCCTTCATGTGTGCATCATGTTTAAACTTTGAAAGAAACTTGAAATGGGGATGTCCAAACCCTAGTACCAAATGGAATTCAATTAGGTTCAGCCTAAAAATAATTTCAGTGAATCCAAATGGCTTTCAAAAATGATCATCATTTCTGGAAAATGGTAGAACCATAACCAGAGGTGTTGCACATTTTTTTCATGACATATTTGGTCACTGAATTAAATCATATGTACTTTGCATTTGGACATTTAAATGCTAGTAAATATTTTAAATGCCCAAATAATTCTTAAAATAAGTGTGGGCTGTTGGAAATAATCTAAACAGAGCCCCTGATTATTTTCAGGATTTTTAAAGATGTCTAAGTATTTTTAATAAAGCCACAAACTTATAGAAAAATAGAAAAACAGAATATAAGAGAGAGAGAGAGACTCACCTGGGTACTTGCCTGGCGCCCACCAAGCCCACCTGGGCCTCTCCCGTGCTGGCCCAGCCCACCTAGCCTGGTGCCAGTCATCCCCAACCTCTGCCAGTAGGCAGAGGAGGGACAACACACGGCGCGCGCGCGGGCGCCACGCCACCAGGCTGCCTGCCTGCGTCGCCTGGCCACCGCGACGCCTCGCGTCTTCTCCTCGGCGCCGCCTCGACCCCCCTGGACAGCACTCTTCCCTCCTCTACCCTCTCCCTCGTCCTCTCCCGCAACGGCCGATGCGCCTGTAAGCCGCCGCCGCCATAGTCGACGCCACCGCCTCTCCCTCACCCCCTGGAGCTGCCCATGAGCTCCGCCTAGTCCCTGTCCTCCTCCTCGCCGAGCCGCCCGACGCCGGACGCGCTGCATCGCCGCCACCATCGTCGTCCTCACCTTCGGCCGCCCGAGATCGCCGTCATTGTTCCGGCCGCACCAGTGCATCCCCGACCTCGCGCACGACGCCATCGTGATCACTGCGAGCTCTCCTCCGTTTCCCCTCCTTCCCCGTGCTCGATTTCGTGCTGTAGCCCTGCTAACCGTCGAACCCACGAGCGCCACGCCGCCGGCCATCTCGCCGCCGTGGCCAGAGGCCATTCTCATCGCCTCTAGGCACGTGGACATGCTCTAGACCACTCCAGGAACCCAACTCGCACCCCAACTCGCTCTCTCGAGCGCTGCAGCCGCGTCCTCGCACCCGACCGAACTCCGGCCGCCGCTCCGCACGTCGCCGCTGCCGCTACACTGCACTCGGCACCTCCCGCTGCCTCCTTTAGACGCGCCGCACCGTCAGCTCGCCGTAGACGCAAACCACGCACGAAACGGTGCTCCATAGCGAGCACATGATGCACATTCGTCGTCGGCCGAGGTCGTCGCCGGTTAACCTCCAGCGAGGATGACGTGGCACCTTAATGAAACACTAATGGCGCCACTAATTGAACCCACACCCACTGACACCGGGCCCCACCCTCTAAACTAAGCCCTGGCAAATTTAGTTTAACAAAAACTAACTCTATGTTAGTATAGAGCCTATGACATGTGGGTCCCAGCGTCAGGTTTGACCTGGGTCAACCCTGTTGACTGCTGACATCACAGTGACGTCACCCTGACGCAATAAAGCATTTTCTGGATTTAAGTTTATTCAGGAAATTCCAGAAAATGTCCTAAACTTCTAAAATTCATAGAAAATTATCTATAACTCCAAATAAGATAAATTATATATGAAAAATGATCAAAAAAATCCAATCTATCCATCTGTACTGTTTTCATGCATGTTAGAACAACTTATAGGTGCTGTTTAGTACAAATCATATGAATGGCATTTAAACCTTCACATATGGAGTTTGGATTTGAATTTTGGATTCGAACCAACTTCATTTAACTTGTTGCTAGTTGCATTAGCTCAAACCACAGCATATTGCCATGTCATGATCATGCATAATATTGTGCATTGCATTTATTGTGTTCTTCCTTGTTTGCCGATAATTGTTCCCTCTCAGTAGACGTGGTTCCGACGATGAGATCGATGACACCGATGAAGAGCTATATTATCTTCAGAAGTGTGAGGCAAGCAAAACCCCCTTGTTCATTTCGATACAATCCCATTCTCTCGCTCCTGCTCTCTTTTACTGCATTAGGACAACAACGATTCAACTGTTACATGATGCGGTAGTTGAACCCCTTTCCTCTGCATGACCTGTCATTGCCACAGTAAATAGATGAAACCCACTAGCATGAGTAGGAGTTGTTTGAGCCCTGATGTGCCTACTCATTCATGCTTGTTTGTCATGCCTGCTATTGCTTAGAGTTGAGTCAGGTCTGATTCATCGGGGATGAGTCGGAGGTGTGTGAACATGTGCTACTATTGAGAGCTAAGTGTGTGAACACGATTTGGTAAAGGTAGCGGTGAGAGGCCATGTAGGAGTACATGGTGGGTTGTCTCATTGCAGCCGTCCTCAGGAACCGAGTTCTGTGTTTGTGATCCATAAACAGTTACTACCACACATTGGGCTCCGGGTGCTCCAAGCTCTCTCGACTTATTAATCAACTCGATCTCTGTCCAGGAGTTGCAACTAGTTTCTGGTGTTTGTAGGCAGTGTTTGTAGTCTACCAAGTGGCACCCGGTACAAGTGGGCTTGGGACAGACTAGGCACAGTGGCACGGTGTACCAAATGGCACCCGGATGGTGGGCTTGGGAACCCTGCTCACATCGTTTGGGGCCGTGAGCGACACCCCGACCGGATCTCCTTGCGGATGGAACCCGAATAGGCGATAAACCTGGATGAGAGACTTGTGTGGTTAGTCAGGTCATGGCCGACACCCTCGTTGGGCTTCCGCTTGAAGGTTGTCGAGTACATGTCGAGTAAACGACGGTAAGTGGTGAGAGCATGTGTGAAGAAGTACACCCCTGCAAGGTTAACATTATCTATTTGAATAGTCGTGTCCGCGGTAAAGGACTTCTGGGTTGCCTGTACAGTTTATAGACAAGTGAAAGTGGATACTCTAAAATACGCAAGATAAGCGTGAGTGCTATGGATGGCGTTCTCGTAGGGAGACGGGAGCGGATCCATAGTGGCGTATTGATATGGTGAATATGTGGACTCATGTGCGCCACCTCAAAAGAGTTACTTGCAGTCGTAGTTCAGGATAGCCACCGAGTCAAAGCTGGCTTGCTGCAGTTAAACCCCACCATCCCCTTTGTTGCTAATGATGCATATGTAGTTAGATCTGATGTAAGTCTTGCTGGGTACATTTGTACTCACGTTGCTTAATTTATGTTTTTGTAGAGAGACTTCCGTCTCGCTAGTAGTTCCACGTGGACTTCAACGTTTAGCTTGTTACCTCAGCAGGATCTAGTAGATAGTCAGGCTTCTCAGCCTTTTTCATTTACAGTTGTCTGTACTCAGACATGTTAAGCTTCCGCATGTGCTTTGACTTGTATGCTCTGATTGCTGGGTCATGAGACCCATGATTGTAATATCTCGCTCCTCGAAGCCTATTGAATAAAATACTTGAGTTGTAGAGTCATGTTGTGATGCCATGTTGTATTTGCACATATCGAGCATATTGTGTGCATGTTATTGAAATGCTTGGTATATGTGGGATTTGACTATCTAGTTGTTTATCCTTGGTAGCCTCTCTTACCGAGAAATGTCTCCTAGTGCTCCCACTGAGCCTTGGTAGCTTGCTACTGCTCCGGAACACTTAGGCTGGCCGGCATGTGTCCTTCTTCGTTCCTGTGTGTGTCCCTTCGGGGAAATGTCACGCGGTGTCTATCGGAGTCTTGTTAGCCTGCTACAGCCCGGTTTACCGGAGTCCTGCTAGCCCAGTCGCTACAGCCCGGATTCACTCGCTGATGACCGACACGTTCGTTGTTGGGTCATGTATGCCTGTCCCTGTAAGTTAGTGCCACTTTGGGTTCACGACTAGCCATGTCAGCCCGGGTTCTTTGTCATATGGATGCTAGCAGCACTATCATATACGTGAGCCAAAATGCGCAAACAGTCCCGGGCCAGGTAAGGTGGCACCCGTGGGAATACCATGCGTGAGGCCGCAAAGTGATATGTTGTGTTACATGCTAGGTCGGTGTGACTTAGGATCAGGGTCCTGACAATTTCTATGCAAGATGCACCTTGCAAGGCTCAGCTGACATGAGCCATGACGACCAAGGCCAGGCGGGCACCAGTGGGGCAGAGTGCCAGTTTCCTCTTTGGTGCAAAGGAGGCAAGCAGCAGGCGTGGAGTCTCGAGGAATCGGCCAAAGGTTTCCATTCTGGTGCAACAAGACCAAGACCACGAGGACAGCAGGACGGAGGTCATCGCTGAGCCCACCGTAGTGTCATGACCAAGGGCTCTTGTAGGTCAAGACCACTTTAGTCAGGATAGGGTGTACTTCTTGTCCCCATTCAAATCTGGCCGTTGTGGGATCCCTTCCTGCGAACATTTGGGAAGAGGACCAAGGCCACTATAAATAGGACTTAGCCACCACCATAGAGGGGGTTCCGAACGGAGCGAAGCCATTCCTCCTTCACCAACTCACCCGAGATCAAGAGCACCTCACCTCTTGAGGCTGTTCATCCACTATACTAGTTCAACCTCAGGCCCTCGAGGCAGTCCACCCAAAAACTGGAGTAAGGTATTACACCGCAAGGTGGACCGAACCAGGATAAACTGTTGTGTCTCTCTGTCCCTTTGAGTTTGACGCGCTAGGCTGTGAGAGTCGCGAGTAGGCAGGCTGGGTAGGTTGAGATATTTGCACGCACACCGGAGTTTGAACCTATCAAGGGTTTGCGGAACCCGAAATCCAACAGTTACCAGGCCCTAATTAACTAAGCATTAAACCAAACGCGTCTAAAATCTCTCTGGTGGTGGAAATGCATGGAGAGAAATGCCTGAGAATGAAGCTCGCCCTGCAAACTATGATGGAGGAAGTAGTATGAAGGTGCAAAAGCAAGTACGCATATGCCTTATCGGTCAAAGCACTTCCTCTTGGCATATCACTGACATGTGGGCCCGGAGTGTCAGCAAACCGATCTCAATTGATCACAAAATGGCCAACCTGCCGTTCCTTGAGAGAGACGAGGAGCGATAACACACAGACAGGCTCGCACGGAGGCCAAAATATTTCGAGCATGGTTGATCGATATCATCATTACATGTTTGATGTTTTTAATAGTACTATTGGGCTTCTATTTTCCGCACTTCTCCTGAATAAATGTGTAATTTATTAGAGATTAAAATAAAACAAGAGTACAGACGCTCCACCATGCGGTTCCTAGTACCTATATACTAGTAGTACAACTACTTATACTACTAAACCTTGCGCTTGGCTCTTCGCCTCTTCGAGAAGTCGAACAATGATGGTACTACAATGTATGCCTCTGGCAAGCTAACACTGAATGAACTGATGCACATCCACCGCCTGGGTGAGGATAGGTTGCATTAGTCAAAAGCTTCTCCTCATCCTGCGAGCCACCTGACTTGAGGTAGACGAAGAGGGAGTAAGTGAGCTTCACCTTGTCCTGCAAGCTTCTCCTTGTTCTGTGAGTTGACGGGACACACCAAAAAGTAGTGCTAGTCTATACTCCCTCCTTTCCGGTTAATATGGCTTAATCTTTTTTGTGGGTAAATAACATAGCTTTATTCATATATGTCATGGGAAACCACATCCACCTATGGGGCCATCAGCACCTTTGTGGTTCGGCGGGGGGGGGGGGGGGGGCACATTGCACAAAGAGCGGAGAGTGTAGCACAACACGACAGAGATTACACGGGCAGTTTTACCCAGGTTCGGGCCGCTGCAAGGTTGGAGATGCAACGCTCTAGCCCGGCAAGGTTGCCTCGGGGGGAGAGTAGCTACACGCATATGAGTGTACAAGGGTTAGAATCCTTTCTATGGTTTCCACGACCCTCCTTTTATAGGTCAAAGGGTCACCACAATGACAAATCAGTCATTGTGTATTGATTAGATAGCAAACAGTGCTACCGTACCTAACTCTGCAGGCATGACAGGGCGCATTAAATGCGCCACTTAGTGTCACATCGTAGCGCAGCCCGACATGCTTTGTCGGGCCGTGCGGCCACCTTCTCACCTACCTGCATGACATGTCTCTGGACGGGTGTCATCTGGTGGTAATTCCTTAGGAAGTGGTTGTCATGCGCCAAATGACAGCTAGCTACTTGGGGGCTCGATACCTCACCGATTGGTGACTTGCATTGCTGTGAGGTGGAGCAGTGGAGCCTTGGCGGGGAGCCCCCTTCATCATGCCTGGCAGTCCTGTTGGGGCAGTCTTGAGACTTGTCTATAGGGTAACCTCAACCTCACTAGGCTTTCCTGCCCGACAAGGGAGGTTTTTCCCTAGTGGTGTCTTGTTCATTTAACTTGACTTGGTGTTCATGATCCACCCTTTGGCTTCTCAAAGAGCTAATCTCTTCTTGCTTGGTCTGGACTTGGACGTTGCAACCTTGCTCCCAAGCCTGTGTATAGTCTGGGCAACACACCTGGGGTTTGTTGCACCGATAGGAGCCCCAGAACTGGCCCGAGCGCGCTGCTGGGAGTCGTCGAGGTAGGCCCTATCCAGTACACATGAGAGAGGGTGATTGTAGCTTGTCCCTTGAGATCTCCTTTGCTTCTTCATTAATCATAGCTCAAATCAGTTTCCGGTTTCCACGTGCATCGCGTAACGCAATTTGTAGTGGGGCCATCTTTGTAATGGCCCATGAATGACTTTAACACACGGGGGAATAACTTCCAATTCACTCTTCCCACCACATACTTATCCCCTTGCCACGTATGTTGCATGCATTGAGTGGGGTAGGTAACAGAGGCGCGTGGTGTGGATAGAGTGTCTTGGACGGGACCCGGTCTTCTCGGGTTGGTCGAGAGGGACGACGGTTGCCCACCGAGGGATCAGCCCCCAGCCTCGGCACACCTATAAAAGAGGGGGTGGGGAGGAGCGGAAGTGTTCATCAATGCACCTCTCCTCCTCCATCCCCTGCTTTCTTCTTGCCATGTGGAGAGGGAGGGACTGGGGCCAGCCCCGGGTTTTAGCTTGGGGTTGACAATGTTGAATGCCCGTGTCGACGCTCGGGGAGTGAGTCTGGTCCGGGGCCCGAAGGGATGCGGCGGTCGAATTGCTCGTAGTGAGGGAGGTGACAAGCTTCTCCAAAATGGTGAAACGCTTGCCTCTTCTGCTCGAGTCAGCCGTCTGTTGTGGAGCGCTATCCCTTGCCGTGGGCCGCCGAGGCTTGTCGCCTTGATGTTGGGGCCCCTGGGGTCTCCAATGCCCGTTTTGGGTGCAGTGCTCGGGACCACGAGTAATCTCAGCACTGCTCCTTCCACCTAGGCCGAGGTTAATGCTGAAGATGGTGGCACCTTCCTGCCCACCAAGGTGGGGATTAGTGCCTCACGCGCACCTTGGTCGTCGCAGTCGTCAGCCGCCTCTTCGGGGAAGGTGATGGGCCGAGGGTCCGGCATCTCCCTGGAGCGATGGTGATGGGGAAAACAAGGGACGATGGGGAAGGCGGGTGGCAGGGCGTCAGCTTGGAGTACGATGGCACTGGTGCCTTCGTCTCGTATTGCCAGCCCGCTGCCTCGTCTTTCCGGTGTTCCCATTCCTCCCTGGCACCATCATCACCGGCCTCCTTGGTACGGTTGCCGGAGAGGGTGTCGCTCTCTTGGTACCTTCGCCTCCTCTTGTAGTCTTCCAGCTGAGCTCCGGTAGTCCACCCTGCCGGTGCTTGAGCTGGTGCTTCTTGCTGGCCTTGGGGGAGCTTGCCAGGGCACCGCCGAGCTACTCCCTTTCGGTGTCAAAACCGGCGGATCTCGGGTAGGGGGTCCCGAACTCTGCGTCTAAGGCTAATGGTAATAGGAGGCGGGGGACACCAAGGTTCGAGCCCTCTCCATGGAGGTAATACCCTACTTCCTGCTTGAATGATCTTGATGATATGAGTATTACAAGAGTTGATCTACCACGAGATCATAGAGGCTAAACCCTAGCAGCTAGCCTATGATTATGATTGTTCTTGTCCTACAGACTAAACCCTCCGGTTTATATAGACACCGGAGGGGGCTAGGGTTACACAGAGTCGGTAACAGAGAAGGGAATCTACATATCTGAGTTGCCAAGCTTGCCTTCCACGCAAAGGAGAGTCCCACCGGGACATGGGACGAAGTTTTCAATCTTCTATCTTCATAGTCCAACAGTCCGACATAGGCATATAGTCCAGCTGTGCGAGGACCCCCTAATCCAGGACTCCCTCAGTAGCCCCTGAACCAGGCTTCAATGACGATGAGTCCGACGCGTCGATTGTCTTTGGCATTACAAGGCGTGTTCCTTCTCCGAATACTCCAAAGTAGATCTTGTAACAAGCAGTGTCCGACTTCCCATTTAATGTTGCACTCATCGGCTTCTGTACCTTAATAATGTTAGTCTCCATGCATCGAGCGAATGCGAGAAGCCGGGGCATTTTTACACTTGCCACCCTGACCATGTAAATAAATTGTCTATTAAAGAGATGGGGATCCTCAGATCCAAACCATGCCATCTTCCCCAAGCAAGGATTCATCAGAGCGCGCCCGGAAAAACCATCCCATCATGGCCGGCCACCGTAGCTCCTCCTCTCGCCCCCATAGCACCAAGCCAGGTGATTGGGAGAAGTGTACCGTATCCCATGGCCAATTGGTGGAGTTGCATACCCAGGGGTTTCCCCCGCCTGCATATCTTGTCCCCGTCCGAGCTGGATTAGCCACCTTTGATGGCGGGGAGCAAGCAGAGAGTTTCCCAACCCATCCATGGGGGAGTGAGTGTGACTTGTCCCTTACTTGCTGAGGGGCATCGGATTTCCAATCCATCCATTCATCCGCGGGCTCCTAGAGTATTATGGCCTCCAGCTGCACAACTTCACCCCTGCCTCCATCCTGCACATCGCAGGTTATGTCGCCCTTTGTGAGTTATTTCTGGGTTGCGAAGCTCATTTCGAGCTATGGAAGAGGTTGTTCTGCCTCATCCCTCACAATCAGGAGGGATCAATATTCCAAGTGGGTGGAGCCAAAATATGGCGCATCGATGGGACCGGATACCTGTTCGGCACTCCGAAGAAGATATGTGAAGATTGGCCTTCCGAGTGGTTTTATATAGAGGACGTCTCCCTTCCTGACCCTATCTGAATGGGTCTTCCTGAGTTCACAAATGCCCCATTGAAGAAACATCGTAGCTGGCGTCCTCGGAGCCCCAAGGAGGAAGATAGCAGAGAGGTCCTTCAATTGATGGGCAGGATAAAAACGCTTGCCAAATCTGGATTGACAGTAATCGAGGTTATGTCAATATGCATAATGCGGGGGGTGGAACCACTCCATTATCGGGGGCGTCCCATGTGGCACTTCAATGGAGAAGACGATGCCACCCGCTGCAGTCGGAAAGGTCCAGACTCCACCATCGCTCTAGCAAAAGTACTCTCCGATTTATATAATGGAGAAGAAGAGGAGTTCATCCACATTAAGCCACGGGATGGATTTTCCATGTATAACCCCCCTAGCTAGGTGAGCTGCTCTCTTTCACTCAACTCTATTCATTCCCGCAGTCTTTCATCACAAATATTTACCTCGCTAGTCCATAATAGGAAATACGGAAAGCTATGAGGGAGGTCCACAGCCCGCCTCCACAACCAGAGGACCACAACTGGGCCCTCGACCCCGAACTCGAAGAAGATCCGGACATATTTGTGGAGCTCGGCGACAAGGTGTTTTACCAGGCAAGCTATGATGGCACCTTGGTGGCCATCATTTCTGACTATCCTGGCCTCCTCCCTGCATCACATGTAAGTAAAACAGGAGACCTATCTTCCGAAAAGGATTCACTCTTTCCACCTTACCCACCGCACATGTATTGTGCTATATAGGGAAGGCCATTGGCGCGCCATGCCGACCCCGTGGTGACACACCAACAAGGGGCGCCCAGACCGGGTAGGCTTCCAAAAAGGAAAGCCAGCAGAGACATGGGCGAGCTGCCAGCGAAGAGGTATCGTTTAAAGCACGCTCCGTGATTGTTATCTTAAAATTAACAATATCCGATGTGTCCTGGCAGAAAGAATATTCGCCAGACTGTATCTAGGGATCCTGCCCGTCTCGCCTCTACCAGCCGGTCCAGAACCGCCTCGAGGGTGGAGGCTGTCGGATGTTGGGTTCCGGCAGACCCTTAAGGTTCGAACTCTGGGGTGCGCGCAAAGATCTTCCCCCTACCAATTCACGTCTGATCGCCTCGCGAGAACCTAAGCTAAAACGATGAACAACACGAGGGACACAAGATTTATACTAGTTCGGGCCACCGTTGTGGTGTAATACCCTACTCCAGTGTGTGGTGTGGTGGATTGCCTCAAAGGCTGATGATGAACAGTACAAAGGGAAGAACAGCCTCGCGAGAGGTGTTCTCGAGCTGGTGCGATGAACTACTTGGGTGAGTTCGATCGCCTCTCGGTCTAGTGAGCACTCGATCTGATGCCCCTACTCTGTGGTGGCTAGTCCAATTTGTAGAGGCCCTGGTCCTCTTCCCAAATATTGAGCGGGAAGGGCACTAACAATGGCCATTTTGAAGGGGAAGATCTAGTACAAGTTATCCTGACTAAAGTTGGTCTTGGGCTGCCAAAGGCACTGGTGATGATGCCGTCTTGGGCTCCACGGTGACCTCCATCTTTCTGCTCTGTTGGTCTTGGTCTTGTTGCACTGAAATGGCAAGCTTTTCCTGATACCTCGGTACTCCACGCATGTGCTTGCCCCCTTTGCACCAAAGAGGAAACAAGGACCCTACGCAGGCCGGCGCCCGTCTGGTCTCGATCGTCATGGCTTGTGACACGAGCACCTCGCGAGGAACCCTGCCTTGGTCTCTCCACCTCCTTGCGAGCCTGCCTGGCGAGGCCGCTCCTGAGGAGGTCTTGTGTCGTCCGCCCCGTGAGGCTTGGCCCCTCGCGAGGGTCATGAGTCTTGCACTGATGAAGATGGGCCATACTAGGCCACCACTCAAGCCACGCCGCAGGCCGCAGCCACTCGAGCCACGCCGCAGGCAGGCCGCAGGTCCCAGAACTCCAACAGTAGCCCCGGGGCACAAGGCACGCTCGGACTTGGCTTAGCGGAGAAGCGAAGGGGCAAGTTGGAGCACCGCGGGCCCCATCAGCCTGCGGCCTTGGGCACCGCGTGGCGGTTTATTGGACGTCGGCACCTCCGCTTCCCCACGCTGCCTCGGCAACTGCTCGACTTGAGAAGTCCCTGCATGCAGAAATGGGTCATGATTACCTGAGATCGTGGTGGCCGACGGTTGGCCTCCTCTGGACTATAAGTACGGAGAGGCGAGAGCCCCCGCAGTCCATCTCTTCCTGCTTCTCTCCTTTCTTCTTCCTCGCCCTCGCTCCACTCTACGCCAATGGCACCGATCCGCCGGTTTTCAGCAGAAGAGAAGGGAAGGCCCCCCGAGAGGGTCCCGACCCACTTCCGCCAAAGAAACGGTTGGTCCCTGGCTGCCGCGACGTGGTCGCATGGGAGGAGACGTCGAGGCCCTGGTACAAGCGGCTGCCTCTTGGGTTCCCGCTGCCCTTGTACGCCCGAATTGAGGGCCCCGGAGAAGAAGACGCCGAGCGACACCGACGGTGCCGTCGCCGGCGGTGCGCGTCATCACCCCTGGAGTCCACGCCAAGGGCTCCTCTCGCGAGCTTGTGCTTCACGCCGCTATGCCTCCACGCTCTTGGATTCTCCTTCCTCCCTCCTTCGCCTTCAAGATGCCGCCGAGTGGTTCTCTGGAGCTCTGGCTGCAGCATGCTGACTGCAGCACCCTTGTGACCGGAGCGGAGGTCGCGGTTGTCGCTCCGGGCAAGGTCTACATGACCCGGGGCTGGGGCGAGATCACTCGGGTCTGTTGGACAGGTTGTGCCCTCGTAATTCACCTTGAATACGATGGAGCCTCCTTGATGTTCTTCAAGGTCTTCGACGCGGAAGGACACCGGCTGGAGTGCTGCACCAAGGAAAGCGGCCGGGGCATCGGAGTGGCGAGGACCAGGCCTGCCAACCGCTTCCCCAGCAGCTCCTCAGGCAGCAGTGGAGGAGCTGGAGGATCCAGTGACTCCCCCGAGCTTCACGTGACTCCGGAGACGAGCAACGACAGCTACGAGCCCCCGAGCTCGCGTCGCGCTCGGAGCAGGGCGGCTTCATCTGGCCGCCAACGTCACTGATCTAGATGGGGTTGGCATCGGTGCCTGGCGGCCCACTGTTGATGATGGCGTCTCCTGCGGAGGCGCGCGTAGTTAGCGTTCCTTAGGATTAGCACATTTTGTTCCCTACGAGGTATCGAAGTAACACCTCGCGGGGGTATGTGAGGCGCCTGCCATGCCTTTTGTGAATATTATCCTTATTGTGAACCGATGTGAGATGCTTGTCCTCTCTCGGCTCGGCTCCCCCTTTCTATCCTTGCGAGGGCTTGGTGCTCTACGCTAACAGGTCCCGGTCCCCAACCAGGCTTCAGCCGTCGCTGGTATGCCAGGTCGCAATGCCGTGGTCAAGGCCAGGAGGTGAGCGGCCCGAGGTCCAGTAAGAGCCCCTGAGTCGTGATGCTTAGGAGGTCCCCTTTAGCGCTCAAGCAGCCTCCGCTGGGCAAGAAAGGAAGGCTACATTGCCGTGACAGAGCCGCACTAGGCGTGGGCTTAGCGTCGCGTTGATTTAGCTTCTGCAGGGGCGTGACTTATCTCATGAACTTGGAGTCGTTATTCGGTGAGGTGGTGGGCCTACGCGCCGGCAGTGGGGTGTCGCTGGGTCAGGTCCTCGAGAGCTTCTCTCCTCTTCCCTGCACTCTCCTTCGTTCTCTACGTCCTCAGGTCCCAGCCCTCGAGCAAGCTCCGCCGCTGCTGGTATGACAGGTCGCGCTGCCGTGGGTCAAGGCCAGGGGGTGAGGGCTGGAGAGCCAGTAAGAGCGCATGAGTCGTGATGCTCAGGCGCACCCCTTTTAACGCGCGAGCGGATCGTACGGGAGAGAGAGAGGGAGCTCACGACGCCCCCCACGCTATTACTTAGGCGGGTCCTATACACCGACACGAGGAAAACAAGGTCTGCCATTATGGTTGCCAGCCAGCCATTGGTTGCTCCGAGGGAGTGATTGAGGCACTGAGGGCTTGGTGAGGTAGCACTATGCGGGGCTGCCGCGGCCAGAGCTCGACCACTCAGATGTGTCGGGGTTGTAGGGACGGACCCATGTGCAAGCGCCGTGCCAGAGCGAGCGGCTCCAAAGGTAGGTGTCAATCGAGCAGCCGATTAAGCAGGTTAAGCATGAAGAAGCAAATCAACTTAGATAGATGCAGAGGAAGGCACACGCCGCTGGGTCAGGCCCAAGCGACTTGGGGATGATGCAGCCCGAGGGGCGCCCTATCACATCCCTAGTTCTGGTATGCTCAAGGCTAGCTAGTCATGTGTGCATCATGTTTAAATTCCATTTAAATTTGAAATGGGGATTTGTGAAACCCTCAGAATCATTTTTGGAAATGACCCATATAAAAATTGCTCCAAAATGGTCCAAGAAAATACTCATGTTGCTCTCTGAAAATATTGGACAGAGATAAAAATCAAACCAATATTTTTAGGAGCTCATAAGTATTTATTTTGGGCATTTGGAATTAATCCAGTAATTAATTGCTTTGGATATATATTGTTATATATATAATATATGTCCAAAAATTATGTTAATTGGTGAGGAGTTTGGAGCAATCCAACTAGTTCCTACAAAAATTGACAGAAGAAAATAAAATGATTTAGTATTATTATTAAATCAAAACAAATGTCAGAAAATAGAAGAGAAAACAAAACAGGAGCAAACTTACCTGCGGCCAGCTCCTGTGCTGTCCCAGCACTGTACGGCCTGGCCGGCCCAGTTGGCGTGCCCAGCCCGCCTCCTCCTCTGTCTTCTTCCTCGTGCCTACTGGCACTATGCGTGTCGCGCGCACCCTTGCCCGCGGCCATGTCTGCCGCCACCTCCTGCTTCTCCATCTTGTCGCCCTGGACGCCCTGGACGACGCCACGCACCGCCCCGCACCTCTCTCCCTCTCCCTCGCTCTCCCTCTTTCCCCTGGTTCTCTCCCGCGCGACCGCCCGAACACTGCCGTCGCCGCCGTTCGCCGTTACCGTAGCCACCGCCTCCCCCTCACCTATCCGACCAGCCTAGAAGCTCCGCCACATCGCCGGCTACCTCTCCTTCAAGCCACACGCCTCGGGAGGCCCTAGAGAGTCGCCATCGCCGCCATCTTCAACCTCCCGACGCCGGAGATCTGCCTCGCTGCCTAGCCGACTCCAGCCCTTCCCCGAGCTCGCCGTCGACACCGTCGACTCCGCAGTGAGCCTCTGCTCCGTTTCCCTCTCCCCGTTCTTCCATTCCCGCGCCGTAGCCCCCTTCCCCACCATGGCCGTAGCTCCTCGCCGCCGTTCATGTCGCTGCTGTCGTTCTAGCGCGCGTTAGTCGCACCTGAGCACACGGCCGTGCTCTTGGTGCCACGAGGGTGCCGCAGAGCCCCTCGGGTGGCCTCCCCATGCCCTGCAGCCCACTCCCGCTCGAAGCCGTGCTCCGGCCGCCGTTGCGAGCTCCGCTCCGGCGAGCTCCGGCGCCCCCGCAGCCTCCCACCTGCTTCCCTGGATGCGGATGACGACAGGCTACGCCCAGGTGGTCTCCGCGCGTCCATCTGCCGCCCGTAGCGCAAGTCTGGCGAGTCGCCGCCGCAGCTCGAGTTCGTCGCCGGCCGAACTCCGGCGAGGCCGACGTGGCTGTCATTAGCGCCTAATCCCGCAGCCTAAACCACCCCACCAGCCGCTGACTGTGGGCCCCAGGGTAAGTCAAACCCTGGTCAGTGCGGGTTTGACCCGGGCTTAACCACTGTGTCACTAACGTGTGGCCCCCACATGTCAGGTTTGACCCAGGTTGACTTCTGACGCAATGCTGACGTCATGCTGACGCAATAATATTTTCTGGAATTATTTTAACTCGGGAAATTCTAGAAAATGTTTCAAACTTAAAAAAATCATAGAAATTCAACCGTAACTCAGATTGAAATAATTTATATATGAAAAATTATCAGAAAAATGCAATCTATCCATTTGTACTAGTTTCATGCATGTCAAACCAACTTATACCTACTGTATAAGTGAAAAACTAAAATGGCATATATAAGAGCTTAATTTGGAGTTGCATTTGAACCCTTGATTCAAATGGACTTCATTCAATTTGAATACTAGTTGCATTAGCTCAAACAGCATCACATATACATGCCATGTTCATGCATCATATTGCTGCATATGTTTGTGTATTGATTGCCGACACTGTTCCTTCTCGATAGGTCCTACTCCGGAGTCCGTTCCAGAGTACGTGTCTGAGGAGTAGTGCCTTCCTTGTTGATCTACCAGGCAAGCGAACCCCCTTGTTCATTTCGATACAATCCTACTCTCTCGCTCCTGCTCTCAGTTATTGCATTAGGACAACAATGATTTATCTGCTACTTTGTGCTGCGGTAGTTGAACCCATTCCTCTGCATGACCTGTCATTGCCACAGTAAATAGTTGAAACCCACTAGCATGTGTAGGAGTTGATTGAAGCCATTGTTGTGTTCCTACCATGCCATGCCTGCTATTGCTTAGAGTGTGTCAGGTCTGATTCATTGGGAATGAATTGGAGTACAGTGCTCTATGTTCTGATGCTGAGAGTGAACGTGTGAACATGATTTTGTAAAGGTAGCGGTGAGAGGCCATGTAGGAGTACATGGTGGGTTGTCTCACTGGAACCGTCCTTAAGCACTGAGTTCTGTGTATGTCGTCCAATGACTCGATACTACCACACATTGGAATGCTTAAGTGCCCCTCTCGACTTATTAACCAACTTGATCTCTGTCCAGGAGTCGCAACTAGTTTCTGGTGTTTGTAGGTAGTGTTAGTAGTCTACCAAGTGGCACCCGCCCAGGTGGGCTTGGGACAGACTAGGCACTAGTGGCACGGTGTACCAAGCGTAGATCCATCCGGCGAGGTGGGCTTGGGAACCCTGCACACATCATTTGGGGCCGTGAGCGACACCCCGGCCGGATCTCCTTACGGATGGAACCCGAATAGGCGATAAACCTGGACTAGAGTCTTGTGTGGTTAGTCAGGTCGTGGCCGACACCCTCGCCAGGCTTCCGCTTGAAGGTTGCCGAGTTACATGACGTGTACATGGCGGTAAGTGGCGAGAGCGTGTGTGAAGAAGTACACCCCTGCAGGGTTAACATGATCTATTCGAATAGCCGGGTCCGCGGTTATGGACTTCTTGGATGCTTACATGGTACATAGACAACTTGAAGTGGATACTATAAAATGCTCAAGACAAGTGTGAGTGCTATGGATGGCCTTCTCGTAGGGAGACGGGGATGAATCCATAGTAGTGTATTGTGTGGTGATTAGTGGACTCGTGTGCGCCATATCACCTCAAAGAAGTTCTGGTAGTCGTAGAACAGGTTAGCCACAGAGTCAAAGCTGGCTTGCTGCAACTAAACCCCACATTACCCTCTTGATACAAATGCATGTATGATAGGATCTGACGTAAGTCTTGCTGAGTACCTTTGTACTCATGTTGCTTTATTTATGTTTTTGCAGCGGAGACTTCGGTCTTACTAGTGTTCTCGTGGACTTCGACAAGTAGCTTGTACCTCAGCTACGATCTTGATCGGATATTGTAGTTAGTCAGGCTCTTCAGCCTTTTTCATTTGTAGATGTCTGTACCCAGACATGTAATGCTTCCGCTTGCTGCTTGTATGCTCTGTATGATGGGTCTTGTGACCCCTGTTTGCAATAATGCTATGTTGGCTCTTTGAGCCTTATCTATATGAGTTGTTGAGTTTTGCTGTGATGCCATGTTGTACAGCACATACTTGCATGTTATGCGTACGTGTAATGTGTATTGCTATGTGTGGGATCTGACTATCTAGTTGTTTATCCTTAGTAGCCTCTCTTACCGGGAAATGTCTCCTAGTGCTTCCACTGAGCCATGGTAGCGTGCTACTGCTCCGGAACACTTAGGCTGGCCGGCATGTGTCCTTCTTCGTTCCTGTGTCTGTCCCTTCGGGGAAATGTCACGCGATGAATACCGGAGTCCTGTTAGCCCGCTACAGCCCAGTTCACCGGAGTCCTGTTAGCCCGGTGCTACAGCCTGGATTCACTCGCTGATGACCGACACGTTCGATGCTGGGTCATGGATGCATGTCCCTGTAAGTTTGTGCCACTTTGGGTTTACGACTAGCCATGTCAGCCCGGGCTCCTTATCATATGGATGCTAGCGACACTATCATATACGTGTGCCAAAAGGCGCAAACGGTCCCGGGCAAAGGTAAGGCGACACCCGTGGGGATACCATGCGTGAGGCCGCAAAGTGATATGAGGTGTTACATGCTAGATCGATGTGGCATTGAGTCGGGGTCCTGACAGCTTTGGTATCAGAGCCTGACTGCCTGTAGGATTACCAAGCCAAACTGGTCGAAGTTGAGTCTAGAAATTCTCTAGTTATGTAAGGGAATTGATTGTGGGAAGGAACGTAAGGCTCTTTTTACTCCTTATACCTCATGGCCTTCTGATCTGAGTCATCCTATCTTTCCTACGGGGTTATGGAACTAGGCTTTCTCTTCCGTCTATCAGGATCACGTGTTACTACTCCGTAGTCCCATAGGATTGGTTGATCAGAGTCATATCCCAGTTTCGAGTACTTCTGGTGTAGCCTGTTCGGTATGACCTCAGAACCTAGAGTGGTGATGTTGAGTATGTTACTACCCCATTTTAGCAGGATGTCTCATTCTGAGCATTTTACTGCCGTTATGCTGCCGGAATTGCCCTAGAAGTTCGAGAGTTACTAATTTCCTTGTCCTACTTTCTACAGCCTATAGATGACGCTGATTCCGTCCTTGGTTTTGTTTCTCAGGATGTAATCAGTTAAGCGAAGTTCTGTTGTTCGTAGCCAGAACCACGGAGATGGTAGGGACGAGGATCCTCCCGATAAACCTTCATTGACAGAGTTCATGTTAGAGATGGAGAGGAACAAGCGTGAGTCTAACCGCTTGTAGGCACGTATCGAGGAGAACACCGCACATCGGTTCAAAGGGTCTGTAACCATTCATGACATCATTCGCTTGCACCCACCTACCTTTCATCATTCCATCGAGCCACTCGATGTAGATGACTGGCTCCGTAGTATCACTCATAAGTTGCGTTCCGTGAACGTAGCTGAAGATGACAAGGTCACCTATGCCACATACCACCTGGAAGGTCCTGCTAGTCTTTGGTGGCAGAACTATGAGGCTATGCTCCCAGCTGGCCAGACTCCTACCTGGAGGGATTTCATTGAGGCTTTTCGCGAGCATCATATTCCCCAGGCCCTCATTGATCGCAAGAGAGAAGAGTTTTGTAGTTTCACCCAGAGTAAGATGGCTGTTGATGCTTACAGTAGAGAGTTTGAGAACCTCGCCCGCTATGCTTCAGAAGAGGTGTCCACGGACGCCAAGAAGCAGGCTAGGTTTCGGAAGGGTCTCAACCCCAAGTTGCGTCGTGATCTCCACCTGCATCATTGTGATACATTCCAGTCTCTTGTGAACAAGGCCATTAATGCAGAGACAGCCCAGCTCACTTACGAGGAGTCTCATAAGCACACCCGTGATTTGGGATCTTCCTCCGGTTCTAGTTCTCAGAAGCGCCGGATTTGGGTTCCAAACTCCGCTCTTCCACCCGGATATACACCGAGGCCATCTTATGTGGCACCTCATCCAGTTCAGCAGTATGCTCCACCCAGGCCTATTGGTGGACCGCCTACCAATGCGGGTCCACGTCCTACCTCCAAGATTTGTTACAAGTGCGGAGAGCCAGGCCACATTGCCCGTATTTGCACTCAGATCAGAGTTGCTCCACCCCAGCCCGAGAAGTCTATTGGCCATGGTAAGCCATCACGCAAGATGATCAGTGCCAAGTCAGCTCACCTTAAACATGGACGTGTGCATCACGTCTCAGCTAAAGACGCTCATGATGATCCAGATGTCGTTCTTGGTACACTCCTTGTCAACTGTCATCCAGCATCGGTTTTGTTCGATACTGGAGCGTCCCATTCCTTTATTTCTGAAAGCTATGCCCGCTTGCACGACATGTCATTTTGTGATATGCCCTCCCCACTACTTATTCAAACTCCAGGATCCAAATGGCAAACCTCTAGGATAAGTTATGGCAATGAAATCCTTGTTGACAGACTTGTATTCCTTGCTTCCTTGATATCTCTCAAGTCTTCGGATATTAACATCATCTTGGGTATGGACTGGATGACAGCTCATCATGCCAAGATTGATTGTTTCACCAGGTCTGTTCAGCTTACACACCCATCGGGTAAGATAGTCACTGTCTCCACCAGAGTTGCAAAGCGTCAACTCTATTCTCTTAATGCCAGCCCTCTTCCAGACCTTGAAGATATCCCGGCAGTCCGTGACTTTCCGGATGTCTTTCCAGAGGAACTGCCAGGTGTTCCACCCGATAGAGATGTAGAGTTCGTCATAGATCTTATCCCAGGAACTGCTCCAATCTCTAGGAGACCTTACAAAATGGCACCCTTAGAACTAGCCGAGCTTAAGAAACAACTTGATGAGTCCTTGCAAAAGGGTTTCATCCGTCCCAGTTCTTCTCCTTGGGCTTGCCCCGTCCTCTTCGTCAAGAAGAAGGATGGTATGGATCGGATGGTTGTAGATTATCGTCCCGTTAATTTGGTCACGATAAAGAACAAGTATCCGCTCCCCAGGATCAACGACCTGTATGATAAGTTCACTGGATCCTCAGTCTTTTCTAAGATGGATTTGAGGTTAGGCTACCACCAAATCAAGATCAGAAATGGGGACATTCCCAAAACGGCTTTTGTCACTCGTTATGGTCAGTACGAGTACACCGTCATGTCCTTCGGTCTAACCAATGCCCCGGCTACTTTCTCCCGCTTGATGAACTCGGTCTTCATGGAGTACTTAGATAAGTTCGTCGTGGTTTACCTCGATGATATTCTTATTTACTCGAAGAACGAGGAAGAGCATGCCGAACATCTTAGACTTGTGTTAGAAAAACTCAGAGAGCACCGCCTTTATGCCAAGTTCTCCAAGTGCGAATTTTGGTTGCCAGAAGTGACCTACCTAGGCCACGTAATCTCTGGTAAGGGCATTGCTGTCAATCCCGAGAGAGTTAAGGCCGTCCTTGATTGGACTCCACCTGAATCAGTCAAACAAGTTAGGAGTTTCCTTGGTCTAGCCAGCTATTGTCGCCGTTTTGTTGAAAACTTCTCCAAAGTAGCCAAACCCCTCACGGAACTTCTCAAGAAAGATAAAAAGTTTGAGTGGTCCCCACAGTGTGAGTACAGTTTTCAGGAACTGAAAAGGCGCCTCACTTCTGCTCCCATACTTGTGCCACTGGATTTCACGAAGGACTTTGTTATCTACTGAGATGCCTCACGACAGGGACTAGGTTGCATTCTTATGCAGGATCGTCATGTGATTGCCTATGCATCTCGACAGTTGCATCCACATGAGGAGAATTATCCTACACATGATCTAGAGCTTGCAGCCGTAGTCTATGCACTCAAGACCTGGCGACATTACCTTCTTGGTAAACGTTGCGAGATCTACACCGATCACCAGAGTCTCAAGTATATCTTCACCCAACCAGATTTGAACCTTAGGCAAAGACGTTGGTTGGAGTTGATCTCAGATTATGACTTAGGGATTACCTACACCCCAGGCAAAGCTAATGTCATGGCTGATGCGCTAAGTCGTAAATCCTATTGCAACAATCTCATGTTGCAGCAAGGGCCAACCACTTCTCCATGAGGAATTCTGTAAGCTTAACCTTCACATTGCTCCTCACGGATTCCTTTCTACCTTGGTGGCGAAACCTACTCTTGTAGATCATATCATAGAAGCCCAGAAGCATGATACGGGGATTACCCGGATCAAGAGAAACATTGCCAAGGGGGTTGCTGGTAGTTTCTCTATAGATGATCGAGGTGTTGTTTTCTTTGGAACCGCCTGGTGGTTCCCAAGAAGCAACATCTTCGACAACTGATTCTTAAGGAGGCGCATGAATCTCCTCTCACGATTCATCCCGGTAGTACTAAGATGTATCAGGACCTACGCCAAAGGTTCTGGTGGACTAGGATGAAGAGAGAAATCGCTGAGTTCATTGCTAAATGTGACGTTTGTCGTCGCGTTAAGGCAGAGCATCAAAGGCCTGCTGGCACTCTTCAGCCTTTAGCTATTCCTGAGTGGAAATGGGATAAAGTTGGTATGGACTTCATCACCGGCTTTCCCAGGACCAAGAAAGGGAATAATGCTATCTTCGTAGTCATTGATCGTCTCTCCAAAGTGGCTCACTTCCTTCCTGTTCGAGAGAGTATCACTGCTAGTCAGCTCGCTGACTTATACATTTCTCGAATAGTGTCACTTCATGGTGTTCCACTAGAGATCAATTCAGACCGTGGTAGTCTTTTCACTTCTCATTTCTGGGAGAGTTTCCAAACTGCCATGGGAACCCATCTTTCTTTCAGTACCGCTTTCCACCCTCAGTCGAGTGGTCAGGTGGAAAGGGTCAATCAAATTCTCGAAGATATGCTTAGAGCTTGCGTTATCTCATTCGGTATGGATTGGGAGAAATGTCTTCCCTTCGCCGAGTTTGCTTATAACAATAGCTATCAATCCAGTCTCAAGAAAGCTCCTTTTGAGGTTCTCTATGGACGAAGATGTCGAACACCTTTGAACTGGTCAGAAACCGGTGAAAGACAATTCTTTGGACCAGACATGATCCAGGAGGCAGAAGAGCAAGTTCGCATCATTCGTGAGAATTTGAAAACAGCCCAGTCTCGTCAAAAGAGCCAGTATGATCGTCATCATAAGGATATGACTTATGAAGTTGGCGACAAAGCTTACCTTCGGGTTACTCCTTTGAAGGGTACCCATCGTTTCGGTATCAAGGGCAAGTTGGCTCCTCGTTACATTGGTCCTTTTCGCATTCTCGCTAAACGAGGAGAGGTTGCCTACCAGTTGGAACTACCCCCACATCTTTCCAGAGTGCACGATGTCTTCCACGTCTCTCAACTCAGGCGTTGCTTCTCGGATCCTATCCGCGGAGTGGACCACGAAACGCTTGATCTCCAAGATAACCTCACGTATCGAGAGTATCCGGTTCGCATTCTTGATCAAGCAGAGCGTGTCACTCGACGTCATAACATCAAGTTTCTCAAGGTTCAGTGGTCTCATCATTCCGAGAGAGAAGCTACTTGGGAGCGAGAAGATCGTCTTCGACTGGAGTACCCCACTTTCTTTCCGTCGACCCCTGAATCTCGGGACGAGATTCTTTCAAGTGGGGGCGAGTTGTCACATCCCTAGTTCTGGTATGCTCAAGGCTAGCTAGTCATGTGTGCATCATGTTTAAATTCCATTTAAATTTGAAATGGGGATTTGTGAAACCCTCGGAATCATTTTTGGAAATGACCCAAATAAAAATTGCTCCAAAAAGGTCCAAGAAAATGCTCATGTTGCTCTCTAAAAATATTGGATAGAGATAAAAATCAAACCAATATTTTTAGGATCTCATAAGTATTTATTTTGGGCATTTGGAATTAATCCAGTAATTAATTGCTTTGGATATATATTGTTATATATATAATATATGTCCAAAAATTCTGTTAATTGGTGAGGAGTTTTGGAGCAATCCAACTAGTTCCTACAAAAATTGACAGAAGAAAATAAAATGATTTAGTATTATTATTAAATCAAAACAAATGTCAGAAAATAGAAGAGAAAACAAAACAGGAGCAAACTTACCTGCGGCCAGCTCCTGTGCTGGCCCAGCACTGTGCGGCCTGGCCGGCCCAGTTGGCCAGCCCAGCCCGCCTCCTCCTCTGTCTTCTTCCTCGTGCCCACTGGCACTGTGCGTGTCGCGCGCACCCTCGCCCGCGGCCACGTCTGCCGCCACCTCCTGCTTCTCCCTCTCGTCGCCCTGGACGCCTTGGACGACGCCACGCACCGCCCCGCACCTCTCTTCCTCTCCCTCGCTCTCCCTCTTTCCCCTGGTTCTCTCCCGCGCGACCGCCCGAACACTGCCGTCGCCGCCATTCGCCGTTACCGTAGCCACCGCCTCCCCCTCGCCTATCCGACCAGCCTAGAAGCTCTGCCACATCGCCGGCTACCTCTCCGTCAAGCCACATGCCTCGAGAGGCCCTGGAGAGTCGCCATCGCCGCCGTCTTCAACCTCCCGACGCCGGAGATCCGCCTCGCTGCCTAGCCGACTCCAGCCCTTCCCCAAGCTCGCCGTCGACACCGTGGAGTCCGCAGTGAGCCTCTACTCCGTTTCCCTCTCCCCGTTCTTCCGTTACCGCGCCGTAGCCCCATTCCCCGCCATGGTCGTAGCTGCTCGCGGCCGGTCATGTCGCTGCTGTCGTTCTAGCGCGCGTTAGTCGCACCTGAGCACACGGCCGTGCTCTTGGTGCCACGAGGGTGCCGCAGAGCCCCTCGGGTGGCCTCCCCATGCCCTGCAGCCCGCTCCCGCTCGAATCCGTGCTCCGGCCGCCGCTGCGAGCTCCGCTTCGGCGAGCTCTGGCGCCCCCGCAGCCTCCCACATGCTTCCCTGGATGCGGACGACGACGGGCTACGCCCAGGTGGTCTCCTCGCGTCCATCCGCCACTCGTAGCGCAAGTCCGGCGAGTCACCGCCACGGCTCGAGGTCGTCGCTGGCCGAACTCCGGCGAGGCCGACGTGGCTGTCATTAGCGCCTAATCTCGCAGCCTAAACCACCCCACCAGCCGCTGACCGTGTGGGTTTGACCCGGGCTTAACCACTGTGTCACTGACGTGTGGCCCCACACGTCAGGTTTGACCGAGATTGACTGCTGACGCAGTGGTGACGTCATGCTGACGTCATGCTGACGCTATAATATTTTCTGGAATTATTTTAACTCAGGAAAATCCAGAAAATGTTTCAAACTTAAAAAAATCATAGAAATTCAACCGTAACTCAGATTGAAATAATTTATATATGAAAAATTATCAGAAAAATGCAATCTATCCATTTGTTCTAGTTTCGTGCATGTCAAACCAACTTATACCTAGTGTATAAGTGAAACAGTAAAATGGCATATATAAGATCTTAATTTGGAGTTGCATTTGAACCCTTGATTCAAATGGACTTCATTCAATTTGAATACTAGTTGCATTAGCTCAAACAGCATCACATCTACATGCCATGTTCATGCATCATATTGTTGCATATGTTTGTGTATTGATTGCCGACACTGTTCCTTCTCGATAGGTCCTGCTCCAGAGTCCGTTCCAGAGTACCTGTCTAAGGAGCAGTGCCTTCCTTGTTGATCTACCAGGCAAGCAAACCCCCTTGTTCATTTTGATACAATCCTACTCTCTCACTCCTGCTCTCAGTTATTGCATTAGGACAACAACGATTCATCTGCTACTTTGTGCTGCGGTAGTTGAACCCATTCCTCTGCATGACCTGTCATTGCCACAGTAAATAGTTGAAACCCACTAGCATGTGTAGGAGTTGATTGAAGCCATTGTTGTGTTCCTACCATGCCATGCCTGCTATTGCTTAGAGTGTGTCAGGTCTGATTCATTGGGAATGAATTGGAGTACAGTGCTCTATGTTCTGATGCTGAGAGTGAACGTGTGAACACGATTTGGTAAAGGTAGCGGTGAGAGGCCATGTAGGAGTACATGGTGGGTTGTCTCACTGGAACCGTCCTTAAGCACTGAGTTCTGTGTATGTCGTCCAATGACTCGATACTACCACACATTGGAATGCTTAAGTGCCCCTCTCGACTTATTAACCAACTTGATCTCTGTCCAGGAGTCGCAACTAGTTTCTGGTGTTTGTAGGTAGTGTTAGTAGTCTACCAAGTGGCACCCGGCCAGGTGGGCTTGGGACAGACTAGGCACAAGTGGCACGGTGTACCAAGCGTAGATCCATCCGGCGAGGTGGGCTTGGGAACCCTGCACACATCATTTGGGGCCGTGAGCGACACCCCGGCCGGATCTCCTTACGGATGGAACCCGAATAGGCGATAAACCTGGACTAGAGTCTTGTGTGGTTAGTCAGGTCGTGGCCGACACCCTCGCCAGGCTTCCGCTTGAAGGTTGCCGAGTTACATGACGTGTACATGGCGGTAAGTGGCGAGAGCGTGTGTGAAGAAGTACACCCCTGCAGGGTTAACATGATCTATTCGAATAGCCGGGTCCGCGGTTATGGACTTCTTGGATGCTTACATGGTACATAGACAACTTGAAGTGGATACTATAAAATGCTCAAGACAAGTGTGAGTGCTATGGATGGCCTTCTCGTAGGGAGACGGGGATGAATCCATAGTAGTGTATTGTGTGGTGATTAGTGGACTCGTGTGCGCCATATCACCTCAAAGAAGTTCTGGTAGTCGTAGAACAGGTTAGCCACAGAGTCAAAGCTGGCTTGCTGCAACTAAACCCCACATTACCCTCTTGATACAAATGCATGTATGATAGGATCTGACGTAAGTCTTGCTGAGTACCTTTGTACTCATGTTGCTTTATTTATGTTTTTGCAGCGGAGACTTCGGTCTTACTAGTGTTCTCGTGGACTTCGACAAGTAGCTTGTACCTCAGCTACGATCTTGATCGGATATTGTAGTTAGTCAGGCTCTTCAGCCTTTTTCATTTGTAGATGTCTGTACCCAGACATGTAATGCTTCCGCTTGCTGCTTGTATGCTCTGTATGATGGGTCTTGTGACCCCTGTTTGCAATAATGCTATGTTGGCTCTTTGAGCCTTATCTATATGAGTTGTTGAGTTTTGCTGTGATGCCATGTTGTACAGCACATACTTGCATGTTATGCGTACGTGTAATGTGTATTGCTATGTGTGGGATCTGACTATCTAGTTGTTTATCCTTAGTAGCCTCTCTTACCGGGAAATGTCTCCTAGTGCTTCCACTGAGCCATGGTAGCGTGCTACTGCTCCGGAACACTTAGGCTGGCCGCCATGTGTCCTTCTTCGTTCATGTGTCTGTCCCTTCAGGGAAATGTCACGCGATGAATGCCGGAGTCCTGTTAGCCCGCTACAGCCCGGTTCACCGGAGTCCTGTTAGCTCAGTGCTACAGCCTGGATTCACTTGCTGATGACCGACACGTTCGGTGCTGGGTCATGCATGCCTGTCCCTGTAAGTTTGTGCCACTTTGGGTTCACGACTAGCCATGTCAGCCCGGGCTCCTTATCATATGGATACTAGCGACACTATCATATACGTGTGCCAAAAGGCGCAAACGGTCCCGGGCAAATGTAAGGCGACACCCGTGGGGATACCGTGCGTGAGGCCGCAAAGTGATATGAGGTGTTACATGCTAGATCGATGTGGCATTGAGTCGGGGTCCTGACACGCCCCCAACAAGGTAAGCTGAAGACAAAAGCAAAACGGATACATGCCACGGGGACGGGCCCACACGACTTGGGAATGATGCAGCCATGAGGGCGCTTCTAGCTGAAACGAAACTTGAAAGAAGTCACCTGATACCATTGCAGAGTGAGTGTCGGAGCAGCTGACGGTGCAAGGTGAGGAAGCCAATCCTCACGAGCCCTAGGAGCTCCGAGCCTCGGGAGACTTGGGAGGTCCGGGCGGCTCAGCCAGGTCCATCTACATTTCCTCCAGGAGCGTGTGATGCTTGGCCACCTGAGCTTCCAGAATGCTTCTCATTAGGCGCTGGTGGGCAGCAGCTACGTTCGGCAGGCTGAAGGGCATGCGAACGTAGCTGTGCGGTGGACCCTCGCAACGTCCCATGCGTGAAGGCCCGAAGCACTCCTGAGACGCGACTCGATTGAGGCCCGGGTAGTCGATGCAGACACGCAGCCCGCCATCCTCGCCCGGATGGGGAGCTACGCTAGGCAGGCAGCGGCTGCCGCGCATGACTCTCGATTCCTGCAACTCCTGAGAGACCTTGGTGATGAACTCCTGAGGGTTGGGCCCTCCTTGCCTTACACCTTCATGAGGGAAACGTGCCGCGAAGCACACCTCCAAGTGGTGCCCGAGCGCCTCCCTCGTAATCTTGGCAAAGTCAGTGGCTTCCCAAGAGAGAGCCCCTGAGCCTTGCCCGAGGAGGGCGCCGGGTGCGCCTCCCTATGTGATGGAGGGTGGCGCCCCTTGGATGGGCGCGTGTCCGGATGTGGCGCCTCCAGAGGTGCCTGCCTCCTGAGGCCTTGAGCCAGGTGACATCTTCTTATTCTTGGGGGTTGCTTTAGGAAGGTTTCCACTCTTACTGTTTGGGTCCTCGGTTGATGCGGCTTGGAAGGCGCGCTCGAGGGAGCACACCGCATCCTTCTCTTCACAGGGGACCGTGATGACCCCGCCACTTCCTGGCATCTTAAGGACGTTGTAGCCATGGTGAGTCACTGGCATAAACTTGGCCAGGGCTGGATACCCGTGGATGGCATTGTATGGCAGGCGAATGTGGGCGACGTCAAAGTCAATGAGCTCAGTATGGTAGTTCTTGCGCTGTCCAAAGGTGACAGGGAGGCGGACCTGCCCTATCGGGACAGTGGAACCATCAGTGACTCCTGAGAAAGGCTTGGTTGGTTCAAGCTGATAATATGGCACTTGAAGATTGTTGAATGTCTCAACGGACAGGACGTGTAGCCCTGCTCTGCCGTCGATGAGGGTCCTGGTAACTTGCACATTGCTGATGACTGGGGAGCAGAGCATCGGGAGAACACCGGCCGTTGCCGCGCACTTGAGTTGATCCGCTGAGCTAAACATGATGGAGCATGCAGACCACCTGAGAGGGCGCGTAGCCTCAATCTTGGGAAGGACTGCATTCACCTCGTGAGCAAACTGCTTAAAGGTGCACTGAGAGGTTGGGGCCTGAGTGCCACTCAAGATGCAAGCGATTGCACGCGGCTCCTGGAAGCCCCCAGCCCCCTTGTCCTAATGATGGTCTTCATTCCTTCTTGGTGGTGGTGGCAGAGGAGGAAGTCCTGCGTTTCCTTGCGGGCGATCCTCACGAGGCTGATCCCTCCAAGCCCCCTTGTGAGGCTGGTCCTGCCATCGGTCCTTGCGAGGCCGGTCACGCCACCCTTGGCGAGGGCCACGGTCGTCCCAGCGTCCTCCACCTCTTGCCCCGCCTCGGCCGTAGCCCCGATCGTTGCGCTCGGGGCGTCGACCGACACGGCCTTCTCGCACG
The DNA here is from genome assembly GCF_018294505.1 of Triticum aestivum. Lineage (NCBI taxonomy): Eukaryota > Viridiplantae > Streptophyta > Magnoliopsida > Poales > Poaceae > Triticum > Triticum aestivum. The sequence goes on along the minus strand of NC_057804.1, from coordinate 165,332,654 downwards.
GCCCTGAGCTCTTGGCATTCGTTGGTGTTGTGGGTATGGAGATCTTGGTACACACAGTACCGACTGCCCTTGGACGACTCCGGCTGGTCCTTGCCATGCTTCATGTCCGGCTCCGCTGCGAGCACAGCTGCTCCCTTGCGCTTCACATCCTTGGCCTTGGCTTTCTTCTCTTCTGGGTCTACTGCTGGGAGCTCGAGAAGGGAGAGGCATCCCTCCTTAGCCCTTGCACACTTGGTCGCCAGGTTGAACAGCTCCAGGGACGTACACAGATCTTCGTGGATCGCCAGCTCCTCCTTCATCTTGACGTCGCGGATGCATCAGGGAACACCGAGATGATGGCCTCCTCGGTTACCCTGGGAATCTTGAGGCGGGCGTTGTTGAAGCGCTGGATATACTTCTGCAAGGTCTCTCCGACCTGCTGCTTGATGCGGCACAGGTCACCCACGGCTAGCGGGCGGTCGCGAGTGCCCTGGAGGTTGGCGATGAAGCGAGTGCGCATCTCGTCCCAGGAGGAGATCGTGCCAAGAGGCAGGTTCAGGAGCCAGGTGCGGGCACCGTCCTTGAGTGCCATGGGTAGCCAGTTCGCCATGACATTCTCGTCCTTGTTGGCGGCTTCGATGCCTAGCTCGTAGAGCTGTAGAAACTCTGCGGGGTCGGCAGTGCCGTCGTAGCGAGGAGGCAGGTCAGGTTTGAACTTGCCTGGCCAGGCGACACTGCATAGCTCGGTCGTGAAGGCGCGGTAGCCTGCAGTGGGCACAGGAGCTCTCTGCTGATGCGGGGCTTACTCCTGGGGGTTCCCGCACGCTGCTGCCTGGAGCAGCGCGGGGTCTTGACGCACCGGCGCAGGGATGCGGTCGTGGCGCACCGGTGCCGCGAGCACACATGCACCTTCTTGAGGGCGAGGGATTTCTTGGCGGCTCCTTTCTTGTCGCGCGAGCGTCGGACACGGTGGATCTCGTCCTGGGGCCACGCGCCTTGAAGCCAGGGCGCCTTCTTGGGGAGGAGGTGGTGGAGGGACCTCTTGATCTGCGCCACTTGCACAGGACGGAGGGCGAGGCAGCGAGAGGGACGGCGCAGGGGAGCCCCCTGCGGCGCTGACAAGCTCGGTGATGCGAGCGAGCCACTCCTCATAGAGGTCGTCGATGGGACGGTAGTGCAGGAGCTGACGCACCAGGAGCAACGCGGCATGTGCGTCCATGGGGGCGCGACGAGCGTGGGACGACGAACCGGCTGGAGTCAGCGACGGGGTGGCGGTGCGGCCTTCCCGCCGCACCGAAGGCTACATCGATGAGGCCTGCTGCTCGTTCCCCGCCGGACCGGTGGAGGCGTTGGTGGCAGGCGATGGGGAACGGCGGGGACACCCACCAATGGGAGCCGTCTGGGCGACGCGGGTGGCGAGAGCAGCTCGACGCTCGGCGCGAGCCCGGCGAGCGTCTGCCATGGACACGACGGAAGATCGACGCGAAACGGCGGAAAAAGATTCCGGCGCACCCCTACCTGGCGTGCCAAATGTCGGATGTTGGGTTCCGATAGACCCTTAAGGTTCAAACTCTGGGGTGTGCGCAAAGATCTTCCCCCTACCGATTCACGTCCGATCGCCTCGCGAGAATCTATGCTAAAACGATGAAAAACACGAGGGACACAAGATTTATATTGGTTCGGGCCACCATTGTGGTGTAATACCCTACTCCAGTGTGTGGTGTGGTGGATTGCCTCAGGGGCTGATGATGGACAGTATAAGGGGAAGAACAGCCTCGCGAGAGGTGTTCTTGAGCTGGTGCGATGAACTACTTGGGTGAGTTTGATCACCTCTCAGTCTAGTAAGCACTCGATCTGATGCCCCTACTCTGTGGTGGCTAGTCCTATTTATAGAGGCCCTGGTCCTCTTCCCAAATTTTGAGCGAGAAGAGCGCCAACAACGGCCATTTTGAAGGGGAACATCTAGTATAGGTTATCCTGACTAAAGTTGGTCTTCGGCTGCCAAAGGCACTGGTGATGACGCCGTCTTGGGCTCCACGGTGACCTCCATCTTGCCGCTCTTCTGGTCTTGGTCTCATTGCACTGAAATGGCAAGCTTTGCCTGATGCCTCGGTCCTCCACGCCTGTGCTTGCCCTCTTTGCACCAAAGAGGAAACAAGGACACTGCACAGGCCGGCGCCCGCCTGGTCTCGATCGTCACGGCTTGCGTCACGAGCACCTCGCGAGGTACCCTGCCTTGATATCTCCACCTCCTCGCGAGCCTGCCTGGCGAGGCCGCTCCTGAGGAGGTCTTGTGTCGTCCGCCCTGTGGGCTAGGCCCCTCGCGAGGGTCTTGAGTCTTGCACTGATGAAGATGGGCCGTACTGGGCCATCACTCGAGCCACGCCGCAGGCCGCAGGCAGGCAAGTCTGGGGACCCCCGTTCCCAGAACACCGACAGAGGCAAACGTGGGGACGACACCAGATGGTCCTCCTACAGAGGATTCAAATAGAATATCCGCTACAAATTCCGAGGTGGAGAGCGCTATGAATCATCGGTGTAGGGGGGGCGCACTCCACGACCCTAGCTTTTCCGAAGAGGCTTTCAATGCCTTCAACTCAGGAGACGCGTACATCTGAGCTACTCAAGATGGGCTTGCTAGAGCCACAGACCAGTATTTAAAAGATATACGGGTAAGCAAAATCTGATAATTATGTATATCAGTAGCCCCTGAGACTTGAAACAGTTGGTACAACTGATTTAAGGATCATTGTATGAATAGGTTCTTACAGAGAAGAATACCCACTTGTCTCAAGAGCTGGAGGAGTGTAAAGCCCAGCTAAGGGCCGCAGCTGCCGAAATGGAGGAATCCAAGAAGGCCTCATCTGGTAATATTTCTCCCGACCGATAAAAAATGTAGTTACGTGTACCATTTGGTATTCTGCGTGTTGCAGATCTAACAATAGATTCTGCATGCAATCCCGGAGTGAATCCGGAGATACTACAAGAGGATGAACAAAGAGCTGAACGACAACTAGAGGCTGGTGAGCATGTGCTTACACGGGTCAGGTGTGAGAAAAAGATCTCCAGGATGCCAATACCTGGTTGGGCGTAGAACTGAAAGATGTTCGAGCCCAGCTAGCTGACTCCGTGAGGGAGAATAGAAGGCTTCAATGCAGCATTTTTAGTATGTGCTCAAACAAACCTTTATATAGTTCGGCAAAGAAACGGGCTGACAGAGTTATGTCTGTAGGTATACTGACTGGTCGTCCCGAAGAGGAGATGCTCGGATCATCAGGCGATCTTCTGCAAGAGCTTTCGCAACTGCACGAACAAGTTCGGTAGGTGATGTAGGGTGTCGCCAAGGCCTTGTGGCCATCCGCCTCCCTGCCAGGAAGTATGGGGGAGCTTGTATAGCTGCTCAAGGGAGCACGGTGCCACTTCCGATTATGGAATATATCTGCCTGTCGACAAGGTGCGAGGGAAGCTTGGGCCATGGTAAAAACACGGTATACCAAGCTCGATCCCAATCACATGGCCCTAGTCGGACCTGTAGGGTCAGATGGGAAAGAAATTCCTGTTAGTCTGCTATATGACCAGGTAGGATTAGCCGCAAAGTATTCCCAACAGGATTGTAGGCTAGACAGCCTGTTGGATGGCATAGAAGAAGAAGTATGTGAGTCTAAGTGACTTTGTACTTCAGTTGACATATTTTGTCCCTAGCTGGATTGTAAATCATTTGTCATGGCGAACCTTTTTGCTTCAGCCTCCGGGCCCGATAGTCCGGAGTGTTTCCGAATACCTGCTCAGTTATATAAACCGGGGTACGCATGGAAACCAGGCATAGGGGTCGTAATTACTTGAACATACAAGTACCCAACTAGCTATGTTATATTACATGGATAGTAAGAAACATATTCCAGGGAGAATAGTTCCGTTAAGGGTTCCTTTCCCTGGGTATGCATGCATTAATTTGTATGTCCGAACTGCGAGCAGAAACGCAATATATGCAACATCTGGGGGTTTGTATTGTGATAGGTAAAAAACATCTTTAGTTCACCGACCGAATATTCCCCTAAGAACGCTAGCTTTCGGCTTCACCCAGTCTGAGGTACACGTCCGGAGTACCCAGCAGTAACAATCGCAGAGGTGCTCCCCTTATGCCCTAGCCGAACTAACGGGAACATAGGGCATAAACACACGAGCCAGGCAACCCAGCTTGGCCAAAACTTAAGTCATATAGATGCATATAATGGTGAAGAAAAGGTACATATGGGAAAGCGACACATATACAGTGGGCGTGATGCCCAGAAGATAATTATATTTAAGCTTCTATATAAGAAGCCCCCAGGTATAGTGAGCGCGCACTTGAGGATTTAGCGTGTCAAGGGTGTGTAGTCGAGTCACACTTAAAGCCTTAGAGCCATAAAAAGAAAGAGAGAGGATATAACTAAATAAAAAAGGCGGAGGGAAGGAGACGAACACAGAGTTCGGCGCTAGGCGTAGAATCTTTGGAGTCTGGCCGCATTACATGGGTTCGGCTCGAGTCGATTATCTGATGCATCACACAGGCGGTACGATCCTCTGGTGAGAACTTTATCGATGATGAAGGGACCCTCCAACTTGGGCTTGAGCTTGTCCATTTTCTTCTACGGTAGGCATAGAACGAGTTCGCCAATGTTATAAGTTTTGGCCCGTACTTCTCTGCTTTGATACTTGCGAGCCTGTTGTTGATAGAATGTGGAACAGGCTTTTGCGACATCGCGCTCCTCCTCCAAGGCATCTAAACTGTCCTGCCAATCAAGCTCGGCTTCTCTCTCTTCATACATGCGCACTCGAGGTGAGTCATGAATGATATCGCAGGGCAATACCACCTCTGGGCCGTACACCATGAAGAATGGTGTGTGTCTGTTAGTGCGATTTGGCATGGTCCGCAGCCCCCATAGTACGGAGTCGAGGTCCTCGACCCAGTGCATCTGATTCCTTCAGAGATTGCACTAGTCTAGGTTGCATGCCGCTCATAATAAGACCATTTGCCCGTTCGACTTGACCGTTTGTTTGGGGGTGATAGATGGAGGCGTAATCGAGCTTAATGCCCATGTCGCCGCACCAAGTTTTCACCTCGTCGGCTGTGAAGTTGGAGCCATTATCTGTGATGATGCTGTGGGGGACACCCTAACGGTGCACGACCCCTGATATGAAGTCTATCACTGGCCGGATTCGGCCGTTTTCACTGGTTTGGCCTCTATCCATTTGGTGAATTTATCCACCATGACCAACAGGTATTTTTTTCTTATGGATTCCTCCTTTAAGGGGTCCGACCATATCGAGCCGCCAGACCGCAAAGGGCCAAGTTATGGGGATTGTTTAGAGAGTGGTGGGTGGCATATGACTTTGCTTGGCGAAGAGCTGGCAACCGACGCAATGTTGGACGAGGTCCTATGCATCTGCCCGGGCTGTCGGCCAGTAGAAACCTGTACGGAAGGCCTTGCTTAGAAGGGCCCAAGCTGCGGTGTGGTGGCCGCCGAGTCCAGCATGAATTTCGGCCAAGAGCTGCTGCCCTTCCTCTTCTGAGATACATCTTTGAAGTACCCTGGTAGCGCTTTTCTTATAAAGCTCTCCCTCGTGGACCTTGTAGGCTTTAGAGCGCCGCACAATGCAATGTGCCTCATTTTGGTCCTCGGGAAGTCCTTGCCTATTTAGGTAGGCTAAGAAGGGTTTGGTCCACGGGGCGATGATAGCCATGATTAGATGGGTCGAAGGTGTTATTTCGGTGGCGGAGCCTCTGATTATGTCAGTGTGTTCGGGATCTGGGGTTGTGGACTAGTATTGTCGGTCTCCCCTTGCAACACCACGGATGGCTTGAACAGCCTTTCCAAGAAGATGTTGGGTGGGACGGGGTCGCGCTTAGCGCTGATGCGGGCAAGGATATCCGCCGCTTGATTGTTTTCTCGAACCACATGATGAAATTCAAGCCCCTCGAATCGAGCTAACATTTTAAGGACGGCATTGCAGTAAGCCGCCATTTTCGGGTCCTTGGCGTCGAAGTCTCCATTTATTTGAGATATTGCTAGGTTCGAATCCCCATGCACTTCTAGGCATTGGATGCCCATGGAGACCCCCATCCGAAGACCATGGAACAAAGCCTCATATTCGTTTGCATTGTTGGAGTCTGTGTATAGTATTTGGAGTACGTATTGGACTGTATATTCAGTGGGGGATGTCAAGACAACGCCCGCTCCCAGACCATCCAGCATCTTAGAGCTGTCAAAGTGCATGATCTAGTTGGAGTATGTGCCGTACTCTTTAGGGAGTTCGGCTTTTGTCCATTTGGCGACGAGGTCAGCCAGTACTTGTGATTTAATGGCTCGTCGTGGTTTATATGTAATGTCGAACGAGAGGAGCTCGATGTCCCACTTAGCAATCCGGCCCGTGGCATCGTGGTTATTTATTATATCGTAGTGGTACTTCGGAAGCCACCCTGATTGAACACTCTTGAAAGAAGTGTCGTAGTTTCCGGGATGCCATGAAGACCGCGTATGCTATCTTTTGATATTGTGGGTACCATGATTTGCATGGTGTGAGGACAGTGGATACGTAGTATACCGGCTTTTGAAGCGGGAACTTATGTCCGTCCTCCTCTCGTTCGACGACGAGCACTACGCTTACAACTTGGTGTGTTGCAGCTATATATAACAGCATGGGTTCCCCGATGTTCGATGCGGCCAGGATTGGGTTGCTGGCCAAGAGGGCCTTTATTTCTTCCACTCTGGCCGTAGCCGCATCCGTCCACTCGAAGTGTTCGGTGCATCGAAGAAGGCGGTAAAGGGGTAGTGCCTTTTCTCCCAATCGGGAGATAAAGTGGCTTAAGGCAGCCACGCATCCAGTTAATTTCTGGATTTGCTTCAGGTCTGTTGGGGTAGCCAACTATGACAAAGCTCAGATTTTAGCAGGGTTTGCTTCAATTCCTCTGTTGGAAACAATGAAGCCCAAGAGCTTTCCCGTGGGAACGCCAAAAACACATTTTTCTGGATTGAGCTTGATGTCATATGTTCGGAGGTTGTCGAACGTGAGCCTCAGGTCGTCTATTAAAGATTCAATGTGTCTGGTTTTGATGACCACATCGTCCACATATGCCTCAACTGTTTTGCGGATTTGTTTTTCCAGGCATGTCTGAATCATGCGTTGGTAGGTTGCACCGGCATTTTTTAGCCCGAAAGGCATGGTGTTGAAACAGAAAGGGTCGTATGGAGTGATAAATGCCGTTGCGGCTTGATCGGACTCCGCCATCTTGATTTTATGGTATCCAGAGTATGCGTCAAGGAATCACAATGAGTCGTGTCCTGCGGTAGCGTCGATGATTTGATCGATGCGGGGGAGAGGGAAGGGATCCTTGGGGCAAGCCTTATTGAGGTCCTTGAAATCGACACATAGGCGCCAGGATTTATCCTTCTTTTCTACCATCACCAGGTTTGCTAGCCAGTCCGGGTGTTTTATTTCTCTGATGAATCCGGCTTCGAGTAACTTGGGTAGCTCCTCTCCAATAGCTTGCCGTTTAGGCTCTGAAAAGCACCGTAGTGTCTGCTTGATCGCCTTGTATCCCTTCAATATATTGAGGCTATGCTCGGCCAGCCTGCGTGGGATCCCTGGCATATCTGAAGGGTGACAGCCGAAGATGTCCCTGTTCTTGCATAAGAACACCCGCAGTGCAGCGTCGATTGTGGGGTTCAGTTGTGCCCCGATGGCTGCTGTTTTGTAGAGTCCGTAGGGTGGACTTGGAATTTGACGATTTCATCCGCTAGTTTGAAAGAGGTGGACCTGGATCGTTTATCGAGTATCACGTTGTCCCGATCCACTATGGAGCGTAATCCAGTTAATTCTTCGGCTGCGAGGGCTTCGGATAATGCCTCATGGGCCAGAGCAGCGGTTGTATTTTCGGCGCAAAGTGCTATGTCCGGATCACTGCCTAGAGTGATGATTCCGTTGGGCCCGGGCATCTTGAGCTTCATGTACCCATAATGGGGTATAGCTTGGAATCTTGCGAATGCGTCCCGCCCTAAAAGGGCGAGGTATCCACTACTGAACGGGGCCACTTGGAATGTTATTTCTTCGGACCTGTAATTTTTCGGCGTGCCGAATACCACATCGAGTGTGATTTTTCCCGCACATCGTGCCTCCCGACTAGGGATAATCCCTCGGAAGGTCGTGCTACTTTGCTCAATGCGGATCTTGTCTATTTCCATTTTGTTGAGAGTTTCCTCGTAGATGAGGTTTAATCCGCTGCCACCGTCCATGAGTACCTTAGTCAGCCGGAAGTCGTCTACAATTGGACTAAGGACCAAAAAAGCTGGTGCTTGGACTGTACGGAGTTGAGGTTCGTGTCACACCCTGATTTTCATGGCACAACACTTAAGATGATAAATCATGATAAAATGTGGTTTGACATAAACTTTTGCATTATTTGACTTTTTATTTTTAGTTGGTTTTCTCTCTATGTTTTTCAAGTGCTCTTTAAAGTCAACACAACTCCACCTTCTATACTTCATCTCGTTGCCCCAAGCTTCTGCCCAATGATCATGCCATGTGTATAGAGCAACATAGTATTTTCTTACAAAAATAATTTGGCCAAATAGTATTTTCAAAAATTAGTTTTTCAAAAACCCCTGAGTTGAGGTTTGCACTTCAAGTACTTGACTTGGGGTGTGAAAAATCATTCAAAAGGAATATTTGAATCCTATTAGATGTAGGACTCCATAAACGACAAACATATAATTTTAAAAGTTATTTTCCTATTTTATTTAAAAGCTTTTTCTTAAGGGCAGAAATGGTCTTTAATAGGGTAAAATCATTTTATTGTTTCAAAAATATTTGACAAAAACCTAGGGAAACTCAGTGGATATATATTGTCCATATATAAGAGTTTCAACACATGGTCATTTTCAAAATATTGGTCAAATCCCTCAAAAACCCTTTCTGGATATTTCAAGCTTTTGAAATATGTACAAAGGAAATATTCTCCAAAAATTCCAAGAAAATTCTAGCATGTCACATATGACATGCTGGATGAGCTTGAAAAGTATCATGTCATGGAGAATAGTATAACCCCATGAAATCCCCTCAAAACCATTTCTGTTCATTTTGAAGTTTGAGCAACTTTACATTGCCAAACATGTCCAAATGCTCTCAAATCTTGTGAACATGCTCAAATAGTCTAATCATTCATCTAGACCAAATGGCACAAGTTGGAGAAAATGTTATATTGATCAAAGTGCCCCAAAACCCTCTCTGGCCAGAATCTAATTTGAACAACTTTGTACTACCAACTTTCTCTCCTTGACCCCAACTTTGGTGAGCATATTCACATGACCAAATTAGGCCACTACACCAAGTGGTGCATCAAGGAGAAGTGATTTGCTCAACTAGATCTACACAAGTTCATTTTTGCTAATTTCTAGGGTTTACAAAAGTTGCATTGGCAACTTTTCCCAAATGGACTCAACCTTGGTGGAACCTATTATTATCTCATGCCATTTGACCCTGTCAAGACTCATGACAAGAGGAGTTCATCTTCTTTCCCAAACCAGCAACAAACACCTTCTGCCATTTTACTAGAACCCCTGTTTTGACCACTTCCACACTTCTCCATGGCCTCAACTTTTTACCACAGCCCTTCCTAGTCCCCTTGCACCTCCAGTAGCAATGGGAAATCCATAGCTCAATTATTGGAGGGGTAAAACCCCACTTTCTCTCTCTGGATAGCCCATTTCCCTCTCTCCCTCAACCTCTCTCCTCTCCTACTGGCTGTCCAGGGCATCCAAGGCCCTTTCCCCTTTGTTTACTCCTCCCTAAACAACATAGACACAAGTGGCCGTGCCCTACAAGCCAAAGGCATGCCCTGGCATGCAATTGGCGTGCTCCAGAGCACGCTACAGTGCACACCCGCACTGTAGCCGCCCCCTTCCAACCGCCTCGGTGCTCACCAGCGCGCCCGACAATGCACCTCGACATCTGTGACATGCCACGCCTCTGTCCCCCTCCTTCTTCTCCCTCCTCTCGTCCCAGCTCGCACGCGCGCCGGCCGCCCGAGAGCTCCAATGAGCAAACTCACACGCGCGATGCTCTGGTCCTCCCCCGCTATCTCTCTTCTCTCACCTCGCCCTAGACCAACCCCACGAGCACCCCAGACACGCACACGCGAGCCCCCGTTACCCCTGGCAACGGCAACAACCTCGCCGGCGCACCCGTCCACGATGCACCTCGCCCCCTTCTATTTAAGGCCACCCCCGAGCCCCCTCTCTACTCCTTTGGCCCTCACTCCCTCCCGTTCACCCCCTGGACCAACCCACTCCCCTCCTCGCACTCTCCATCCGCCACCATGGCTAGAGCCTTGCCGTCGGCCCCCTCCTAAATTCGCACCCAACACTCATCCTCCTCCCATCCTTTCTCCACTAGGCGAACCCCCTGACCACAACGGAACCCCTCACCACTTCTCCCTCTGCTCTGGTGCCCGTAGCACCAATGCCGCCATCGCCGTCGGCCTCTCCCGCCGCGGCCGACCCCCTACTCAACCCGGTGGCCCTGGGCGACCGTGCCACCCACGGTCGGATGCGGCCGGGTCCCCTGAGCACGCCGATGGGCGGAGCATCGCCGGAGATGCCCTGCAGCACCGGCAAGCCGCCGTCGTCACCGCCCCTGCCTCTGCCCTGTTCGAGCGGGAGGATGGGGATGAACCCGACGGGCGGGGCCCGTCTGTAAGCGACCTGGCAGCCGGGCCACGCTGGCAAGTGGAGGCGGGTTCACCCTCTCCCGCCTTTGACGTCGCCCTGTCGCCCATGTGGCTGAGCCGTTGGGCCGGCCCAGTGCGCTGTGGCGCTATGCTGCACCCGATGCACAGTATAGGTATAAATCCCCCTCCTTTGTCTTTTTCTTTTTCCTGAAACTTGTAAAATCTCCCAAATATTCATATTGCCTCCAAATTTGATGAATCAAATTTCTAATGGCTCCATAAATCAAGATCTATTTAATGGGCCAAAGTGGATAATTTTGTTGTTCTTGGTTTTTACTGGACCCTTTAAAAAGGTCATTTATCCACATAAGTCCACTTCAAAAATCCATATTATATTCATTTCAACTCCAAATCCAGTGAAACCAATTTCTAAATGTTTCTAAAATCATGCATGATTTAATGGGTACTTTTACTCATTTTATAAAAAGGCATTCTGTAGAAAACTTGTAGATCCATTAAATCCCTTGTTTCCATCATATTGGAATGTTCAGAAATATCCACCAATCCAATCCCAATGAAAATACTCTGGTTATTTTTCATATAACCAGGGATGTTCTAGAAACGTAAACTTCATAATTTTTAGAGCACTTTTATTTTCTGCCTTGTTGAGTTGCTTATTATGGTTGCTTTCGACGATAGTTGACGAAGTAGACGAAATGCTCGGGGTTAGACCAGAGATATTTGAAGACCTCGAAGACTTTGTTAAAACAGGCAAGCAGCCCTTTGACCATGTCTATGAAACCCTTTTATGCATGTCATATAGCACTTTTATTGCTTGCATCAGAAACATGATACTATGATGACCACATGGGGTGGTTTGCCACCGTTACTTCCTCGTTGATACTTGCATTGTGCATGACCCTACCTTCTTATGAGGGTTATGCCGGTGGGAGTAGATAGGATGCTAAAGTAGTGCTACGCAAAAAGGGACGGGAATATGCATGGTGATGGAGACAAAGTATTTTCAAAAAACTTTTCGAAAACCCCACCAGGTGCCACTTATGCCCAGGGGAGATGATGAGTTGGGTAGCCACTTGATGATGAAGTGAGGTACTGAGACAAGTATGTGTTGTTTTCAAAACAGATTGGTTTAAGTTGCGGCCGTTATTCCAACCTTACATGCGCAACCACTCTACCCTTGTATGGGAAAGGGCATTATTGATTACCTAGGTCGATACTAGCTTGGAGCCCGCATTACTAGTGACGGGGGAGAGTTGGTGCTCTCTCTCGGGACGGGGTCGTGCCAGGTAGGGCGGCCATGACTGTTTTTACAGGGCACCGGATACACCGTTGTGTCCCCTCGCGGATGTTACGATCTCGAGTGAGTCTCGTATGATGTACATCGTGAGGATACGGAACAACGAGTGGACTCTTTGTTAGTGTCGTCCATGGAAAGGTAGTGATCGGGTGCTTACCCCGGATACTTGAGGTATCGCGGGTCATGGATGACACGGAAGTTTCCCAGATCTTGTGGGTAAAGTGTGCAACCTCTGCAGAGTGTAAAACTATTTGAATAGCCGTGTCCATGGTCAAGGACAGTTGGGTAACCACTCTTGGGCTACGTCCACATGTTTACAAACCAGTGTGTGTGTTTGGATAACTACTTGGGTCAAGTCAAAGGACTTGACATGACTGAGTTGGGTTGATGCCCACTCTATTTATGTTGATATTTGTGACCTATCCTCGTGGTTACTTGAATTCTCCTAATGCATGTCTTACAAGTTGTTGAACATGTCATTGCACTCAAACTAGCTTTCTGCAAAAATTTACCTATATCATGCATTGTTACATCTTGAACCAAAACATGGGTTGCTTGCGAGCATATTCAAAGTACTCATTGGCATGCCACTGGTTATTTAATTGGCCAGGCATGGAAGAATAGGAGTTCGAAGAAGAGTTCTTTGGAGACGAGCATGCGAACTAGGACGTTTCCCAGTCAGAATGCCTGTAGGGTTAAGGCAGATGGCATGGGTTCTACTTATCGACGGAGATTTCCGCTGCTTAAGTTTATTTGGTATTCAACCCATGTGGCTTTATCTATGTAAGACTTGACCATAATAGTCATAATTTGTGTAAGACGGTATGTATGGATGTAAGACTCTCGTTATTCAGCTTCTGTGTGTTCAGTGAGCATTGATCTCTGGGATCACTGTACACGTGCATTCGGTGATCACAACTTATGAGTCGGGGTCCCCATAGTTCGTCACTGGCGTTAAAGGTTATAGCCGTGTCGTTCCAGAGATTTATTGCTGCGACGTGGCAGACTTCAGCGAGGCCGCGGAGTGCTCTCTTGCGTGTGTTATTCGAGGCGAAAGTCTCGAAGACAGTCAACACTGTATTGCTATTCTCTGCGGGATGATGCTCTACGATATTGTTAATGAGGAGATCCTCGCCGCTCTTGGCCACCTGCTGAAGTATCCAACATGCTCTAAGGCTGTGTGTTGGTACGGTATCCGGTGTGGTGTGAATTTTGCATGGCTTGTTGAGCCATCCCTCCAATACGGTTACACGCCCTGTAGTGGGCTTTGGTTTCTTTGTGATTGGATAGGGTGACCTGGGAGAGTGCACCCTTTTGGTTCGGACGAGCGATTTAGTGAGAGCCGGAGGATCCCAGAATTTTGCCTGGGTTTTCCAGGCGCTTTCCATCGCACAGTACTTCCGTACTATGGCCGCCAAGTCAGCAAAGTGTGATATGTCACGGTGACTTATGGCGTTAAGAATTCCCTTGTCTGTGCAATTTTTGCAAAAGAATGAGATTGCGTCTTCCCCACGACAATCCTTAACCTTGCTCGTTGCAAGGAGGAATCTGGCCCAAAAGTGATGTACTGTCTCTTGGAATTGTTGTCTAATCTAGGAAAGATTGCTTATATCTGGGTGGGTGGGTGGATTTAAGTCCGAACCCTGACTCGATCCGAGACCCAGAGGCTGAGGAGCTTCCGAACTTGGTAGTTCGGGTTCTGGGATGTTGCCCAATTTTTCCTGCCCGCTGTCCGATTCTAAGTTTAGAGTTTGGGTCATGTCCTCCCGCGAACGGGTATCCAGCTCGGGGAGCTCAGGAATCCGGACATAGTTCGTCCTCAAAAATAGAGGAAGAATCGCTGCATTGCTCCTCTACCACTTCTATTTGATGCGTGACCGGTAGAGAGTTAATCTCTCTTTGATCGGGTTTAAGCCCAATCCGATCATAGTACGTAGCGACTCCCAAGGCAGCGATGCGATCCAAGAGCTTGTTTAAGGACGAAAGTTCCATTGGATCCATCCGCTCGGCGTATTCCGAGCTGACGTGGAGGCTGTTTTAGATGACCCGAGAAGTCATCATCGGCGCAGCGGCCGAACAGGCGGTATTGACGAAGCCGCCTAGTCGAGGGTTTGTCCTAAAGGCAGGGCTCCCCCGGAGGTGATGTTGTCCTTGTTAACAAGGCGATCCATCAAACCTTTTTTCTACGTCACAGTGGAGCTCTCAATGAAAGCACCAATGTCGGTGTCAAAACCGGCGGATCTTGGGTAGGGGGTCCCGAACTGTGCGTCTAAGGCTAATGCTAACAGGAGGCGGGGGACATGATGTTTACCCAGGTTCGGGCCCTCTCCATGGAGGTAATACCCTACTTCCTGATTGATTGATCTTGATGATATGAGTATTACAAGAGTTGATCTACCACGAGATCGTAGAGGCTAAACCCTAGAATCTAGCCTATGATTATGATTGTTCTTGTCCTACGGACTAAACCCTCCGGTTTATATAGACACCGGAGGGGGCTAGGGTTACACAGAGTCGGTTATAGAGAAGGGAATCTACATATCCGAGTTGCCAAGCTTGCCTTCCACGCAAAGGAGAGTCCCACCCGGACACGGGACGAAGTCTTCAATCTTGTATCTTCATAGTCCAATAGTCCGGCATAAGCATATAGTCCGGCTGTCCAAGGACCCCCTAATTCAGGACTCCCTCACTCCTTCCATCCTCGTCGTTCGCAGCCTCGCCACTCCCGAGCTTGTCAGGCTGCACCCGACAGGTCCTAACGGGGTCGGGGTGGGCATCTTCTTAGGCACTCCTTTTTCCATCTTCATCTCCTACCGTAGTGCCTATGAGGAGAGGGACAAGAAAGGGATTATGGGGCACTTATTTTTTTCAGTCTAAAATATGTAGGCACTTAACAAATTTTAGTCCAAATTATGTAATCTTATTTACCCTTGTTTGTGTTTTGTAAGATCTATAATTGCTCATCAGCATATTAATGAAAAAACAAGCTTTGTCGGGTACTTGTGCATGTATCAAATCAATGCAGAGGTGAAACGCCTCTATACATCCAAGTAAACAAGTTTCCCCAGCAGGCTATCCTACCGGTACCCTTAGTTTGTTGCCACTGGGCTAAGCCTATCGGGCACCAATCACAAAGAGGGACCAGCCCCCGCTTGCCTGTTTCGAAGGTGGCGAGGTTTTCATATGCACAAGTTTATACTTACAGAACACGTATGGATAAGAAAGAACTTATCTGTTTGGCTTGCCGAGGATCGCAATATTGGCTTGTCTTCTCTTCTCTTCTTCGGGACCAAGTCCACAGTAAGAGCCCTGCAGCTTAGCACAGATGAAAATGATGCAACATGTGATCTTATCTACATGACATGCTATGCTTATGCATGCATGCAAT
The DNA here is from genome assembly GCF_018294505.1 of Triticum aestivum. NCBI lineage: Eukaryota > Viridiplantae > Streptophyta > Magnoliopsida > Poales > Poaceae > Triticum > Triticum aestivum. The sequence continues at coordinate 165,317,264 of NC_057804.1, read as the reverse complement.
CTTCTTTGGACCCCCAGCGCTTCTTTTATTTCTCTATTCCTCAGGGTCTGCGCCTGGCTTTGTACAATGAGTTACATGCAACTTCGCCAAAGCTTGTACAAAAGGGTGGCTGCCGGGCAGGGCCCGACATCCGCGCCTTATGGGTAGAACTTACGGAAATGCTCAATGTTCAATGAGTTTTGCAACTGAATGCCATCTCCAGTCTCTAGACAGCCTGCGCCAGGTCTGGTGACTCGTACTACCCTATAAGGGCCTTCCCACTTTGGCGTAAACTTGTTTGTACCCTTGGCGCACTATACGCGCCTATGGACAAGGTCACCTTCCTAAAAACTCTGAGCATGAACCCTACGGCTGTGATAGCAATGCAGGGCTTGCTGGGAGCGTGCAACACGCATAGCAACCCAGAGACGGTTCTCCTCAAGTAGCACATCATCGTCACGCCGGTGCTATTCTTGCACTACTTCATCATAGGCAAGTACTAGAGGTGACTCGTATATGAGTTTCGTTGGGATAACTGCTTCTGCCCCATAGACTAGGGAGAAGGGAGTTTGCCCAGTAGTTCAATTTGGTGTCGTACGGAGGGACCAAATAACAACCGGCAGCTTGTCGATCCATCACCTGCCACACTTCTGCAGCTTATCGAATGTTCTTGTCTTGAGTCCTCACAAAACTTCAGTGTTTGCCCTCTCAGCTTGTTCGTTGCTCCTTGGATGGGCAACAGAGGCAATGGGATTTTGCTTCCAAGGGTATGAATGTATTGCATGAAGGCATGGCTTGTGAATTGGATGCCATTGTCGGTGATGATTAGGGCAGGGACCCCGAAGCGGCACACCAACCCTTTCAAGAACTTGATAGCTGATTGTGCGGTCACCTTCCTCACGGGTTCCACTTCCCGCCACTTTGTAAACTTGTCGATTGCAACGGACAAGAATTCAAAGCCCCCAGTAGCACGGGGGAAGGGGCCCAAGATGTTGAGCCCCCGAGACCAAAAATGGCCATGATAAAGGGATTGTTTAAAGAGCTTGGGCGGGCTGATTGATATTCTTGGAGTACAACTCGCAGGCTTCACACTTGGTGATTAGCTCGATGGAGACTTGGTGACTAGATTTCCCATCCAAGGCCCTTGATCCAATGTGCGAGCCGCACATACCCTCGTGTATCTCTGCCAGTAGTCCTTTCCTTCTTCCCGGCAAATGCACTTCAATTTCACACCGTTGGACCTTCTTATGTATAGCGTGTCATTGATGAACTGATACATACTAGCCCTCCGGTCTACTCTTTCAGCTTCTTCTTGTTCTTTGGGAAGTTCTCCTGTTTGGAGCAAACTGACATGTGCCATGCCCAAGTTGGAGCCCGAGGCTCGGCAACGAGGACCAATGGCACCTCCTCATTCATGGGAGCACACTCCTCAACCGCAGATGTTGGTAGTTTAGCGGGAGGGTGCGGCTTTCCGATCGAAGGGGAGTTGTTCCCGCCAAGCTCTCTGTCGGGAGAGGCTTGCTGGAGTCCAGTTTCCTCCTCTTTCTGGCCATCGTTATCGGGGATACGGAGTGTTGAGTCGGATGGAGAAAAAAGTCCCTGGTTCCATAGGGAGATTTTGCGCAGTGTACTTTGACAGATGATTAGCAATGTTATTTTCCGCATGTGGTACATGCTCCGTTTGAAATACGTCAAAGCAATCCTCCAACTTTCTCACTTCCTTGACGTATGCCTCCATCCATGGGCTTTAGTAATCCTTGTTCACTTGTCTCACCACGAGTTGTGAATCTCCACAGATGATTGACTTCTTGATTCCTAGTTCCATTGCAATTCTGAGCCCGGCAAGGAGCCCCTCATACTCTGTAGTGTTGTTGGTAGCCCACTCCCTAGGAAAATGCATTTGAACAATGTGCTTGAGTTGCTCCTCAGTGGGAACAACAAGAAGCACACCGGCTCCTGCACCTTGTAGGGAGAAAGCACCATCAAACTACATGATCCATTCTTGGGGCGCTTCCTTGCTGGGGACAACTGTCTCCAACACTTCTTCATCAGGGGTAGGCGTCAACTCTGCAATAAACTCTGCTAGTCCTCTGCTCTAAATAGTTGACATGCTTTCAAACTTCAGACCAAAGCTGGATAACTCCAAAGGCCATTCCACAATTTTGCCAGTGGCCTCGGGGTCTTGGAGTATGTGTTGCAAAGGGAAGAGGGTGACAATCATGATCTCATGGGCTAGGAAGTAGTGTTGCAGTTTCCTTGAGGCCATGATGAGGACAAAAATCAACTTTTGCACACCAGAGTACCTCTATCTATCCCCGTACAGCAGGAGCTGACAAAGTATACTGGGTGTTGCACCCCTTTCTTCCTTGCCGTGATCATGGAACTGCCTCCGCTGCCCTGCTCTTCCTTGTTTGAACTTCCTCTGACCTTGCTGGAGCGGGTTCACTTTCCTCTCCGGAGGGGACGGTGGCGGCAGCTGTCGCTACATCTACCTCCCACTGTGCCACCAGAGCTGCACTAATCACTTGATTGGTCACTGATAAGTATATCAGCAACGGATCATGTGCTTTGGGAGTGATTAAGGTGGGCACGGAGCAAAGGTAGGTCTTCAAATCTTGTAGTGCAACATCTGCCTCTGGGGTCGATTCCATGGGCCCTGCCTTCTTCAAGACTTTGAAAAATGGCAAAGCGCGCTCAACGGACTTGAAATGAACCTGCTCGGCATGGCAACACATCCAGTCAAGTGTCTCACGTCTTTAACTATCTTAGGTGCTTGAATTTGCTCGATAGCCTTGACCTTGTCGGGGATGGCCTCCACCCCCCCCCGGTGGGACACAAAGAAGCCTAGTAACTTGTTGAAAGGAAAGCCAAACACACACTTCTCCGAGTTCAGCTTCAAGTTAATTGTGCACAGATTTGCAAAGGTCTCTTTCAAGTCCTGAATGAGAGTCAATTTGTCCTTGGTCTTGACCACTATATCATCCATGTAAGCCTCAACATTTCTGTGCAGCCAAGACTCAAAGCCAATCTGTACTGCAATTGCGAAAGTGGAACCGGCGCTCTTCAACCCGAAGGGCATCCATACAAAGAAGTACGTGTCACATGGGTTTATGAATGCGGTATTTTCTTCGTCTTCTCTGGACATGAAGATATGGTGGTATCCAGAGTAGGCATCTAGGAAGGAAAGCAGGTCACAGCCGGAGGTGTAATCCACAATCTCGTCGATGCACGGCAAGGGAATGGGTCCTTCGGGCATGCTTTGTTGAAAGCACAAGTGCTCCCTGGGTGATTTTGGTAACTAATGTCAACATATCTCTTGTTGGACTAATACTTTAACCTAGTATGTTTCAGATAAGTTCAACAATGGAGTGGCATGGACTAAAGGATGTGGATGTCGATGTACAAAAGTAGGGGCTCTCCTTTTGACCCCTTTACTTGTGCACAGGAAGTCGGAGCCATGCGCCATGGCCGAAAATGGCAGGGCAGAGGAGGGAAGCCGGAAGGAAGCCGAAGGGTCAAGACAAACAAGGCAATATAAAGGACCAAGGCCACAAAGTGCAGATGGACAAAACAGGTTTCCCCGACAAGACCCTTGCCGGAGGCAACCTCAGCGGCCCCAGCAAGGCCCTTGCCGGGGCAACTCGCCCACACCGGTAGAGCGAGCCACCCTTGAGCCCACGGCCTCCAATATCAACGACCACGTTGGACCAGGGCTCGGGAGGCACCTCCATGGTGGCATGAAGATCTTTGTGAAGACATAGAATGCTCAAGATCAGATGGGGGTTGAGAGGCAACAATCCTCACCAAGATCCTTACCGAAGAAACCCACAAGACCCCCGACAAGATCCTTGCCGGGGACGCCAGCGCGCCACGGCAAGACCCTTGCTGGGCCACCGGGAAAGACCCTTGCCGGGCCACCCGACAAGACCCTTGCTAGAGGAGACAGCAGGGCCACTGCCAGGCCCGCACCAGCCATATCCCCGCCGTCGTTCGCATGCAGCTGCCAGCCCAACCAGCCGGGCAGGCACATGCATGGCAACATGCAGCTTCCAGGCCAACTCGGCACACTCCTGCATGGCGGCATGTAGATGTTCGTGGAGGCTCCACCACCGCGCCACCTCAGCTGCTTGCCTGCCTACATGGCACCGCATGCATCGCTGGCCAGGGCGCATGTCGAAGCAAGGAAGAGCGGCGACGGACGGGATGGGCCTTGCTCTCGTCCCCGATAAAGTGAAAGGACACCTAAGCCACGCATTAAATGCATCTTGTCCTGTAATACGAGCGATAAGCTAGCAATACTGTAGGCTCTTTCCACCTCCTATGTGCCACTGTAGCAGCCCCTTTCGCCTATAAAAGAAGGCCCAAGGCATACAGGAATAGGATTCGGCTCTTTCTAACCACGCAGCACCTGTAGCTAGTTCGAGAGCTGAAGAACACTCAATACATCCACCAAGCAGGACTAGGGTTTTACGCATCCTCGCGGCCCGAACCTGGATAAACGATCCTCGTGCCAATTTCTAATCCTGCTCTTCTCACAACCCCGCGCCCCACAACCATAGTAGGGATTCTTGTGATCCCATAGGTGTCGTTTCCCACCGACATCTTTGGCACGCTAGGTAGGGGGTCGCCATTGTGAGAATCTGGTCTAGCAGTTGACCTAGCTGTTCTTCATCGCCATGGCTCCTAAGAAGAAGACGACCACAGGGATCGGTTCGTCCGGGACCGGATTGCCAGTACCGGTGTGGACCAGTAGCGGGTCAGTCGCGGAGAGAACCCGTGGCGCGGCCCGCAAACATCCACATCACCCTGGCGATCCAGGCCTGGCGAGCGGCATCGTTCACACGCCATGCGACGAGCCACTAGTCGCAGGCTCTAGAGACGGAGTCCCCCCCCCCCGCAGGTGACATGGGGCCCTCCAGGGGCGTCGTCATCCCGCCAAACGGCGGTGCGGCGGCCTCCAAGACGCCAACAACGGTTCCCATGGTGCGCTCTTCTCAGGTTGTGCGTGATGAGCAGCACCGCCCTGCTGGTGACCCTGGGCGCCGCCCTAGGAAGAGTCCCATGGGCCCTTCACATGATGACGAAGGCCAGCATGCGCGCCGAGGTGCTGACAGAGATGGCGAACGTTTGTAGGGCCGTGACACGACTCCTTCTAACGCAGTTAGAAGTCGAGGCGCATCGCGGTCCACACAGCTTTCGCCGCCACCCATGCTAGCAGAAGCCCTAGCACATGCGCAGCTGCTCCTCGATTTTCCTCCCGCCGTGGAGAAGCTCAACAAATGGAGGGCCACTGTCTGGAGCCTCGTCGGCATCGCCAACAACGATGAGTTGCGGCCAGCGGGACCCATAGGCCATCGCTCTGTCGGGCCACCGCGTGCCGGCGGAGGCCGGGCCGGAGGCGATGCGGCCACGGTGCACTCCCCTCCTCCATACCGACCACCGTGGGTGTTGGTCCGTCGCGACGATGCTCGTGATGATATCTCCATAGCGTCGTCTGACCCGCGAACCCACCGCGACCAATGCCAAGTTCTTCGGGAGTGAGTTCATGAAGACGCTCGAACCACCATTGAGCGCCAACGTGACGCGCGCCACCAGTCAGACAGGCGAGTAGGGCCCACTACAGACCACCCAGCACCGGGAGGCTACGGTGGCCTACCTTACGAGGTGGGTTGCCCGGCCTTCACCCATGAGCTGCGGCAGTTCTAGTGGCCCTCCCACCGCATGTTCAAGCCCAACATTGGCGAAAAGTACAACGGCAAGACTCACCCATCGGAGTTCGTTAGCATCTACACCATCGCGATGCAAGCTACTGGGGCCCGCGATGACAAGGTGCTTGCCAATTACTTTCCATTGGCACTTAAGACCAATGTTATGTCATGGTTGATGCACTTGCCGGTAGACTCCATTTCTTCTTGGGCGGATTTGTGTCATGAGTTTGTTGGCGCCTTTACCGGAGGCCACCAAGCTCATGGCCAGGCAAGTGATCTGCATATCATCCCCCAGAAGGAAGGAGAAAACTTGTGCAAGTACATCCAAAGGTTCAGCCGAGTGCAATACAACATCCCCGACGTTCATCCTGCCGTTGTGATCAGTGCATTCCATCAGAATGTGCACAATCGTAAGGTGCGAGAAGAGCTGGCGATGAACAAGGTCAGGGATGTGGCCGAACTTTATGTTCTGGTCGATCGGTGCGCTCGCGCTGAAGAAGGAAGGAAGTACCCCAGCAAAGATGCCGGCACGGAAACCGACTCCACGTATGATACCGCCACCGCGGCGAAGAAGGGTCGATGCCATAACAGGAAGCACAAAAGCAAGACCGTGTGTCAGGACCCCGACTCGATGTCACATCGATCTAGCTGGTAACACCTCATATCACTTTGCGGCCTCATGCACGGTATCCCCACGGGTGTCGTCTTACCTTTTCCCGGGACCGTTTGCGCCTTTTGGCTCACGTATATGATAGTGTCGCTAGCATCCATATGATAAAGAGCCCGGGCTGACATGACTAGTCGTAAACCCAAAGTGGCACAGACTTACAGGGACAGGCATCCATGACCCAGCTTCGAACGTGTCGGTCATCAGCAAGTGGGTCCGGGCTGTAGCACTGGGCTAGCAGGACTCCGGTAAACCGGGCTGTAGCGGGCTAACAGGACTCCGGTACTCAAAGCGTGACATTTCCCCGAAGGGACAGACACAGGAACGAAGAAGGACACATGCCGGCCAGCCTAAGTGTTCCAGAGCAGTAGCAAGCTACCATGGCTCAGCGGTAACACTAGGAGACATTTCCCGGTAAGAGAGGCTACTAAAGATAAACAACTAGATGGTCAGATCCCACACATACCAAGCATTTCAATCATACACACAATATGCTCGATATGTGCAAATACAACGAAGCATCACAACATGACTCTACAACACAAGTACTTTATTTAAGGCTCAGGGAGCCGTACATATCATACACAAAGGTACGGGTCTCACGACCCAACATACAAGTCATACAGTCATACAAGCCAACAGCGGAAGTACTTTGTCTGGGTACAGACAACTAGTAAAATAAAAGAGGCTTGGAAGCCTAACTATACTACGTGGTCCATCACAAGCTCAGGGTCACCACCTGGGTCTTTAGCCTACTCGTTGATGTCAACGTCTACATAGAACCCATCAGAAGGGGTTGCAGCGTCTTCTGTAAAAATGTAGATTATAGCAACATGAGTACAAAGGTACTCAGCAAGACTTACATCAGATCCTACATACATGCATAGTATCAAGAAGGGTTGGTGGAGTTATTGCAGCAAGCCAGCTTTGACTCTTGGCTAGACTATCCTACGGTACTCCAACTTGAAATGGTTTTGCGCACACGAGTCCACTACTCACCACTTCAATACACTACCGAGGATCCACCTCCGTCTTCCTACGGAAGAGCCATCCTCGGCACTCACACTTATCTTGAGGCTTTTAGTAGTTTCCATTTACTTGTCTATGAACTGTATAGGCAACCAAGTAGTCCTTTACCGCGGACGCGGCTATTCGAATAGATCATGTTAACCCTGCAGGGGTGTACTTCTTCATACACGCTCTCACCACTTACCGTCGTTTACACAAGATGTACTCGGCAACCTTCAAGCGGAAGCCCAACGTGGGTGTCGGCCACGACCTACCTAATCACCTAAGCCTCCAGTCCAGGTTTATCGCCTATTCAGGTTCCATCCGCAGGGAGTCCGGCCGAGGTTTCCCATACGGCCCCGAACGATGTGAATAGGGTTCCCGAGATACCTAACGGGTATTCGGTACACCCGGCCACGTACCTACCACATCACAGCCCACCCCTACGGTCAGCGCTGTCCACGGCCTCCAGTAGGCTACAAACACCAGAAACTACTTGCAACTCCTGGACGGAGAACTAGGGTGAATAAGAAGCCGAGAGGGTCCATTGGTTTCGGGCCCAATGCATGGTAGTAGCTGATTCTTAAATCACACATACAGATCTCAGTGCTTAAGGTCGGCTTCAATGAAACAACCCACCATGTACTCCTACATGGCCTCTCATCGATACCTTTACCAAATCGTGTTCACCACACCACTCTCATTACCAACATAATCATTCCACTCCAGCCCATCACCCCGATGAACCAGACCTGACACGACTCTAAGCATAGCAGGCATAGCAAGGTAGGAACAACACATACATATGGCTCAATCAACTCCTATACATGCTAGTCGGTTTCATCTAGTTACTGTGGCAATGACAGGTCATGCAGAGGAAATGGGTTCAACTACCGTAGCACACAGCAAGTTGAATCGCGTTGTCTTAATGCAGTAAAAGAGAGTAGGAGCGAGAACATGGGATTGTATCGATATGATCAAATGGTTGGTTGCTTGCCTGATGGTTCGATGCACGGATACGGTTCTTCGTTAGGGTAATCACGGTACTCCTCGGGGACAGAACCTGTCGCAAAGGACATCGATACACAAGCATCACCAAACAATGTGCAACAATATGATGCATGCATGAAACATGGCAATATGAGTGTGTTGGGCTAATGCAACTAAAGCCAGAAGGGTTTGAACAAATTTGAATCAAGGATTCACATTTCAAATTCAAATATGGCCTTTTAAAGTGCCTTTTCTTGTTCTGCTTAAAACATCAATTTAACTTGTTTGATCATGCATGAAAATGGTACAGATGGATAGATTGGATTTTTCTGATCATTTTTCATATATAATTTGTCCAATTTGGAGTTACAGAATAAAAGTTATGAATTTTTGAAGTTTAATTAATATTCTGGAATTTCCTGATTTAATTTAAATCCAGAAATTCAATTACTGCGTCAGCCTGACGTCAGTGTGACGTCAGCAGGTCAACGGAACAGGTCTGGGTCAAACCTGACAGTGGGTCCCGCATGTCAGGGTGATTATTTTAATTAAAACTTAATTAAAACTAATCCTGTTTAATTAACAGGGCTGGGCCCCACCTGTCATTGACTCAGGGGAGTCAACCAGGGCCCACCCGTGGTCAAAGTCAGTGTCGGCTGCCGGCGTTTAGTCGCCGGCGAGCCCGACGCGGCGGCGGATGTGATTTTGGTCGTTTCGGCCACCAAATGGACCGCGGAGGCCACCGGAGTGGAGCTGAGGACAACCCGCAGCTCTTGGCAGAGCCCGTTGGGGTCGGGGTGGCCGGAGTCGACAGCGGCGAGCTCGGCTGCGGCCGCCGGGGTTCGGTCGTGCACGGGATCGGTGCTGGAGCTCGAAGTCGAGCAAAGCGAGGCGCTAGGGATGCTCTACGGTGTTCTGTGAACTCGTTGGACTCGCCGGGGTGACCAAATGGTCACCGGAGCTACGTCGATGGCGAGCTCGGCGACGGCGGAGGTTCGGCCGTGGTGGGGAGGAAGCTACGGTGAGGGAACGAGGGGAAGGAGAGGGGGAAACGGTGGCGTAGCTCACCGCGGTTGCAGTGGGCGTCGAAGCGGGCTCGGGGACGCGCTGGAGACGGCGAATTCGACGGCGGCGGTGGTCGGAGCCCGAAGAGGCGAATGGCGACGTGGCGGCGATGCAGGGCTTCCGGGGAGCTGTGGAGCGGTGGGGAGGAAGAGGGAGTCGAGGCGGAGCTCCTAAGCTAGTCGGGGGAGCGAGGGGTGGCCGGAGACGGCTGCTGTGGCGAACGGCGGCGACGGTGGTGTTCGGCCGTGTGAGAGAGAGAGCGAGGGAGAGCCGGGGGAGAGTGAGAGAGAGCAGGGAGGAGGCGTGGCGTCGTCCAGGGACACCGAGGCGAGGAGGGGAGGGCAGGCAGGCAGGGAGAGAGGTGGCGTGGCGCGGTGGCCGTGCGCGCGCGCCGGCCACACGCCTGGCCGACTGGCGCCAGGAGGACGACGGCGGTGGTGGGCTGGGCTGGCTAGCTGGGCCGGCCAGCTGGCTGGGCCGCACAGGTAAGTTTTCCCCTTTTTTTTTCTATTTCTGTTTTTATTTAATATATCTGCAACTTTGTTGAATTAAATAAAATACCTAGGCAACTCCAAAAATCACCAAACTACTCCTGGTCCATAGTTGGATTATTTCCAACATGAAACATTTTAGTTTGGAGATATTTGAGCATTTAAATATTTTATATTATTTTAAATGCCCAAATTCAAATATTTATGATTTAAATCAAAAACCTTAGGATGGCCTAGGAAAATGTGCACCACTTTTGGCAGAGGTTCTGAACCAAGGCAAAAATGATGGGCATTTTAGAAGGGCATTTCAGGTTCATTGAAAAATTATTTTAGTAACCCTAGTTGGTTTCAGAGGGGACTGGGGGTTCTGTCATCCCCATTTCAAGTTTCTGATGAAAGAGTAAACATGATGCAACACTCTAATGCATGACTAGCTAGGGTGTGACAACTCACCCCCACTCAAAAGAATCTCGTCCCGAGATTTGGGTTCCTCCGCGAAGAAGGCGGGATATTCAAATCGAAGACGATCCTCCCTTTCCCAAGTTGCTTCATCCTCAGAATGGTGCGACCATTGAACCTTGAGAAACTTGATATTATGACGTCGCGTGGTACGTTCGGACTGATCGAGGATACGAATGGGGTACTCTCGATATGTAAGATCATCTTGGAGATCAAGCGTTTCGTGGTCCACTTCACGGATAGGATCCGAGAAGCAACGCCTGAGTTGAGAAACGTGGAAGACATCGTGAACTCTGGAGAGGTGTGGAGGTAGTTCCAACTGGTAGGCAACTTCTCCTCGTTTGGCAAGAATGCGAAAAGGTCCAATGTAACGAGGAGCCAATTTGCCTTTGATACCGAAACGATGGGTTCCCTTCAGAGGGGTGACCCGAAGATAAGCCTTCTCGTCAACCTCTAAAGTCATAGCCTTATGTTTTCGGTCATATTGACTCTTTTGACAAGATTGGGCTGTTTTCAACTTTTCACGAACGATACGAACTTGTTCTTCTGCTTCCTGAATCATATCCGGGCCAAAGAATTGTCTTTCCCCGGTCTCTGACCAGTTAAGGGGTGTTCGACATCGTCGTCCATCGAGAACTTCAAAAGGGGCTTTACCCAAGCTAGATTGATAGCTGTTGTTGTAAGCGAATTCGGCAAATGGAAGGCACTTCTCCCAGTCCATTCCGAAAGAGATAACGGAGGCTCGAAGCATGTCTTCTAGAATTTGATTGACGCGTTCCACTTGACCACTTGACTGAGGGTGGAAAGTGGTGCTAAAGGAGAGACGAGTCCCCATAGCATTTTGGAAACTTTCCCAAAATCGAGAGGTGAAAAGACTTCCTCGATCCGAATTGATTTCCAAAGGAACACCATGGAGGGACACTATTCGGGAGATGTATAAGTCTGCCAGCTGGCTAGCGGTTATACTCTCACGAACAGGTAAGAAATGAGCTACTTTGGAAAGACGATCGACCACGACGAAAATAGCATTATTCCCTCTTTTGGTCCTGGGAAAGCCGGTAATGAAATCCATACCAATTTTATCCCATTTCCATTCAGGAATAGCTAAGGGTTGAAGGGTGCCAGCAGGCCGTTGATGCTCTGCTTTTACACGACGACAGACGTCGTAATTTGCAATATACTGAGCAATTTCTCTCTTCATCCTAGTCCACCAGAACCTCTGGCGTAGATCCTAATACATCTTGGTACTACCGGGATGAATAGTGAGAGGAGATTCATGAGCTTCCTTAAGGATTAATCGCCTTAGGTTGCGCACTTTGGGAACTACTAGTCGATCCCCGAAGTATACGACTCCTTGATCATTAATGGAGAAACAATCCGCAATTCCTTTCTGAATGTTCCTCTTGATGCGGGAGATTCCCGGATCTACCTTCTGTGCTTTGATAATTTGATCCGTAAGGGTAGGTTTTGCCACCAAGGTGGAGAGAAAACCTTGAGGAACAATGTGAAGGTTAAGTTTCCGAAATTCCTCATGGAGAAGCGGTTGACTTTGTTGCAACATCAGATTGTTACAATAAGATTTACGACTTAGCGCATCAGCCATGACGTTGGCTTTCCCTGGGGTATAGGTTATTCCTAAGTCGAAGTCAGTGATCAATTCAACCCAACGTCTCTGCCTGAGATTCAAATCCGGTTGGGTGAAAATATACTTCAGACTTTGGTGATTAGTGAATATTTCGCAACGATTACCGAGGAGGTAATGTCGCCAGGTCTTAAGTGCATAGACTACGGCTGCAAGCTCTAGATCATGAGTAGGATAGTTCTCCTCATGTGGGTGCAGTTGCCGTGAAGCGTAAGCAATTACGTGTCGATCTTGCATAAGAATGCAACCTAGTCCTTGTCGCGAGGCGTCGCAGTAGATAACAAAATCCTTGGAGAAGTCTGGCGGTACCAGTACGGGAGCAGAGGTCAGGCGTCTTTTCAGTTCCTGAAAGCTGTGCTCACATTGTGGAGTCCATTCGAACTTCTTATCTTTCTTGAGGAGTTCGGTTAGAGGTTTAGCAACTTTGGAGAAATTCCCGACAAAGTGACGGCAATAGCTCGCTAAGCCTAGAAAACTCCGAACTTGCTTGACCGATTCGGGTGGAGTCCAATCAAGGACGGCTTGAACTCGCTCAGGGTTAACAGCAATACCTTTACCAGATATTACATGACCCAGATAGGTCACTTCTGACAACCAGAATTCACATTTAGAAAATTTGGCATAAAGGCGATGCTCTCGAAGTTTCTTCAACACTAGCCTTAGATGTTCGGCATGTTCTTCCTCGTTCTTGGAGTAGACGAGTATATCATCGAGATAAACTACGACGAATTTATCCAAATACTCCATGAAGATTGAGTTCATTAACCGAGAAAAGGTGGCTGGAGCGTTGGTTAATCCGAAGGACATGACGGTGTACTCGTATTGGCCATAACGAGTAACAAAGGCCGTTTTAGGACTGTCCCCGTTTCTGATTTTGATTTGATGGTAGCCCAACCTCAAATCCATCTTAGAGAAGACTGAGGATCCAGCGAGCTGATCATACAGATCGTTGATCCTGGGAAGTGGATATTTGTTCTTGATTGTGACCAAGTTGACAGGTCGGTAATCTACAACCATCCGGTCCGTACCATCCTTCTTCTTGACGAACAGGACGGGGCAAGCCCACGGAGATGAACTAGGGCGGATGAAACCCTTTTCCAAGGACTCATCGAGTTGTTTCTTAAGTTCGGCTAGTTCTAGAGGTGCCATCTTGTAGGGTCTTCTAGCAATCGGAACGGTTCCTGGAATGAGGTCTATTACGAACTCAACATCCCTGTCAGGTGGAACACCTGGTAATTCCTCTGGAAAGACATCCGGGAAGTCACGGACTACCGGAACGTCCTCAAGGTCTGGCAAAGGGCTGGCGTTAAGAGAATATAGTTGTCGCTTGGCTATTCGAGTCAAAACATTGACTATCTTCCCCGAAGGGTGGGTGAGTTGAACAGTCCTAGAGAAGCAATCAATTTGGGCATGATGAGCTGACATCCAGTCCATACCCAGAATGATATTAATATCTGAAGATTTAAGGGCTATCAAAGACGCAAGGAAAACAAGTCTGTCGACTTGGATCTCATTTCCATAACTTACCCTAGAGGTCTGCCATCTAGACCCAGGGGTAGAGATTTCCATAGTGGACGGCAAGTCACAGAATGCAACGTTATGCAAACGAGCATAATTTTCAGATATAAAGGAATGAGAGGCTCCTGTATCGAAAAGAACAGATGCCGGGTGGCAATTAACAAGAAGCGTACCGAGAACGACGTTGGGATCTTCTTGAGCTTCTTCGGCAGAGATACAGTTGACATGGCCACGTGAAGCGGTGACCGGCTTGGCGTGGAATATTTTTCCTGTCGGCTTGCCACGGCCAACAGCTTTAGCAGATTGATTGGGGTTGGTCTGGGGGCACTCCCGCATATAGTGACCAGATTCCCCACATTTGAAACAAGTCACGGAACTGGTACGTGGAGGAACATTATTGGTTGGACCCCCATAGGGCTTGGCTGGAGCAGACTGTTGAGCGGGGCGAGGCGCCTGGAAAGATGGCCTCGGTGTGAACCTGGGTGGCAGGGCGGTGTTGGGTACCCACACGCGGCGCTTCTGAGGACCAGCACCGGATGAGGAACCCATGTCACGGCCATGCTTGCGTGTTGCGTCATAATCAGTCTGACCAGTTTCAGCACTGATGGCTTTGTTGACAAGTTTCGAAAAAGATGTGCACTCATGCAGACGGAGGTCGCGGCGAAGCTCAGGACTAAGGCCCTTACGGAACCTTGCTTGCTTCTTGGCGTCAGTAGAAACTTCCTCAGTTGCATATCGGGCGAGATTACCAAACTCCCTGCTATAGGCATCCACAGAAAGTCGGCCTTGGGTGAAACTGCAAAATTCTTCACGTTTACGGTCCATGAGACCCTCCGGAATGTGATGTTCACGGAAAGCCTCGCTGAACTCAGCCCAAGTGGTGACATGGCCCGCTGGGCGCATAGCTCCATAATTCTCCCACCATAGACTGGCGGGGCCTTCAAGATGATATGCAGCAAAGGTGACCTTGTCAGCCTCCGCTACCAGCGCGGAACGCAGTTTGTGAGAGATACTGCGAAGCCAGTCATCAGCGTCGAGAGGCTCGACGGAGTGGTGGAACGTGGGTGGATGCAATTTGATAAAATCACTGAGTGACACCACGTTAGCCCTCTGATGGTGTGCTGTATTCTGTTCAATACGCTCCAACAAACGGTTTGTCTCCCGCTTGTTTCTCTCAGCTTCCATCATCACCTCGGCTAGTGAAGGAGGACGAGGCAGATTTTCATTCCTGGCTTCACTGCCTTCGGCCTGCTCTTGGGAAGCAGGGTTAGCGCGCGTGTTGACCATCCTAGGTAACAAGACAATGATTTAGTCAGAATGGTAAAATTCCGACATAGGATATAGAAGGTAAGGAATAACTCGAAATGCAAGATGATCATCCGTATGACATGGTAGATATAGAAACTGCTTCTTTTATTCCATCGTCATACACACCATACAGGGTTTAGTACAAGACCAAACAAGTACTATTACGGTGAAAAGAGGATTACATCTCATCGGAGGCATTCCAAGCTCCTATACATTATTTTTCTACACCTCCGGAAGAGTACAACTAAGTCATATCCCACGAGTCACGCGGGACGATAGACGACACAGCTAGTGCGAACTAGTGATACTACTACTAACTCAGACCGATCCGTAGTAGTCCTCGTAGAAGTCACCTCCATAGCCTGGAAGTTCAACATGATCATCTGGAAACAGACGGTCTCGCGGAGCTTGTGGACCATAGGGGCTAGGATGAGGCCTTGGACCAACAAACGGTGGCCTGCGGGGACCGCGAGGTGGGGTGATGCCTCCTACATCACGCCAAACCATCACGTCTGGCAGAGCAGATCTCACAGGATAGAGATCGCGCATATCTGAATATCCAGCTTGCACCGCCGGTGCGAACCGAGTCAAAGTGGCCCAGTGGTCAGCACGGGTATTGAAGAGCTCTAACCTTAAGGCCCGATTTTCACGGTCCTTATCCTCGAGCATCTCAGCAGTGGTGCGAGTCCGTGAATCCTCCTGAGTGGAGTCAGCATAGATAGCCTGGAGATACCCTTGTGCTCCCGGAAGTGATCCTGGCATATACCGGAAGTCAGAGTCCCGAAATAAACCAGATCTGACTCGCATAATGGTCATCATAGAGTAGGCGGCGTCCTGCACAGCCATCTCAATAGTAACCCCGAGTCCATAGGAGCAGTGAAGAGGCTCAGTGGATCCAGGATAAGATGGAAATATCCTGACAGTGCAGAGATACTGGCTTTGATTAAAATCTCGGAATTGCTCTTCGACCGTGTACTCAGGATACCAGCGGTATCCAGCCTCAGTCATTACCCTGACCAACTTAGCAGTATGGCCGGGTACATCTAGGCATCGAGTCAGGCGAACCACTTGATTGAGGTCGCGAGTGGCCATCTGAAAGCACAATTATAATGCAAAGGCATTAGAATTTCTAGCAAAATTTCGGCAGCATAACAGCTGTAAATGCTCAAAAAGGATTTTGAGACATTTGACAAAGGATTTCGTACACACTCAACATCATCATATCAAGTTCTGAAACCATTCTAACAACATAATGTGGTAGTAGAACTGAACTAGGCTGATAACCATCAAACTTATAAGGTACTACTGATTAGTAACACGTGATCCTGATAGAAAGAATAGATCCTAATTCCTTAACCCCCGGTGGAAGAATGGACTGACTCAGATCAGAAAGTCATAAGGTATAAGGAGTAAAAAGAGCCTTACGTTCCAACCCACAAACAATTCCCCTACATATAACTAAAGAATTTCTAGACTCAACATCGACCAGTTTGGCTTGGAGAACCTACAGGCAGTCCGGCTCTGATGCCAACGCTGTCAGGACCCCGACTCGATGTCACATCGATCTAGCTGGTAACACCTCATATCACTTTGCGGCCTCACGCACGGTATCCCCACGGGTGTCGTCTTACCTTTTCCCGGGACCGTTTGCGCCTTTTGGCTCACGTATATGATAGTGTCGCTAGCATCCATATGATAAAGAGCCCGGGCTGACATGACTAGTCGTAAACCCAAAGTGGCACAGACTTACAGGGACAGGCATCCATGACCCAGCTTCGAACGTGTCGGTCATCAGCAAGTGGGTCCGGGCTGTAGCACTGGGCTAGCAGGACTCCGGTAAACCGGGCTGTAGCGGGCTAACAGGACTCCGGTACTCAAAGCGTGACATTTCCCCGAAGGGACAGACACAGGAACGAAGAAGGACACATGCCGGCCAGCCTAAGTGTTCCAGAGCAGTAGCAAGCTACCATGGCTCAGCGGTAACACTAGGAGACATTTCCCGGTAAGAGAGGCTACTAAAGATAAACAACTAGATAGTCAGATCCCACACATACCAAGCATTTCAATCATACACACAATATGCTCGATATGTGCAAATACAACGAAGCATCACAACATGACTCTATGACACAAGTACTTTATTTAAGGCTCAGTGAGCCATACATAACATACACAAAGGTACGGGTCTCACGACCCCACATACAAGTCATACAGTCATACAAACCAGCAGCGGAAGTAACTTGTCTGAGTACAGACAACTAGTAAAATAAAAGAGGCTTGGAAAGCCTAGCTATACTACGTGGTCCTTCACAAGCTCAGGGTCACCACCTGGGTCTTTAGCCTACTCGTTGATGTCAACGTCTACATAGAACCCATCAGAAGGGGTTGCAGCGTCTTCTGTAAAAATGTAGATTATAGCAACATGAGTACAAAGGTACTCAGCAAGACTTACATCAGATCCTACATACATGCATAGTATCAAGAAGGGTTGGTGGAGTTATTGCAGCAAGCCAGCTTTGACTCTTGGCTAGACTATCCTACGATACTCCAACTTGAAATGGTTTTGCGCACACGAGTCCACTACTCACCACTTCAATACACTACCGAGGATCCACCTCCGTCTTCCTACGGAAGAGCCATCCTCGGCACTCACACTTATCTTGAGGCTTTTAGTAGTTTCCATTTACTTGTCTATGAACTGTATAGGCAACCAAGTAGTCCTTTACCGCGGACGCGGCTATTCGAATAGATCATGTTAACCCTGCAGGGGTGTACTTCTTCATACACGCTCTCACCACTTACCGTCGTTTACACGACATGTACTCGGCAACCTTCAAGCGGAAGCCCAACGTGGGTGTCGGCCACGACCTACCTAATCACCTAAGCCTCCAGTCCAGGTTTATCGCCTATTCAGGTTCCATCCGCAGGGAGTCCGGCCGAGGTTTCCCATACGGCCCCGAACGATGTGAACAGGGTTCCCGAGATACCTAACGGGTATTCGGTACACCCGGCCACGTACCTACCGCATCACAGCCCACCCCTACGGTCAGCGCTGTCCACGGCCTCCAGTAGGCTACAAACACCAGAAACTACTTGCAACTCCTGGACGGAGAACTAGGGTGAATAAGAAGCCGAGAGGGTCCATTGGTTTCGGGCCCAATGCATGGTAGTAGCTGATTCTTAAATCACACATACAGATCTCAGTGCTTAAGGTCGGCTTCAATGAAACAACCCACCATGTACTCCTACATGGCCTCTCATCGATACCTTTACCAAATCGTGTTCACCACACCACTCTCATTACCGACATAATCATTTCACTCTAGCCCATCACCCAGATGAACCAGACCTGACACGACTCTAAGCATAGCAGGCATAGCAAGGTAGGAACAACACATACATATGGCTCAATCAACTCCTACACATGCTAGTGGGTTTCATCTAGTTACTGTGGCAATGACAGGTCATGCAGAGGAAATGGGTTCAACTACCGTAGCACACAGCAGTTTGAATCGCGTTGTCTTAATGCAGTAAAAGAGAGCAGGAGCGAGAACATGGGATTGTATCGATATGATCAAATGGTTGGTTGCTTGCCTGATGGTTCGATGCACGGATACGGTTCTTCGTTAGGGTAATCACGGTACTCCTCGGGGACAGATCCTGTCGCAAAGGACATCGATACACAAGCATCACCAAACAATGTGCAACAATATGATGCATGCATGAAACATGGCAATATGAGTGTGTTGGGCTAATGCAACTAAAACCAGAAGTGTTTGAACAAATTTGAATCAAGGATTCAAATTTCAAATTCAAATATGGCCTTTTAAAGTGCCTTTTCTTGTTCTGCTTAAAACATCAATTTAACTTGTTTGATCATGCATGAAAATAGTACAGATGGATAGATTGGATTTTTCTGATCATTTTTCATATATAATTTGTCCAATTTGGAGTTACAGAATAAAAGTTATGAATTTTTGAAGTTTAATTAATATTCTGGAATTTCCTGATTTAATTTAAATCCAGAAATTCAATTACTGCGTCAGCCTGACGTCAGTGTGACGTCAGCAGGTCAACGGAACAGGTCTGGGTCAAACCTGACAGTGGGTCCCGCATGTCAGGGTGATTATTTTAATTAAAACTTAATTAAAACTAATCCTGTTTAATTAACAGGGCTGGGCCCCACCTGTCATTGACTCAGAGGAGTCAACCAGGGCCCACCCGTGGTCAAAGTCAGTGTCGGCTGCCGGCGTTTAGTCGCCGGCGAGCCCGACGCGGCGGCGGAAGTGATTTTGGTCATTTCGGCCACCAAATGGACCGCGGAGACCACCGGAGTGGAGCTGAGGACAACCCGCAGCTCTTGGCGGAGCCCGTTGGGGTCGGGGTGGCCGGAGTCGACGGCGGCGAGCTCGGCTGCGGCCGCCGGGGTTCGGTCGTGCACGGGAACGGTGCTGGAGCTCGAAGTCGAGCAAAGCGAGGCGCTAGGGATGCTCTACGGGGTTCTGTGAACTCGTTGGACTCGCCGGGGTGACCAAATGGTCACCGGAGCTGCGTCGACGGCGAGCTCGGCGACGGCGGAGGTTCGGCCGTGGTGGGGAGGAAGCTACGGTGAGGGAACGAGGGGAAGGAGAGGGGGAAACGGTGGCGTAGCTCACCGCGGTTGCAGTGGGCGTCGAAGCGGGCTCGGGGACGCGCTGGAGACGGCGAATTCGACGGCGGCGGTGGTCGGAGCCCGAAGAGGGGAACGGCGACGTGGCGGCGATGCAGGGCTTCCGGGGAGCTGTGGAGCGGTGGGGAGGAAGAGGGAGTCGAGGCGGAGCTCCTGAGCTAGTCGGGGGAGCGAGGGGTGGTCGGAGACGGTGGCTAAGGCGAACGGCGGCGACGGTGGTGTTCGGCCGGGCGAGAGAGAGAGCGAGGGAGAGCCGGGGGAGAGTGAGAGAGAGCAGGGAGGAGGCGTGGCGTCGTCCAGGGACACCGAGGCGAGGAGGGGAGGGCAGGCAGGCAGGGAGAGAGGTGGCGTGGCGCGGTGGCCGTGCGCGCGCGCCGGCCACACGCCTGGCCGACTGGCGCCAGGAGGACGACGGCGGTGGTGGGCTGGGCTGGCTAGCTGGGCCGGCCAGCTGGCTGGGCCGCACAGGTAAGTTTTTCCCTTTTTTTTTCTGTTTCTGTTTTTATTTAATATATCTGCAACTTTGTTGAATTAAATAAAATACCTAGGCAACTCCAAAAATCACCAAACTACTCCTGGTCCATAGTTGGATTATTTCCAACATGAAACATTTTAGTTTGGAGATATTTGGGCATTTAAATATTTTATATTATTTTAAATGCCCAAATTCAAATATTTATGATTTAAATCAAAAACCTTAGGATGGCCTAGGAAAATGTGCACCACTTTTGGCAGAGGTTCTGAACCAAGGCAAAAATGATGGGCATTTTAGAAGGGCATTTCAGGTTCATTGAAAAATTATTTTAGTAACCCTAGTTGGTTTCAGAGGGGACTGGGGGTTCTGTCATCCCCATTTCAAGTTTCTGATGAAAGAGTAAACATGATGCAACACTCTAATGCATGACTAGCTAGGGTGTGACACCGTGCTTGCCGTTGAGGGGTCCGACGATACCTGCGCCACCAAGAAACCCAAGGCAAGTGACCCCGGCAAGGAGGTTGCCAGGTGTGCCGCTTGGCGGGCCTTGGTGGCTGCCGATAAGCCGAGGGCTCCGACAAGCAGTATTGCAAGATCCATAGCACCAAAGGCCAGGATCTCCAGAACTGTCGGCAAGTAGAGCTGCTCGTTGAGAAGCAGAAAGCCGAGTACAAACGGCGGGACAAGGAGAAAGGCCAGGAGGGTGCCGAAGGATCCGACAAGAAACGTGGCGGCCAAGGGGGCCGCCGCGGCAAGGACAGTCAGCAGGAGAGGCCCGCCCGGGGCCGCGACAAGAAGCAGGAAGACGATGATCATGACGAGGACGATGCGTCCGGTGACCATGAGTTTCAGAAAGCCACAGAAGCTAGGTGCGTCGACGGTGGTGCCTCGCTGCATACATCCCACCGCCAGCTCAAGCAGTGGACGCGTGAGATCACAGCGGTGGAGCCGTCGGTCGACGCACGGAAGCCACTAAGGTGGTCCAGCATGCCTATCATCTTCGACACCGAGGACCACCCTGACCACACTACTGCGGTCGGGTGCTTGCCGTTGTTGGTCTCACCAACAATCCGCAACCTCAAGGTAACGAAGTTGCTGGTTGATTGCGGGGCCGGTCTGAACTTGATCTTGCCCGTTGTGATCAATAGGCTACAAATCCCTGATGTAGACCTCGAGGAGATGGGCACGTTCCAAGGGGTCAACCCGAGGAGGAGCCAGCCGAAAGGAAAGATCATGGTGCCCGTGACATTCGGAAGTGAGCTGAACCACAGGACGGAGAGGATTATCTTCAATGTAGCCGAGATCCCCTTGCCCTACAACGGGATCCTCGGCCGCCCGGCACTAGCCAAGTTCATGGCGGCTTCACATTACACCTATAACATGCTAAAGATGCCCGGGCCGATGAACATCATCACCATCCCCTCCGACAAGAAAGATGTGTTGATTTGCGCCGACCAACTACCGGGAAGCAGTTGCACCAGCTGCCGCCAAGGCACCTGCTCCTGCCGATGGCACCTGCTCCTCACCGCCTCGCTATGAACTAAGCAATCAAGGGAACGACACAAGAGACACAGGGTTTATACTGGTTCAGGCCACCATTGTGGTGTAATACCCTACTCCAGTGTGTGGTGTGGTGGATTGCCTCTTGGGCTGATGATGAACAGTACAAGGAAGAACAACCTCGCGAGGGTCTATTCTTGGATGGTGCAATGAACTGCTAAGGGAGTTCAGTTGCTCTCTCTACTGGTTTCTAGGTGAGGGTCTGATTGATTTCCCGATCCCCCTACCTTGTGGGTGGCTAGTCCTACTTATAGGCAAAGGCCCTGGGCCTCTTCCCAAATATTGAGCGGGAAGGGCGCCGACAATTGGCCTTTTTGAAGGGGAACATCTAGTACACTTATCCTGACTAAAGTTGGTCCTCGCCTGCCAAAGGCTCGGTGGTGATGCCGGCTTGGGCTCCACGATGAGATCCATCCTGCCGTTCTGCTGGTCTTGGTCTTGTTGCACCAAAATGGATGCCTTTGTTTGATGCTCTCGCCTGCACTTGCCCCCTTTCCACCAAAGAGGAAAGAAGGACACTGCACGGGCTGGCGCCCGCCCGACGCCCTTGGTCGTCATGGCTTGCGTCATGGGCACCTTGCGAGGTACCCCGCCATGATCTCTCCGCCTCCTCGCGAGCCAGCCTGACGAGGTCGTGCCTGAGGAAGCGTCCTATCGTCCGCCCCGCGAGGCTTGGCCCCTCGCGAGGGTCTTGAACTTGTGTTGATGAAGATGGGACATGCTGGGCCGCCCCTAGAGCCACGCCGCAGGCCGCAGGCAGGCAAGTCTGGGGACCCCCATTCCCAGAACGCCGACAATAGCCCCCGGGCCCAAGGTGCGCCCGGACTTGGCTGAGCAGAGAGGCGAAGGGGCAAGTGCGAAGCGCCGTGGGCCCTAACATCCTGCAGCCTCGGGCGCCGCGTGGCGGTTGATTGGACGTGGGCGGCTCCACTCCCCCACGACGCCTCGATAACTGCAGGAACTGGCAAGTCCCTGCATGCAAAAACTGGTCATGATTACCTGCGATCATGGAAGCCGGCGGTTGGCCTCCCCTGGCTATAAGTACGGAATGGCGTGAGCCATTATAGTTCATCTTCCTCTGCTACTTATCCTCTCCTTCATCCTCGCCACTGCTCCGCCTTGCCGCAATGGCTCCGATACGCCGGTTCTCTGCAAAAGAGAAGGGAAAGCCCCCCGAGAGGGTCCTGACCCACTTCTGCCAAAGAAGCGGTTGGTCCTCTGCCGTTGAGATGAGGGCGTGCGGCAGGAGGTGTCGAGGCCTTGGTGCGAGCGGCCAACGCCAGGGTTTCCACTACCTTTGTATGCCCACCTTGAGGGCCCTGCAGGAGCTGATGCCGAGCGCCATGGACGACGCCGCCATCGGCGCCGGCGGGTCACAGCGGTGCGCGTTGTCCCTCCTGGAGTTCACGCCGAGGGCTCCTCCCGAGAGTTTGTGCTCCACGCCGCCATGCCTCCTCGATCTTGGATTCACCTTCCTCCCTCCTTCGCCTTTGAGATTCCGCCGAGGGGGCTTTTCAGGCTCTGGCTCCAGCATGCTGATTGCCAGGCTCCCACAACCGATGCGGATGTCAAGGTCGTCGCTGCAGGTAAGGTCTTCATGACCCATGGCTGGGGCGAGATCGCCCGGGTTTGCGGGACGAGGGGTGCCCTCGTGATCCACCTGGAGTTTGATGGGGCCTCTGTGATGTTCTTCAAGGTCTTCGACGAGTGCTGTCCCATGGGCAGTGGCAGAAGCTCTGGGGCGGCAGGGACCAGGCCTGCCGTCGCACGTTCTTCCAGCAGCTCCTCAAGAGGCGGGGGCGCCTGGGGATCCAGCGACTCCACCGGGCTCTTCACGACTCCGGAGATGAGCTACGACAGCTACGAGCCCTCGAGCCTGCGACGCTCTCGGAGCAGGATGGGCTCGTTAGGCCGCCGCCGCCTCTGATCTGGATGAGGCTAGCGCCGAGCCTTACGCGGCCCACTGTTGATGATAGCGTCTGCCGTCGTAGTTCCTGTAGTCAGGGTTTTTAGATTTCGCATCTTTTGTCCCTGCGAGGAGCCAAGAACACACCCCGTGGGGGCTTGTAAGGTGCCTGTAGTCCCTTTTGTTAATATGATCCTTATCGTGAAGCAGTGCGAGATGTTAATTCCGTCTTAGCTTCGTCTCTTCCTTTCGAACCTCACGAGGGCTTGGTGCTCTGCGCCGACAGGTCCCGGTCCCAAGGTGGCTTCAGCCGTCGTTGGTATGCCAAGTCACGAAGCCGTGGTCAAGGCCAGGAGGTGAGCGGCCCGGGGTCCAGTAAGAGCCCCTGAGTCGCGATGCTCAGGAGGTCCCCTTTAGCGCTCAAGCAGCCATTGTTCGGTGAGAAAGGAATGCGACGTTGCTAACACGGGATCGCATTGGATGTGGTGATGGTGCAGCAATAGCTAGTGTCTCCGGAGGGCGACTTATCTCGAGAGTCGGGAACTGCTTCCTGGTGCGGCGCTAGGTCCGTGCTTTGTCCGGCGAGGGATTGCCTGGGGAGGGCCTTGCGTGCCTCTTCCTCCTCGCCTTTGCTCCCCTATCTGCTCTACGTCCTCGGGTCCTGGCTCTCGAGCTGGTCTCAGCCGTCAATGGTTTGCCAGGTCGCGATGCCGTGCATAAGTCCAGAGGGTGAGGGCTGGAGAGCTAGTAGGGGCCCTGAGTCGCGATGCTCAGGTACCCCCCCTTTAACATGCAAGCGGTTCGCGCGGACGAGGGTGAAGAGGACAGCACGAGGGCCTCGCCCGGCGCTCCTCCCTGGAGGGATCCTGCAGGTCCACCACAAAGAGAGTGAAAGTCTGCTATGACAAGCGGCGGTCAGCCTTAGTTGCTTTGGAGAGGCAACGTGGCGCTAAAGGCCTGATGGGGTGTATCAAGGCACCCGCGAGCTAGAGCGGGGCTCACGGGGTCCTACCCCAAGGCGGGCTGCGCTTGGCACTGGGCCTTAACTTGTGATGTGTTCCTACAGTTTTGGCCAGATGCCGATGCTCTATGTCCTCGGGTCCCGGCCCTCGAGCGAGTCTCAGCCGTCGCTGGTTTGCCAGGGTGCGATGCCGTGGACAAAACCAGAGGGTGAGGGCTGGAGAGCCGGTAGGAGCCCTGAGTCGCAATGCTCAGGTACCCCCCCTTTAACGCGCAAGCTTTGTTAGATGTAGATGCTCTACGTCCTCGGGTCCCGGCCCTCGAGCTAGTCTTAGCCGTCACAGGTTTGCCAGGGCGCGATGCCGTGGACAAAGCCAGAGGTTGAGGGCTGGAGAGCCGGTAGGAGCCCCGAGTCACAATGCTCAGGTACCCCCCTTTAACGCGCAAGCGGCCGACATGAAGGAAGAAGGGGTACCATGGTCAAGCACCAAATAACAAGCGTGATGGGTCGAATGCATAAACAAAGAATAACCTCAAGAGGGATACATGCCGCCGGGTCCGGCCCGAGCGACTTGGGGATGATGCAGCCCGAGGGGCGCCCCCAACAAGCTAAGCTAAAAACATGAACAAAAGGGATACACGCCGCAGGGATGGACCCACGCGGCCTGGAAATGATGCAGCCCTGGGGGCGCTCCCAGCTGGAAATGAAACTTGAAAGGTGTCACCTGATAGTGTTGATGATGAAGGGGTGTTGAAGTAGCAGACGTAGCGGGCTGTGGGAGCCGATCTTCACGAGCCCCTGGGCCCAGGAGCCTCGGGGGGCTCCGAGGCGCCGGTGGCTCCTCGCGAACCATCTCCATCTCCGCCAGGACTGCGGAACGCCTGGCCTCCTGAGCCTCCGGGATGCCCCTCATGAGGCGCTGGCACACCGCAGCCACGTTCGGCAAGCCGTAGGGCATGCGAACGTAGCTGTGGGGTGGGCCTTCGCAGCGCCCCACGCATGAGGGCCAGAAGCGCTCCTGAGAAGCGGCTCGGTTGAGCCCTGGGATGTCGATGCAAACACGCAGCCCACCATCCTCGCCTGGATGGGGGGCTGCGGCGGGTAAGCGGCGACTGCCACTCATGACTCTTGACTCCTGCAACTCCTGTGTGACCTGACCGATGAACTCCTGAGGGTTTGGCCCTCCTTGCTTTTCTCCTTCCTGAGGGAAACGTGCTCTGAAACACGCCTCCAGGTGGTGCCCAAACGCCTCCCTCGTGACCTTAGCAAGGTCGGTGGCCCTCCAGGGGGACTCCCGAGCCCTGCTTGAGGAGGGCGTCGGGCGCGCCTCCCTATGCGACAGAAGGAGGTGCCCCCTGAGCTGGCGCGGACCCTAGGGGGCCTGCCTCCTGAGGGATTGGGCCTGGCAATGTCTTCTTATTCTTGGGAGTGGCTTCCGGGAGCCTCCCGCTCCCGTGATCTGGGTCTTCAAGTGATGCGTCCTGAAAAGCTCGTTCCAGGGAGCACACTGCGTCTCTTTCTTCACAGGGCACCGTGATGACTCCACCGCTTCCTGGCATCTTGAGGACGTTGTAGCCGTGATGAGTCACGGCCATGAACTTGGCGAGAGCTGGGTAGCCAAGGATGGCGTTGTATGGCAGGCGGATGTGGGCGACGTCGAAGGCAATGAGCTCGGTGTGGTAGTTGTTGCGGGCTTTGAAGGTGACAGGGAGGCGGACCTGCCCGATTGGAACTGTGGAGCCGTCAGTGACTCCAGAGAAAGGCTTGGTTGGCTGAAGCTGATCGTAAGGCACATGGAGATTGTTGAATGTCTCTACGGACAGGACGTTGAGGCCTGCCTCGCCTTCAATGAGGGTCCTGGTGACTTGCACGTTACTGATGACTGGGGACCAAAGCATTGGGAGGACTCCGGCTGTGGCCGCGCACTTGAGCTGGTCCGCTGAACTGGACGTGATGGCACACGCCGACCACCTGAGGGGGCACGTGGCTTCAAGCTTGGGGAGGACTGCATTCACTTCGCGGGCAAACTGCTTGAAGATGCGCTGAGAGGCTGGGGCCTGAGCTCCGCCCAGGATGCAGGCGATCACGCGTGGCTCCTGGAAGCCCCCAGCCCCTCGTCCTGATGATGGTCCTCGTTTCTCCTAGGCTGCGGAGGCAATGGAGGGAGGCATGCGTTCTCTTGCGGGCAATCCTCGGGAGGCTGATCCCTCCAGTCTCCCTCGCGAGGCTGATCCTGCCAGCGATCCTCGCGAGGTCGGTCGCGCCACCCTTGGCGAGGGCCGTGGTCTTCCCAGCGTCCCGCGTTCCTTCCTCCTCCTCGGCCGTAGCCACGATCGTTTCGGTCGGGGCGCCGGCCGACCCTTCCTTCTCGCACGGCTCAGAGCTCTTGGCATTCGTTGGTGTTGTGGGTGTGGAGGTCGTGGTACACACAGTACCGGCTGCCCTTGAAAGACTCGGGCTGATCTCTGCCCCGCTTGGTGTCTGGTTCTGCCGCGAGCACGGCAGCCCCCTTGTGCTTCACGTCCTTGGCCTTGGATTTCTTCTCTTTTGGGTCTGCGGCTGGCTGCTCGAGGAGGGAAAGGCGCCCTTCCTCAGCCCTGGCGCACTTGGTTGCCAGGTTGAACAGCTCCAAGGAAGTGCACAGATCTTCATGCATCGCCAGCTCCTCCTTCATCTTGACGTCACGCACGCCGTCGGAGAAGGCCGAAATGATGGCCTCCTCGGTCACCCGGGGAATCTTGAGTCATGCGCTGTTGAAGCGCTGGATGTACTTGTGCAGGGTCTCCCCTGGTTGCTTCTTGATGCGGTGCATGTCACTCACGGCAGGTGGCCGATCGCGAGTACCTTGGAAGTTGGCGATGAAATGGGTGCGCATCTCGTCCCAGGAGGAGATCGTGCCTGGGGCCAGGTTCAGGAGCCAGGTGCGGGCCCCGTCCTTGAGTGCCATGGGAAACCAGTTCTCCATGACCTTCTCATCCCCGTTGGCGGCTTCGATGCCCAGCTCGTAGAGCTGGAGGAACTCAGCAGGGTCGGCCGTGCCGTCGTAGCGAGGGGGCAGGTACGGCTTGAACTTGCAGGGCCACGCGATGCTGTGCAGCTCGATGGTGAAGGCGTGGCAGCCTGCTGTGGCCACGGGAGGCCTCTGGTGACAAGGAGCTTGGTCTTGCGGGCCTCCGTGCACTGCAGCTAGGAGCAGCACGGGGCCTGGGCATGCTGGAATGGGAGCGTGGTCGCAACGGATTGGAGCAGGGAGCACTCGGGCAGCTTCTTGGGGGTGAGGGACCTCTTGGCAGCTCCGCTCTTGCTGCGCTGGCGCCGGACGGGGTGGGTTCCGTCCAGGGGCCACGCGCCTTGGGGCCAGGGCGCCTTCTTGAGGGGGAGGCGGCTGAGGCGCCCCAGAGGCTTCATTGCCCGCGCAGGGCGGGGCGCGGTGCAGCGAGAAGGACGGCGCGGGGGAGCCCACTGCGGCACGGACTAGCTCAGCGACGCGGTCGAGCCATTCTTCATAGACGTCATCGACCGGGCGGGAGCGCAGGAGCTCGTTTGTCGCGATGAGCGCAGCCCGAGCCTCCATGGCCGCGCGGGGCGTGCGGGACGAGGAACCAGCCGGGGCGAGCGAGGGAGTGTCAGTGCGGCCGTCTCGCCTCATGGATGGATGTTGCGACGATGCCTGCTGCTCGTTCCCCGCCGGGCCGGTGGCAGCGTTGACGGCGGGCGACGGGGAACGACGGGGGTGGCCACCGACGGGGGCCGTCTGGGCGACGCGGGAAGCGAGAGCGGCTCGGCGCTAGGCGCGGGCTCGACGAGCATCTGACATGGACGCGATGGTGGGTGAAGAACTAGGCGGTGGGAGACAAATTCCGGCGCACCCCTACCTGGCACGCCAAATGTCAGATTTCGGGTTCCGGCAGACCCTCTAGATTCGAACACTGGGGTGCGCGAGGGGATTTAGCCCTCTACCTACATGCTCCTCACCGCCTCGCTATGAACTAAGCAATCAAGGGAACAACACAAGAGACACAGGGTTTATACTGGTTCAGGCCACCATTGTGGTGTAATACCCTACTCCAGTGTGTGGTGTGGTGGATTGCCTCTTGGGCAGATGATGAACAGTACAAGGAAGAACAGCCTCACGAGGGTCTGTTCTTGGCTGGTGCAATGAACTGCTAAGGGAGTTCAGTTGCTCTCTCTACTGGTTTCTAGGTGAGGGTCCGATTGATTTCCCGATCCCCCTACCTTGTGGGTGGCTAGTCCTATTTATAGGCAAAGGCCCTGGGCCTCTTCCCAAATATTGAGCGGGAAGGGTGCCAACAATTGGCCATTTTGAAGGGGAACATCTAGTACACTTATCCTGACTAAAGTTGGTCCTCGCCTGCTAAAGGCTCTGGTGGTGACGTCGGCTTGGGCTCCACGATGACTTCCATCCTGCCGTTCTGCTGGTCTTGGTCTTGTTGCACCGAAACAGATGCCTTTGCTTGATGCTCTCGCCTGCACTTGCCCCCTTTGCACCAAAGAGGAAAGAAGGACACTGCACGGGCTGGCGCCCACCCGACGCCCTTGGTCGTCATGGCTTGCGTCATGGGCACCTCGCGAGGGACCCCACCTTGATCTCTCCGCCTCCTCGCGAGCCAGCCTGACGAGGCCGTGCCTGAGGAAGCCTCCCGTCGTCCGCCCCGCGAGGCTTGGCCCCTCGCGAGGGTCTTGAACTCGTGTTGATGAAGATGGGCCATGCTGGGCCGCCCCTAGAGCCACGCCGCAGGCCGCAGGCAGGCAAGTCTGGGGACCCCCGTTCCCAGAACGCCGTCACTGTTATCATTCCTCGACGCCTACTCGGGATACCACCAGATCTTCATGACGAAAGAGGACAAAGAGAAGACAACATTCATCACCCCATGTGGTACGTATTGCTTTTTACGGATGCCTTTCGGGTTGAAGAGTGCTGGCTCAACCTTTGCAAGAGCGGTCCAAATTGGTTTTGAGCCCTAGCTACATAGAAATATGGAAGCTTATATGGATGACATAGTGGTCAAAACCAAGAACAAAGCAACACTTGTGCAAGATCTGGAGGAAACATTTGCAAACCTGCGCAAGATCAACCTCAAATTGAACCCTGAGAAGTATGTCTTGGATGTCCCGTCTGGCAAGCTTCTCGGATTCTTTGTGTCCCATCGTGGGATTGAAGCACACCAAGATAAGATCAAGGCCATTAAGCAGATTGAGGCACCCAAAAGGATCAAGGACGTGTGTCGGCTCACTGGCTGCATTGCCGCCATGAGCCAATTCATCTCCAAGTCCATGGAGCATGCCCTTCCCCTTTTCAAGATCTTGAAGAAAACGGGGCCAATGGAGTGGACCCCGGAGGCCGAGGCAGCACTGCAGGATTTGAAGAAATACCTCTCCTCTACCCCAGTGCTGGTTGCGCCCAAACCACAACAACCGTTGCTCATGTATCTGGCGGCAACAAATCAGGTGGTTAGCGCCGCACTAGTGGTGCAGAGAGAGGTCGACGAGGAGGCAACGGCAGCGGCAGAGTCAACGGACGGCAAGTCGAAACCCTCTCCGGCAGGGCTCGATCCCAGCAAGACTGAGTCCCCGGCAGAGGCTGACGCAAGTGCGACAGGGCCCACGCGACCGGGTGAAGAGGCGCAGAAGAAGAAAATGGTGCAGCACCCAGTTTGCTTCATCAGCTCCCTCTTGCAGGGGGCTAAGTTGAGGTACTCGGGTGTGCAAAAGCTGCTCTTTGGCCTTCTTATGGCCTCGAGGAAGCTGCGTCATTACTTCCAAGCGCATAAAATCACTGTGGTCACCCGTATCCCGTTGCAATGGATACTGCATAACCCAGATGCAACGGGGAGGATCGTGGAATGGGCCCTAGAGCTGTCAAGTTTCGGTTTAAAGTTTGAAAGTACCTCGACAATTCAGAGCAGAGTCTTGGTGGAGTTTGTTGCAGAATGGACCTCGACGCCCGATGAAGAGGAACAGGAGACCGCTCTCCCCGACAAGTAAACGAGCCACAATTGGATCATGTACTTTGATGGGGCTTTCTCATTGCAAGGAGCCGGTGCCGGTGTGCTGCTTGTCGCACCCACCGGAGAGCACCTCAAGTATGTCATCCAAATACACTTTCCCTAGGAGATGTCAACCAAAAACACCGCCGAGTACGAGCATTTGCTTGCCGGTCTTAGGATCGCGGCGGACCTCGGAGTTAAAAAGCTCATCGTCAGGGGCGACTCGTAGCTCATCGTCAGGCAAATCAACAAAGATTACCAAAGCCCGTTGATGGCAGCTTATGTGGATGAAGTGAGGAAACTAGAAGAGCGCTTTCACGGTATACAAGCGGAGCACGTCCCTCGGACGGAGAACGACATCGCCGACTATTTGTCAAAGCGCGGGGCCCTCAAGCTACCTATGGAACCAGGTACTTTTGTGCTTCAGTTAACTCAATCATCCGTCGAACCATCAACCAGGCAGAGCAAGCGGAGGAAGCTAGGCTCCGGCAAGACTTCCCCACCAAGCTCCCTGGAGCCGCTGGCGAAGATGTTGCCGTGGATGCCGATCCTGCCGCAGGGCAACTGACTCAGGTAGGACCTCAGGTCATGGCCATAGAGACGGCCACTCCGATGGCAGAAGAGGTGCCTTTGGTCCTCGTCATCGAGCCACAGGCTCCGGCATGGGCGCAGCACACCGTCTGATTCCTCCAAAAAGGAGAGCTTCTTGAGGAGCAGGAAGAGGCAGAAAGAGTAGCCCGTCAGTCTTCTCTGTACCAATTCGTTGATAACGTATTGTACAAAAAAAGACCGAATGGGGTGAAATTGAAGTGCATCTCTCGGGAGGAAGGACTAAAGTTGTTGGCAGAGATACATGGAGGCATATGTGGCTCCCACGTAGGGTCGAGGGCTCTTGTCGGCAAGGCTTTCTCGCAAGGATTCTTCTGGCCCACCGCCCTCCAGGATGCGACGGCACTAGTAACCAAGTGGGAAGCATGCTAGTTCCATTCGAAGAAGCTTCATCAACCAGCTCAAGCCCTTCAAACTATCCCTCTCTTCTGGCCCTTCTCGATCTGGGGGCTCGACATATTGGGGCCCTTCCCCCGTGCTGTCAGGGGCTTTGAGTACTTGTACGTTGCAATCGACAAGTTCACAAAGTGGCCAGAGGTGGAAGCAGTGAGGAAGGTGACGGCGCAGTCAGCCATCAAGTTCTTCAAGGGACTAGTGTGTCATTTTTGGTACCCAATAGGATCATCACTGACAACGACACATAGTTCACAAGTCATGCCTTCATGCAATACATTGAGGATCTCGGCAGCAGGGTCTGTTTTGCTTCCGTGGCACATCCATGGAGCAACGACCAAGCGGAGAGAGCAAATGCTGAAGTTCTGCGAGGCTTAAGAACGAAGACTTTTGACAGGCTGCGCAAAAGTGGAAGACGCTGGATTGATGAACTGCCGGCGGTTCTTTGGTCGATCAGAATGACGCCAAATCGAGCCACCGACCAGACACCCTTTGCCCTGGTCTACGGGGCAGAAGCAGTTCTCCCCACGGAACTCATATATGGGTCACCTCGAGTGCTCGCTTATGACGAGCTTGAGAAAGAGAAATTGCGGCAAGATGACGCGACACTCCTTGAGGAAGATCGTCTCCGGGCGGCTATGAGAGCAGCACGCTAGCAGCAAACCTTGCGCCGCTACCATAGCCGCAAGGTTCATGCCCAGATCTTTGAGGAAGGCGACCTTGTTCTTCGGCACGTTCAGTCGGCCAAGAATTCCAAAAAGTTGACACCGAAGTGCGAAGGCCCTTATCGGGTAACACGAGTCAAGAGGCCCGGCGCAGTCCGGCTGGAGACCGAAGATGCCTTTCCAGTGAGCAACTCCTAGAACATCGAGCATCTCCACAAGGTTTACCCATAAGGTGCGACCGCCGGGCCTCCCGGCAAGCTACCCTTTTGTACAAGCCTTGTCGGCAAGGCATGTAACCCTTTGTACAAAGCCAGGCGCAGACCCTGAGCATAAATAAATGAAGCAATGGTGCCCTAAGTTATAGCATGCATGCTAGGTCGAGTCTCTTCTTTGGTTAGGGTTGATAGTCCTTGGCGGTGGCTAACCCCTAGCTTAGAGGTCGAGTGCGAGTCTCTCTGTTCCTCTCTGTCTTCTTTGGTTTGCAGGGCACATAAGTATTCTTGCCGAGCTATTTTGGAAGAAAGGGGACGGACCGACATCCGGGCCCCGGCAAGCCAAAGTTGTCGGGGGCTGGGAGAACAAGGATCCGTCCACAACAAGCCAAGGTTGCCAGGGGCTGCAGATCCAAATTAGTCTTCTATCCTCTATCATGCATTTCGTTATGGACTGGGATATGTGAAACCTCATTTTATTTCTAGGCTACCATGCTCCCTTTTCTCCGAACCCAAGGATTGTCTCCTAGGTCCGGATCTGGTCGTAGTTGCAGCAGCAAAGAAATGAAACGAGGAGCCTAAGCCCACCTCATCCCTGCCTCCGCCAAGGGCGTGAGAAAGATCGAGCGAAGTGGGGGGACGGCAAGGCCTGTTGCCGAGCGAAAAACGTTTATCTTAAAAATAATGAGGATTCACTCCTTGTCGTGGGTTCCACCTGTGAACGAAAAAACCGGCAAACATCCCTTTTTCATTAAAAAAAACATCCCGTACAGGTCAGTGCATACGAAATAAAAAACATGGGCAAGGGGATTACAATTTCTAAAGTTAACGAAGGCCCGAAGGCTTACATGACTGAAAAGAGATGAGATGCCCATAATCCCTTTCTTGTCCCTCTCCTTAGGAAATGAAACGAGAAAGAAGAAGGGCAAAAGGGGCGCCTAGGCGAGCTACGAGTGGCAAAAAGCACCAAGAGAACATCTCGGTGGCCGTCCAAAGGCTGGATGGTGATGGCGGCGCGGGAGGAAGAGCTCGAAGACAAGGCGGCAGGACGTCAATACCCGACGAAGGCATCGGTGCCCGTGTACTCCGACTTGACAGCCTTGCCGCCCACCCTCTTCCACTTCCACAGCCTCCCAACGCCAGCCGCCCAAGGAGACGACCCCGAGAAGTTCAAGGAGCCGGCGACACGGATGATGGGGTCGCCGGTGCCGCCCGGAGTGGCGCCCGACGCCTAGTCGTACCCGTCATCCTGCCGCCCGCTACCCTCGTCGTCGCTGCCGTTGTCTTCCTCGCCACTCTCGCTCGAGGAGGAATCTTCATCGTCAGAAGAGCTCTCCACGCAGCACCTTACGCGAGTCCCAAAGTGCCCAAAGATCTTGACGGAGAGGAGGCCACTCTCCATTAGTTTGAAATGGAGAGTGAGCCCCTCCGTCAAGCTGTGGATGCGGGTGAAAATTTTCCACCCTCGGCGAAGATACATGACGTGAGGGGCGGGGAACTCGTCATCGGCCCATGTGCCGCTGTTCCCACAACCCCTCATATGCAGCCGCAACACCTGCGGCGGATCCAGCTCCATCTCCCGCACAAATGGAGTCGGGAGGTAAAGACGATGGAGCGGCGGCTGGCGCAGCCTGATGAAGAATTCGTAAGGGTTGTCCCCGACAAGGCCCTCCACCGGAGGAGAGACCGCTGGCGGAGGCGAGGCCGATCTGCCGGCCCGTCCTCCTCTCCCTCGAGTGCCACGACGGCCTCGACCTCGCCCCCTCCCCCTCCCTCTAACGGCTGGCTCCGCCGTTACGAGCTCTTGGGGAGGAGCGATGCGTTGTCTAGCGGAGACCCTCGCCGCCACCGATGAAGCGTTGCCACGCCTCCTTGCCATAATAGAAGAAAGGAGGAAGCAGGAATGGGGAGAGGCAGATGACGAAGGATTGAGAAGCATCGTTCCTCCCACTCCCCTCTTTATAAAGGGGCGGGGACGAGGCTCGGCCGCCCCCTCTCGGCCAATCCTGCCCATTGAAGGCGCATGGGAATCAACCCACGCGCGCCCGACTTCCTGCGTCCAGCGCACTTGTCATTCGCTCTGCATGCAGCGAACATGGCGTGAGGGATGGGCGCAGTAGGACGCGTGGAGTGACGGTTCCCAACTAAGGGCAGAAAATGAGCAGCGGCCCTGCGGTCTCGAAGAGACACGCAAGCCGCCACTTTACTGTCCACCACAAGATGATGCTAGCATGCTTCCGACACGCACGCGCGCGCGACCCCCACATCGCGCGTTCAAAGGCGGGTCGTGGGAAGCGCAACAAACGAAACAGTTACGGCGGTAAAATCCGCCCCGCCTGCCCGCGCACCGTTCTAAGTCTGGCCCAACAACGTGTCGCGCTTATGCATGGCCCAGGCCCGGGGGCTCCTATCGGTGTACAAAAGTGGGGGGCTCTCCTTTTGACCCCTTTACTTGTGCACGGGCAGTCGGAGCCACGCGCCATCGCCGCACATGGCAGGGCAGAGGAGGAAAGCCGGAAGGAAGCCAAATGCTCGAGACAAACAAGGCAATATCAAGGACCAAGGCCACAAAGTGCAGATGGATGAAGCAGGTTTCCCCGGCAAGACCCTTGCCTGGGGCAACCTCAGCAGCCCCGGCAAGGCCCTTGCCGGGGCAACTCGCCCACACCAGCAGAGCGAGCCACCCTTGAGCCCACGGCCTCCAATATCAACGACCACGTTGGACCAGGGCTCGGGAGGCACCTCCATGGTGGCATGCAGATCTTTGTGAAGACATAGATCGCTCAAGATCAGATGGGGGTTGAGAGGCAACAATTCTAACCAAGATCCTTACCGAAGAAACCCACAAGACCCTCGACAAGATCCTTGCCGGGGATGCCAGCGCGCCATGGCAAGACCCTTGCTGGGCCAACCGACAAGACCCTTGCCAGAGGCGACAGCAGGGTCACTGCCAGGCCTGCACCAGCCATATCCCCGCCGCCGTTCACATGCAGCTACCAGCCCAACCAGCCGGGAAGGCACTTGCATGGCAACATGCAGCTTCCAGGCCAACTCAGCACACACCTGCGTGGCGGCATGCAGATCTTCATGGAGGCTCCACCACCGTGCCACATCAGCTGCTTCCCTGCCTACATGGCACCGCATGCATCGCTGGCCAGGGTGCGTGTCGAAGCGAGGAGGAGCGGCGACGGACAGCTAAGCCACGCATTAAATGCATCTTGTCCTGTAATACGAGCGATAAGCTCGCAATACTGTAGGCTCTTTCCACCGCCTGTGTGCCACTGTGGCAGCCCCTTTCGCCTATAAAAGGAGGCCCAAGGCATACAGGAAAAGGGTTCGGCTCTTTCGAACCACGCAGCACCTGTAGCTAGTTCGAGAGCTCAAGAACACTCAATACATCCACCAAGCAGGACTAGGGTTTTACGCATCCTCGCGGCCCGAACCTGGGTAAACGATCCTCGTGCCAATTGCTAATCCTGCTCTTCTCACAACCATGTGCCCCGCA
Organism: Triticum aestivum; assembly: GCF_018294505.1. NCBI lineage: Eukaryota > Viridiplantae > Streptophyta > Magnoliopsida > Poales > Poaceae > Triticum > Triticum aestivum. Next base: position 165,281,466 of record NC_057804.1, on the reverse strand, counting down.
ACCGTAGTAAGGATTCTTGTGATCCCATAGGTGTCGTTTCCCACCGATAGTGGAACCCCTTCAAAATGCTAAGGACAAAAGGATTGGCTCAAGCTCAAAGCACTAGACTCTACATTTTCCATTTTAGTGATCCAAGATCACGTTGAGTCTATAGGAAAAGCCAATACTATTAAGAGGGGATGAGGTGTTGCTTAATGGCTTGCTTGCTCAAAGTGCTTAGTGATATGCTCCAAAGCCCTCGACTACTTTCTCACATCCACATATGTCCCAAACCAAGAGTCAAACTCGGCCCTACTGAAGCTTTCTATCCGGCACCACCGAGTTCAGATGACATAGCCACTGCCATAAACCCTAGTCTTTTCAGTCACACCGATAGGGATCTCGGTCTCACCGAGATGGGATTGTAATCTCCCTGTTGACCTTCATAACATTTCGGTCAAAATGAGATAAGCGATAGGTCCCACCGAGATTGCAAAGCAAACTCTCTGTTTCCCTTTCGTACCATATCGGTCCAACCGAGATGAGCGAATCGGTCCCACCGAGTTTGCCTGACCAACCCTCTGGGTGTCCATTACCAAAATCGGTCTCACCGAGTTTGTGTAATCGGTCTCACCGAGATTACATTATGCCCTAACCGTAACCATATCGGTCCCACTGAGTTGACATGTCGGTCCCACCGAAAATCCTAACAGTCACATTATTTACTAAACCGGTCTGACCAAGTTTCACGATTCGGTCCCACCGAGTTTGGTAAGTTGTGTGTAATGGTTAGATTTTGTGTGGAGGCTATATATACCCCTGCACCCACTCTTCATTCGTGGAGAGAGCCATCAGAACATGCCTACACTTCCAACATACATTTTCTGATAGAGAACCACCTACACTTGTGTTGAGGTCAAGATATTCCATTCCTACCACATAAATCTTGATCTCTAGCCTTGCCCAAGTTGCTTTCCACTCAAATCTTCTTTCCACCAAATCCAAATCCTGTGAGAGAGAGTTGAGTGTTGGGGAGACTATCATTTGAAGTACAAGAGCAAGGAGTTCATCACCAACACACCATTTGTTACTTCTTGGAGAGTGGTATCTCCTAGATTGGCTAGGTGTCACTTGGGAGCCTCCGTCAAGATTGTGGAGTTGAACCAAGGAGTTTGTAAGGGCAAGGAGATTGCCTACTTCGTGAAGATCTACCCTAGTGAGGCAAGTCCTTCGTGGGCGACGACCATAGTGGGATAGACAAGGTTACTTCTTCGTGGACCCTTCGTGGGTAGAGCCCTCCATGGACTCGCGCAACCGTTACCCTTCGTGGGTTGAAGTCTCCATCAACGTGGATGTACTATAGCACCACCTATCGGAACCACGACTAAAAAATCTCCGTGTCTCCAAATTGCGTTTGCACACTGCAATCCCATCCCTTTACATTCTTGCAATTTGCATGCTTTACTTTCCGCTACTCATATACTCATTGCATGCTTGCCTGATATGTATTGTGAATGTTAAACTTGTGCCAAAACTCCACTTCAACATAAAGAAATTAAAAACTGCAACTTTTCTTGCTTAGAGTCTATTCACCCCCCCCCCCTCTAGACACCTCTTCTCAATCCTTTTAATTGGTATCAGAGCTTTGGTTTCCACTACTTTGATTTAAACACCATAGGAGGAAGATGGATGAGTCTACTTTGGGGAGTCTTGGACATAGAGTGTCTATACTTGATGGAGAGTATTTTCATTAGTGGAAAAATGAGATGCTTGTGATTTTCAATGAATATCATTTGAACAAGTACATTACTAGCCCTTGTACACCTCATGTTGATCCTACGCATCCCACCCTTGATGAGTCAATTGACATGATTCGCAATCTTAGAACTGTTAATCTTATCACTAGAGGCTTGCCTAGAAACTTGATTGGATGTTTGCCTACTCTTGATTGCGCCTACACTATATGGACATTTCGTGAGGAACGTTTTCCAAATTATTCCTTGCAAAATCTAGATGAAATTCTCCATAAGTCTATTGCCTTGAGTAAGATGAATTCCAATGATCCTAAGTTTGGTGATTGTCTATTTGAGCTTACCAATCTTATGCGTGCCAAAGGAGATGTTGGAATTATTAGTGATATTATTTCCGAAGCTATTAGAATTCATAAAGAAATCATTGTCAAACTCATTCTAACGAATCACCCTCTCTAGGAATTGATCGATCACATGACGATGTTAAACATGGATACTATGATGAGGATGATGATAGTGACTTTGATCTTGATGATGCAATGAGACACTTTGGTCTTATGGCAAATCTTCGGGGATACATGGCAGGAGGAAAGGAATGGGTTCTTGATAGTGGATGTACCGATCACATGACCGGAGATAAAGATATGTTTCGTGAGCTTGCTAAAAATGACGGCCCTCAAAAGTATGTCACTTTTGGTGATAACTCAAAGGGTAAGGTGGTTGGCCTCGGTAAGGTGGCCATCTCACATGATACCTCCATACAAAATTTCATGCTCGTTGAATCTCTTGGGTACAATTTACTTTGAGTATCTAGACTTGCTGATTTTGGTTTCAATGTCCTATTTACTGAAGTAGATTGCCAAGTGTTTCGTAGAGATAGTCATAAAATGGTCTTTACTAGTATACGTAGAGGTGATCTTTACATTGTTGATTTCACTAAAAAGGCTCAACCTAGAACTTGCTTAATTGCTAAATCCTCTAAAGGCTGGTTATGGCCTAGACGGTTAGGTCATGTGGGCATGCGAAACCTTGACAAGCTTATTAAAGGAAATCATATCCTTGGAGTTAACGATGTCATATTTCATAAGGATAGAATTTGCAGCGCTTGTCAAGCTGGTAAACAGGTTAGAGGAAGGCATCCCGTGAAGAACATCATGACCACAAGGAGGCCACTCGAGCTACTTCACATGGATCTTTTCGGTCCCAACGCTTACAAAAGTCTCGGTGGAAATTCTTTTGGTCTAGTTATAGTTGATGATTTTTCAAGATTTACGTGGGTGTTCTTTCTCGATGATAAATCGCAGGTCCAAAAGATCTTCAAAAACTTTGCTTGGAAGGTCCAAAATCAAATTGAAGTGAAGATCAAGAAGGTTTGCAGCGACAACAGAACGGAGTTCCAGAACACAAATGTGGACACCTTTCTTGACGAAGAAGGGATTTCACATGAGTTCTCGGCTACGTACACACCTCAACAAAATGGAGTTGTTGATAGGAAGAACCAGACGCTCATCAAAATGGCGAGAACGATGCTTGATGAGTACAAGACGCCGAAGCACTTCTGGGCAGAAGCAGTTGAGACAGCTTGTCATGCAACAAATTGCTTGTATCTTCACAAGCTACTCGGCAAGACGGCATACGAGCTCCTCACCGGTAACAAACCCCAAGTTGGATACTTTTGAGTATTCAGCTCAAAGTGCTACATTCTTGATGAGCATCGTTGTTCTAAATTTGCTCCTAAGTCTCATGAAGGTTTCCTACTTGCTTATGTCTCAAACTCTCACACTTACCGTGTCTACAATAATTTCACCCGAAAGGTTGAAGAGACGGTAGATGTGAAGTTTGATGAATCTAACGGCTTGCAAGTAGAGCAATTGCCAATTGATGTAGGAGACGAAGACCCTTCGGAAGCAATCCATGACTTGTCTATTGGCAAGATTCGTCCAACAGAAGTGAAAGAGAGTACCTCGTCCGTCCAAGTGGAAGCTTCTACCTCACGACAAGGTGAACCAAGAGTTCATACAAAAGCATCCACAAGTGGGACACACCAATACGAAGAAAACAAGGAAGTACACCAAGATGAACGTCAACAACCTCCTTCTCCACCACGACAAGAGAACGACAACATCAACAATCAAGAAGGCAAAGAAGAAGAACAAGATGAAGAAGATGTTCCACCAAGATCCAAGCAAAAGCTTTCACGAGTTCGAGCAAGAGTTGCTAAAGACCATCCCGTCGAGCAAATCTACAATGATATCCAAACCGGGAGAATCACTCTCTCTAAAACTCGTTTGGCTAACTTTTGTGAACATTATTCATTCATCTCTAGCATTGAACCTATGAAGGTTAAAGAAGCTTTGGAGGACCCGGATTGGATAAACGCCATGCCTGAAGAGCTACACAACTTCGAGAGAAATCAAGTTTGGACATTGGTTGAGAAGCCCAACAACAACCACAATAACATTGGTACCAAATGGGTGTTTCACAACAAGAAAGATGAATATGGACAAGTAGTTCGCAACAAAGCACGTCTCGTCGCCCAAGGCTACACTCAAGTTGATGGTGTGGACTATGGTGAGACATATGCCCCCGTTGCTAGACTTGAGTCCATTCACATCTTACTGGCCTATGCTAATCACCATGATATCACCTTGTACCAAATGGACATTAGAAGTGCTTTTTTAAATGGTGAAATAGAGGAGGAAGTTTATGTTAAGCAACCTCCTGGCTTTGTCAATACTAAGAAACCTAATCATGTTTACAAACTTCACAAAGCTCTTTATGGTCTTAAACAAGCTCCTAGAGCGTGGTATAAATGCTTGACCAAGTTCCTTATTGAAAAAGGCTTTGAAATTGGAAAAATTGATTCTACTCGTTTTACTAAAAGGGTTAATGGAGAACTATTTGTGTGCCAAATCTATGTTGATGATATTATATGTCGGAGAAGTTTGAGATGTCGATGATGAGTGAACTTAAATTCTTCCTCGGTTTGCAAATCAAGCAAACTAAGGAAGGTACATTTGTCTCTCAAACAAAGTACACCAAGGACTTATTCAAAAAGTTCAATATGCAAGAATGCAAAGGTATGACTACACCCATGCCTACTAGTGGACATCATGACTTGACCAAAGATGGTGAACCGGTTGATCAAAAGGTTTACCGCTCCATCATTGGTTCATTGTTATATCTATGTGCTTCACGTCCCGATATTATGCTAAGTGTGTGCATGTGTGCATGATATCAAGCCGCTCCTAAAGAATGTCATCTTAAGGCCGTGAAAAGGATAGTGAGATACTTAATCCATACACCAAACTTTGGCATTTGGTATCCTAAGAGGGCCTCTTTTAATCTTGTTGGCTACTCCGACTCGGACTATGCCGGTGACAAGGTTGATAGAAAGTCCACTTCGGGTACTTGTCAATTTCTTGGTAGATCTCTTGTGTCTTGGTCCTCCAAGAAACAAAACTTGGTATCCTTATCCACCGCCGAAGCGGAATACATTGCCGCTGGTTCATGTTGTGCTCAATTACTTTGGATGACCCAAATTCTTAAAGATTATGGGATATATGTGAAACATGTTCCATTGCTTTGTGACAATGAAAGTGCTATCAAGATTGCTCACAATCTCGTGCAACACTCTTGAACTAAGCATATTGAAGTTCGTCATCATTTCATTCAAGATCACGTTGCCAAAGGGGACATTATTCTTGAGCATGTTCGTACGGACAAGCAATTGGCGGATTTATTCACTAAACCACTTGATGAGAAAGTGTTTTGTAGGTTGAGAGGAGAATTGAACATCATTGATGCTTCCAACTTGGAGTAGGAACTCCAGTTGGATACATGCAAGACATGAGACTATGACTAATCCTTGATATTTCTCTTATGATGACAATCTTATGTCTTGGATATATTTGCACCTTGCATGTTATCTAACCCTTGTAGGTACTTTGATGAATCTAAATCTATGAGATTACAACTCACTCACATCTTGAGCAATCTCTACATCACCAATTAAGTCTCTACACAATGGTGGTTGAAGACAAGGAAGCACGAAACCCTTCAAACCTATCCTTTGACAAATTCTGTATTGAGTTTCATGATTGTCATTTTGGATACACAAGTGCTCTTCCTTGAAAAACTAACCCATGTAGGTAGATGAACTCAAATTCCAAGTGGTGCTCCCAACTCTTGATGAGCTACATCAACCTTGAGCAACCCACACAAGTTCAACTAGATGATCACGATCAACACCACAACCCAAGGTATGTTATTCCATCTTAGAGAAGCTTTACTCCAATACATGAGTCAAAGAAACTCAAGAAGATGCGAATACATCAAAATGCTTAAACGAAAAATGGTAACCTCTTTTTGAGCTTAAACGAAGAGTATGACCTATGATCAAGTGTCCTCACTTGACTCCTAAGTCAATATACTCTAACATAGGTGAAATTGTCGCCGACCAATTCCAGATGAAGTTCTCTTGTGTTCTTTTCTGTGCTCTTGCATTTATCTCATGCATTTTTGTTTCCCCTTTCAAAAAAAACTTCATCTAGATTTCTTTTCTTTTATTTCTGCTCTGCATTCCCTGCATCCAATTCCTTGCAAATCTTTCAGTTAATCCCTTGCAAATCCTTGTGAGATCTTACTTGTCTAGTGAGCTGAGGTGAGAAGTGTTTTCTCATGAACTTCGTCCCACCGGTCTGTTGCCTTCGGTCCAACCGAAACCTTTCGGTGCAACCGAAGCGCATAACTCGGTGCCACCGATTTCACTATAGGAAAAACAACTTGCCACTTGTTCCTGCATTCTTTCTGATCCAGCTCCACACAATGATTCTTGTCCTCTACCAGCATCACATTTGGCTTGCTGTTGTGTTCTATGACTCTAGGACCAAACCCATTTGTGACAAAAATCCAGAAGAACCCTTCTTGGAAATTGATGTCAAAGGGGGAGAGAGAGATCACATCAAAGCTTAATCATTTCTATAGGGGGAGAGAATACTCAGAGAGAGAGAGACCCCAGATGCTTGGTGTTCAAGAGGAGAGAAGTCACATGTCTTTAAGAGGGTAAGGACATGTTCATATTTTATTGTTTGCATTAGCTCTGTTTCTTTTCTTTGCTCTGATTTCCTATTCCCTATCTTCTCCTAGTATCCCATGCTAGATTCAGGGGGATAAAGACATCTAAGGGAAGTAAATCTGGAAATACTAAACTCGTTGCACATCTTTACCTTTGGGGACATGTCTATATCCAATGGGGTACTCAGTACTCACTCTCTACATGTCATCCCAGTCTTGGTACTCTTGTGGTTTCTTTTGGTTTCTCTAGCTAGTAGGTGTATCTGTGTTATCTAACCTTGTTTACGCAGGTTCATTCCTTCCTAAGCCAACTCAAGACCACAAGGTAAGTATATGCATCATAGTCATGTATATGAGGATTTCTTGCTGATGTACATACTGTTTGCAAGAAGGACTCATGAGCATGAAGGTACATTTCCTATATTCACACCATTTGCTCTGATGCATATAGCCAAGATACATGTAACACATTGCTTACTCTGTCATGCTTGTGCATTCACATGCTCCTATATTTCATATTTACATGATTGCATACATGTAGGGGGGGCCTATGCATGTTACATGCCTTTCCAAAGCTTTACTTGTTATTCTCTATATCTTTATCTAAAGCTTTGATGTATATTGTCATCAATTACCAGAAAGGGGGAGATTGAAAGCACAAGTGCTCCATGGGTGATTTTGGTAATTAATGTCAACATATCTCTTGTTGGACCAATACTTTTACCTAGTATGTTTCAGATAGGTTCAACAATGGAGTGGCCTAGACTAAAGGATGTGGAACCCCTTCAAAATGCTAAGGACAAAAGCGATTGGCTCAAGCTCAAAGCACAAGACTCTACATTTTCCATTTTAGTGATCCAAGATCACATTGAGTCTACAGGAAAAGCCAATACTATTAAGAGGGGATGAGGTGTTGCTTAATGGCTTGCTTGCTCAAACTGCTTAGTGATATGCTCCAAAGCCCTCAAATACTTTCTCACATCCACATATGTCACAAAGCAAAAGTCAAACTTGGCCCTACCGAAGCTTTCTATCCGGCGCCATCGAGTTCAGATGACATAGTGTCACGCCCAATATGCGACCCTATCCAAAAGGAACTCGAAGGTCCCACCAAGGATAGACCCGCATATTGAAACGCTTTTGCAAGGTGGATATCATTACATCAACATTACATAATAGATAGGGATACATACAAGAGGCATACAATGCCACACGAATACAACATCAATTCATCATACATAAGAGCATCATCCGACTACGGATGAAACACGAACAGAAACTCAAACGACATCCACCCTGCTAGCCCAGGCTGCCAACCTGGAACCTATCCCCTGATCAAAGAAGAAGCAGAAGAAGAAACTCCAAGACAAGCAAACATCGCTCTCGCGTCATGATCATCACATAACCTGTACCTGCAACTGTTGTTGTAGTAATCTGTGAGCCATGAGGACTCAGCAATCCCATTACCATGGGTATCAAGACTAGCAAAGCTTAAAGGGAAAGGAAGGGGTAAAGTGGTGAGGTTGCAGCAGCGACTAAGCATATATGGTGGCTAACATACGCAAATAAGAGCGAGAAGAGAAGCAAAGGAACGGTCGTGAAGCTAGCAATGATCAAGAAGTGATCCTGAACTCCTACTTACGCCAAACATAACCCAAAACCGTGTTCACTTCCCGGACTCCGCCGAAAAGAGACCATCACAGCTACACACACGGTTGATGCGTTTTACTTCAGATCTGGTGTCAAGTTATCTACAACCGGACATTAACAAATTCCCATCTTCCCATAACCGCGGGCACGGCTTTCGAAAGTTTATACCCTGCAGGGGTGTCCCAACTTAGCCCATGATAAGCTCTCGCGATCAACGAAGGATATACCTTCTCCTAGGAAGACCCGATCAGACTCGGAATCCCGGTTTACAAGACATTTCGACAATGGTAAAACAAGACCAGCAAGACCGCCCGATGCACCGACAATCCCGATAGGAGCTGCACATATCTCGTTCTCAGGGCAACACTGGATGAGATAGGCTACGAGTAAAACCAGACTTCGAGTTTCCCCGAGGTGGCCCCGCAGGCGGCTCAGTTCGGACCAACACTTAGACAAGCATTGGCCCGGGGGGGATAAAATAAAGATGACCCTCGGGTTGGCCGACCCAAGGGAAGGGTATTGGTGGTGGTGAGGAAAATGGTAAAACCAAGGTTGGGCCTTGCTGGAGGAGTTTTATTCAAAGCGAACTGTCAATGGGGTCCCATAAATCACCCAACCGCGTAAGGAATGCAAAATCCAGGAACATAACACCGGTATGACGGAAACTAGGGCGGCAAGAGTGGAACAAAACACCAGGCATAAGGACGAGTTTTCCACCCTTTACCAAATATATAGATGCATTAATTAAATAAGAGGATATTGTGTTATCCCAACATAATCATGTCCACCATGGAGCAATCTTCAACTTCACCTACAACTAACAACGCTATAACAGGGGCTGAGCAAAGCGGTAACATAGCCAAGCAATGGTTTGCTAGGAAGGGTGTCAAAGGTTAGAGGTTCATGGAAATTTGGGAGGCTTGAAGAGCAAGTAATAGGTAGCGCAGCATAGCGATAGAACGAAGCAACTAGCATAGCAATGATAGTAGTGAGATCCAGGGTAGCGGTCATCTTGCCTGAAATCCCTCAAGGAAGAAGAACGAGTCCATGAAGAAGATGAAGCCACGAAGACGAACCAAGCATAGACGAACGAATCTTCACGATCGCAACGAAACGGGAACTATCGAGAAGAAGCACACAACATGGTAAACACGCCACACATGAACAAGGCATGATGCACAAACAAGCATGATGCAAGACAAGACTACATGAAGCTACTCATGGCAAGAGATGATGCAAACAAGAGCAACACATCAAGGCAAGTTTAAATGAGGCCGGAAACAACATATAAAAATTCCGGTAAGTCCTCATATGCAAGTTCTGAATTGGTCCAGATCTGAATAAACCTTATGTTTGTCACATCCCTAGCTTCAGGCTTTGCTCTAGGTTAGCTTCATGTGTGCATCATGTCCATATTTTTGAAACTTGAATTGAGGAATATTGGAAGCCTCAAAACCCTAAATAAAAGAGGGGCAAAAACCCTAGAAATCTTATTCATTGCTCCAAATGGCTCTTCTTAAGTGTTTGATAATTTTTGGTAAGGGTTCTGGTCCCAACCAAAATATTGAACATTTTTAAGGATTTATTTTTGGGACTTTGAATTTAAATCATAGCTATTTGAATTGGACTTATATCTACTGTTAAATAAATATAGGTCCGATAATTCTGAAATATTTTTGTGGAGCATTGTTTTAATTCCTTTAGCTCCTAAAAATATTGTCAGAAGCAAAATAAATTGAATTGGTTTCAAAACCAAATTCAAAACAAACCTGCAAAATAGAAAACAGAGTTAAAACAGAACAGAGAACAAAAAAAAAAAAGAGCAAGCCCACCTGGCCTTACCTGCAGCCCCACCTAGCGCCCCATCTGGCCCAGCTCCCCCAGCCGGCCCAGCCCACCTCCTCCCCCTTGTCCTCTTCCTCCTCTGCCAGGAGGACGAACAGAGGTGAGGCGTGGCGCGCGCCGACGCTGCCTCGGCCACCTCCTGCTTCCCCCTGGCCACCTCCTGCTTCCTCTCGTCGCCCTGGACCCCGTCCGCGACGCCACGCACCCCCCCAGGCCTCTCACTCTCTCCCCGAGCTCCTCTCCTCCTCTGGCTCTCTCGCGCGCAGCCACCGAACACACAAGCCGCCGCCGACGAGCTTCCCCGTGGCCACCGGCCACCCCTAGCCTCGCCGATGCGCCCAGGAGCTCCCCCTCGACCCCTCCTTCCTCCCCACCGAACCACGGCCCTACGGACGCGCCACAACGCCGCCGGCATCGCCGTTTCCATCGCCGGCCGCCGAGGATCTTCACCGTCAATTCGCCACCATCGTCGCTTCCCCGAGCTCGCTGACCCTCCCTGCACGATCCCCGTGAGTCCCTGCTTCGTTTCCCCCTAACTCTAAGCCCGATTTCGAGCTCTAGCCGCCCCCTCTACCGGAGCCGAGACGCTCCGCCGCACGGACTCGTCGCCGGCGAAGCCCCGGTGACCAAACGGCCCCGCGCGTGCGTCCGTTGCACTCGCAACGACCCGTGGAGCAACGCTAGCATGGCAGCTAGCTCGTTTGCAAGCCGCAGCGCTAACCCCGCACCCACCCGAGCTCCGGCCGCCGCCTCGGGCTCCATTCCGGCGAACCCCGGCCACCCCCGCACCTCCCGTTGGCCCCCCTAGATGCGCACGGGCACGGGCTACCCTCTGGTGCCCTTGGCTTGGCCCAAAACCCCTCGCAGCGCCACTCCGGCGAGCTCCCGCCGCAGTTTTGGTCGTCGCCGGCCGAACTCCGGCGACTGCCGACGTGGCACGCCTAATTAGCACTAATGACGCCTAAACACCCCCCCCACAGCCACTGACAGTGGGCCCCGTAGTGGGTCAAAGCCCGGGTCAACGCGGGATTAGCCCCTGTGTCACTGACGTGTGGACCCCACACGTCAGGTTTGACCCGAGCCAGCCCTGTTGACCTGCTGACGTCACTGTGACGTGGGGCTGACGCAATAAGTATTTTCTGGATTTAAAAATAATCAGGAAATTCCAGAAAATAGCTAAAACTTCAATAAATCATAGAAATTCAACCGTAACTCCAAATTAAATAATTTATATATGAAAAATTATCAGAAAAATTCAAGGAATCCATCTGTACCATTTTCATGCATGTTAGAACAACTTATAGGTGCTGTTTAGCACAAATCATATAAAGGGCATTTAAATAATCACATATGGAGTTTGAATTTGAATCTTGTATTCAAACCAACTTCATTTAATCTGTTGCTAGTTGCATTAGCCCAAAACACATTCATTTTGCCATGTCATGATCATGCATCATATTGTGCATTGCATTGATTGTGTTCCTTTCTGTGTTGCCGGTATTTGTCCCCTCTCGATAGACGTGATACCGATGACGTGATCGTTGACACTGATGAAGACTCAATGTTATCTTCAGAAGTGCCAGGCAAGCAAAACCCCCTTGTTCATTCCGATACAATCCTACTCTCTCGCTCCTGCTCTCTTTTACTGCATTAGGACAACATCGATTCATCTGTTACTTGCTGCGGTAGCTGAACCCCTTTATCCTTTGCATGACCTGTCATTCCACAGTAAATAGATGAAACCCACTAGCATGAGTAGGAGTTGTTTGAGCCCTGATGTGCCTACTCATACATGCTTGTTTGTCATGCCTGCTACTGCTTAGAGTTGAGTCAGGTCTGATTCATCGGGGATGAATCAGAGGCGTGTGAACATGTCCCCATGTGTGTGAGCTAAGTGTGTGAACACGTTTTGGTAAAGGTAGCGGTGAGAGGCCATGTAGGAGTACATGGTGGGTTGTCTCATTGCAGCCGTCCTTAGGAACTGAGTTCTGTGTTTGTGATCCATGACCAGCTACTACCACACATTGGAATGCTTAAGTGCCCCTCTCGACTTATTAATCAACATGATCTCTGTCCAGGAGTTGCAACTAGTTTCTGGTGTTTGTAGGTAGTGTTAGTAGTCTACCAAGTGGCACCCGGTACAGGTGGGCTTGGGACAGACTAGGCACCGTGGCACGGTGTACCAAGTGGCACCCGGTTGGTGGGCTTGGGAACCCTGCACACATCGTTTGGGGCCGTGAGCGACACCCCGGCCGGATCTCCTTGCGGATGGAACCCGAATAGGCGATAAACCTGGACTAGAGACTTGTTCGGTTAGTCAGGTCGTGGCCGACTCCCTCGCCCGGCTTCCGCTTGAAGGTTGCCGAGGTACGTGACGTGTACAGGGCGGTAAGTGGCGGGAGCGTGTGTGAAGAAGTACACCCCTGCAGGGTTATCATCATCTATTCGAATAGCCGGATTCCTCGGATATGGAAACGTGGACCCCTTATATCAGTTCATAGACAAGTGAAAGTGGATACTCTAAAATACGCAAGATAAGCGTGAGTGCTATGGATGGCGTTCTCGTAGGGAGACGGGAGCGGATCCATAGTGGTGTATTGGTTGGTGAATATGTGGACTCGTGTGCGCCACCTCAAAAGAGTCGCTTGCAGTCGTAGTTCAGGATAGCCACCGAGTCAAAGCTGGCTTGCTGCAGTCAAACCCTACCATCCCCTTTGTTGATAATGATGCATATGTAGATAGTTCTGATGTAAGTCTTGCTGGGTACATTTGTACTCACGTTTGCCTATTTTATGTTTTTGCAGAGAGACTTCAGTCTCACTAGTAGTTCCGCTTGGACTTCGACGTTTAGCTTGATACCTCAGCTACGATCTTGTGCCCTCGGCAGGATCTGATAGATAGTCAGGCTTCTCAGCCTTTTTCATTTATAGATGTCTGTACTCAGACATGATAGCTTCCGCTTGTGCTTTGACTTGTATGCTCTGATTGTTGGGTCGTAAGACCCATGTTTGTAATGTCTCGCTCCTCGGAGCCTAATGAATAATTACTTGAGTCGTAGAGACATGTTGTGATGCCATGTTGTATTTGCACATATCGAGCATATTGTGTGTATGTTATTGAAATGCTTGGTATGTGTGGGATCTGACCATCTAGTTGTTTATCTTTAGTAGCCTCTCTTACCGGGAAATGTCTCCTAGTGTTTCCACTGAGCCATGGTAGCTTGCTACTGCTCCGGAACACTTAGGCTGGCCGGCATGTGTCCTTCTCGTTCCTGTGTCTGTCCCTTCGGGGAAATGTCACGCTTTGAGTACCGGAGTCCTGTTAGCCCGCTACAGCCCGGTTTACCGGAGTCCTGCTAGCCCAGTGCTACAGCCCGGACCCACTTGCTGATGACCGACACGTTCGAAGCTGGGTCATGGATGCCTGTCCCTGTAAGTCTGTGCCACTTTGGGTTTACGACTAGTCATGTCAGCCCGGGCTCCTTATCATATGGATGCTAGCGACACTATCATATACGTGAGCCAAAAGGCGCAAACGGTCCCGGGCAAAGGTAAGGCGACACCCGTGGGGATACCGTGCGTGAGGCCGCAAAGTGATATGAGGTGTTACCGGCTAGATCGATGTGACATCGAGTCGGGGTCCTGACAGCGTTGGTATCAGAGCTTGACTGCCTGTAGGATTACCAAGCCAAACTGGTCGAAGTTGAGTCTAGAAATTCTTTAGTTATATAAGGGAATTGATTGTGGGATGGAACGTAAGGCTCTTTTTACTCCTTATACCTCATGGCCTTCTGATCTGAGTCATCATCTTCTCTTCTACGGGGATTAAGAACTAGGCTATCTCTTCTTTCCATTAGGATCACGTGTTACTAATCCGTAGACTTATAAGATTGTTGATTCAAGCCTCAGTTCAGCTCCTACTACTTCCGTATGTTAACTGTTGATCTCGAAACCTTGATATTGTGCTTCTGAGTGGTTATGCCACCATTTTTGTGAATGTCTCAAATCTTTTCTGAGCATTTACAGCCGTTATGCTGTCCGAGTCATTCCAGGTTTCTAAATAGTCTGATGCATTTGCAAATCCTTTCCCTCTGGTTTCAATGCTCCTTTATGCCAGCTCAATCACACTAATTGTTGAGTTGAGGTATTCTATTGCCTTGACATTATGTTGGAGTTATTATTATGACCCTAGGTGTCTTAGGGGATCATCTAGTAATTTAGCCATGATTTGTGTTCCCAGTGTGATGATTCTGGCCATCATTCTCGAAAGCATCCCGTGATGCTACTTAGTAGTAGGTATTCTATCCCTGGGTTTTGAACCCGAGATTCACTCTACCTACTTCATGTTGATAGCAATTGCTAGTGCCTTTAGGATATTAGTAACCTTTGCGATAGTCCTTGAAGTCCGTGGTATCTTCTTCTTCCAAATACCATGAACTACTTATGGCAGATGTTTATTGGATCAAAAAAAGGATCACAATTAGAGTACTCTTGAGGAGATCTCCACTCATAAATCGTGACTCTGCCAGTTCTACCTTTCTGCATGGGTTATCCGGAAGAAATATGTTGAACTTGGTTCGACATACTAATCTATGCATCCACAACTCAGAAAGTTATATGTTCCTTTGAGCTGTTCTCTTTAGTTGCATTCTGACCCTCGTCTGTCAATTGATAGTCAAGAGTATGCGTGCGTTCGTTCATCGATGCCTATGACTCTTGTGGTCTGTCAAGCCATTCCATTCCGGGATGACTAGGAGAAACAAACTCCAGTACCTCTTCCATATCCAGGATTGGGTCAAAGAAGTTGTGCTCCGCAGATCAAATTGCTAATCCAGCTTTTGTTCTGTTCTACCTTGGAGTATTACCATCTTTAAATCGGGATTGTTATAGGAATTGCACACCATCCTATGAACTCCTGGTACAGTGATACTTCTTGTCGTCATTAGTCATTCCTCGGTCTTCGTGTTGATGCAACCGGAATACCGACAAATGAATTGTGATGCGTGAAATCAATACTCCTAGCAACCTCGTTGCTTGGTAGTTAAAAGACAATAATTTTATTCTTAGTGTGTTGGTTATTGAATCATCATTCTAAGATTGATCGTGCTACCTAGTCCATTCTCCTGGTTCACTCCTCGATCGATGAGTTGGGATTATTTCAAATTCTTGCTCTATTGATCATATCGTCTTGCCCTGAAAAGCAAGATTGTTCTCGAGCTTAGTAACATACCGGTGGCTCGTGATTTCTGAATATCTTCTCAGAAGTATTACCAGGTTGTCACCTGACCGCTATGTTGAGCTCGTGATCAAGTTGGTTTCTGTGAACCATCCTTCTCCAAGAATCTGTGTTGGATATCCCTGAGCTAGTTGGTTAAGTTAGACAACGACTTGGAGAGTTGGAAGATAAAAGCTTGCCTGACTTAGTTCGTTCCAAAGGGATATTCTTGTGTAGTGTGTGTTGAAGAAAGATGATATCTTCATCGATTGGTCCCTGTGATCAGTTGCTGGACCTATCGTCTTATCAATCCTTTGATTTGAGTGTGGGCTATCGTCAAATCAAGTCAGAACCAACGATGTTCGTAATGTTGTCTTCCTCGTGGTTGATCCCTCGAGCATACACCATTATATCTTTTGGGTCTGACCAATGCTATCACCGTGTTCACACGATGGTGGAAGTCCAGTGATATGGAAATTCCGATGAGTTGTTGTTGAGCCCATTGACAACATTCTTATCTCCTCCATGATGTTGTTGAACATTAAGTTAGTGTTGGAAACTTTTGAAAGCATCTTCTTCATGCTAGCTCATGAAGTACTTGTTTGATGAAAGGAGTGACTTCCTTGATTCACGTGCATTTTGATGTAAGTTGCCGTCGTGAACTCGAGAAGGTTTGTTTTTGCCTCCTCTGGAACCATCCCAAGTCAGTTATGCACGTGCGAAGTATTCTGTGGTTTGATAGACTGATCATCTTCATTCCATATGTGTATCCTAGCACATCAAGCCACCGACTGATTTGTTCAAGGAGAAGGAGTATCTTCATAAGAGCTAATCCGGACTTATGAAAGAACTTCGATATCCTCGATGATGGCTCCCAACCAGAACTCGGTAGTGTTTTATTGTAAGACTACCATGTGGGCATGCTTGTCTGGAACAACGTGTTCACATGTTTGTAGCAGAACCAGCTCATGTTTTGGAGCTTGCTATCGTAGTTCATTTCCTGAGAATCTCGCAACGTCATCTCGTCGATTTGTGTTGCAAACTTTCATTTTTCTTCCTAGACTCGATGAGTCTGGAATATCCTGACACCAACCAGATCTGAGTCTCAGGCAGATATGATGGTTGGAACATTTCCCAAGAACTATAATATTGGTCCCTCGATAACCGGTAAAGTGGATGTCGTGGCCAACACACCCAGCCGGAAGACCTATTATTGTAGTATCCTGGTTGAGGAAGTTGGCCACCTCCCCATAAGGATTTCGTAGGATTTACCTCCGTAACTGTTCCTTATGGATTCTATTGCTCCCGAAGTCCGACCTTTTACTTGATGTTCTAGATATCAAACCATATCTATGGGTGTATTACGCTAGCACATTAAGGAGAACATTAGAAGCGGAGTGCTAAATGTCTCTCGGTCGTTCATCCAGATTTTATTTGCTTGGCCTCGCTAAGGTGAAATCTGAGAAAGTGTTATCCTCCTTCGCATCTGCATCCTCCATCACCATTCATCATGGTAGCAAGTTGTGTTGCCAGGATCCTTGACACGGATGTTGGTAAAACTTTGATGAATATGGAAATGCTCAAGTTCTTGAGAGCACGCACAAGCGCTACGTGTTATCATCGGCACTAACCGAGGTTGCTCTCAGTTTCCTCGGCAATGCTATGATCTTTCAAACATAGAATCCACTCTCTTTTGTTGGGTTCTTCCCCAGTTACCAGAATCATTCTAGCATTTGCATTTTGTTCCCAGCTTGCACCACCAATGTGCCATTCTACCATGGGTCTCTTCCATCTCCGGTGATGAGGAAATTCATCCATTACGTTGTCTTCAACAAGGTAATCCACATCATCCAAGTCCGAGTATGCCATTCTACCGACCCCCTCCAAACGATCGTTGTGAATTGCCTTATGCTGGTATGAAGAGTTTCAATGATCTCCGAATCAAAAGTAATTCTTTTTGCCACTTAAGGAAATATCTCTACGAGTCACCTTCCCTAAGGTGTATCGTTACGGTATTAAGACAATTCAACTCCTCGCTACGTTAACAATCGATTACCACCTTCTTAAGTGTGGAATTATTGTCTACCTGGTGAACCTTCGTCATCCGTTTCTTTCCACCCCTCTTGAGGTGTATCTCGTGTCTCACCCGAGAGATGGTTCTAAGTCTCATTCCGTGAGTTAGTCCTGAGTTGTTCGACCTTCGAGAAGACCGATCCTTTTAGAGTTTTCCTTTCCTCCTCTTGTCATGATTAGCTGAAGATCTCAGAGCAAGACGACAAGACAAAGATGGTGTTCAAATCAACGTTCATTTGAAGTGCAACCTGGATCGTGAAGATTGTGCTAGTTTGCGTTCCCCTTTCACCTTACCCTACGCTTGAATCTCGAGACGAGATTCTTGTTTAGTGGGGGTGAGTTGTCACATCCCTAGCTTCAGGCTTTGCTCTAGGTTAGCTTCATGTGTGCATCATGTCCATATTTTTGAAACTTGAATTGAGGAATATTGGAAGCCTCAAAACCCTAAATAAAAGAGGGGCAAAAACCCTAGAAATCTTATTCATTGCTCCAAATGGCTCTTCTTAAGTGTTTGATAATTTTTGGTAAGGGTTCTGGTCCCAACCAAAATATTGAACATTTTTAAGGATTTATTTTTGGGACTTTGAATTTAAATCATAGCTATTTGAATTGGATTTATATCTACTGTTAAATAAATATAGGTCCAATAATTCTGAAATATTTTTGTGGAGCATTGTTTTAATTCCTTTAGCTCCTAAAAATATTGTCATAAGCAAAATAAATTGAATTGGTTTCAAAACCAAATTCAAAACAAACCTGCAAAATAGAAAACAGAGTTAAAACAGAACAGAGAACAAAAAAAATAAAAAAAAGAGCAAGCCCACCTGGCCTTACCTGCAGCCCCACCTAGCGCCCCATCTGGCCCAGCTCCCCCAGCCGGCCCAGCCCACCTCCTCCCCCTTGTCCTCTTCCTCCTCTGCCAGGAGGACGAACAGAGGCGAGGCGTGGCGCGCGCCGACGCTGCCTCGGCCACCTCCTGCTTCCCCCTGGCCACCTCCTGCTTCCTCTCGTCGCCCTGGACCCCGTCCGCGACGCCACGCCCCCCCCCCCCCCAGGCCTCTCACTCTCTCCCCGAGCTCCTCTCCTCCTCTGGCTCTCTCGCGCGCAGCCACCGAACACACCCGCCGCCGCCGACGAGCTTCCCCGTGGCCACCGGCCACCCCTAGCCTCGCCGATGCGCCCAGGAGCTCCCCCTCGACCCCTCCTTCCTCCCCACCGAACCACGGCCCTACGGACGCGCCACAACGCCGCCGGCATCGCCGTTTCCATCGCCGGCCGCCGAGGATCTTCACCGTCAATTCGCCACCATCGTCGCTTCCCCGAGCTCGCTGACCCTCCCTGCACGATCCCCGTGAGTCCCTGCTTCGTTTCCCCCTAACCCTAAGCCCGATTTCGAGCTCTAGCCGCCCCCTCTACCGGAGCCGAGACGCTCCGCCGCACGGACTCGTCGCCGGCGAAGCCCCGGTGACCAAACGGCCCCGCGCGTGCGTCCGTTGCACTCGCAACGACCCGTGGAGCAACGCTAGCGTGGCAGCTAGCTCGTTTGCAAGCCGCAGCGCTAACCCCGCACCCACCCGAGCTCCGGCCGCCGCCTCGGGCTCCATTCCGGCGAACCCCGGCCACCCCCGCACCTCCCGTTGGCCCCCCTAGATGCGCACGGGCACGGGCTACCCTCTGGTGCCCTTGGCTTGGCCCAAAACCCCTCGCAGCGCCACTCCGGCGAGCTCCCGCCGCAGTTTTGGTCGTCGCCGGCCGAACTCCGGCGACTGCCGACGTGGCACGCCTAATTAGCACTAATGACGCCTAAACACCCCCCCACAGCCACTGACAGTGGGCCCCGTAGTGGGTCAAAGCCCGGGTCAACGCGGGATTAGCCCCTGTGTCACTGACGTGTGGACCCCACACGTCAGGTTTGACCCGAGCCAGCCCTGTTGACCTGCTGACGTCACTGTGACGTGGGGCTGACGCAATAAGTATTTTCTGGATTTAAAAATAATCAGGAAATTCCAGAAAATAGCTAAAACTTCAATAAATCATAGAAATTCAACCGTAACTCCAAATTAAATAATTTATATATGAAAAATTATCAGAAAAATTCAAGGAATCCATCTGTACCATTTTCATGCATGTTAGAACAACTTATAGGTGCTGTTTAGCACAAATCATATAAAGGGCATTTAAATAATCACATATGGAGTTTGAATTTGAATCTTGTATTCAAACCAACTTCATTTAATCTGTTGCTAGTTGCATTAGCCCAAAACACATTCATTTTGCCATGTCATGATCATGCATCATATTGTGCATTGCATTGATTGTGTTCCTTTCTGTGTTGCCGGTATTTGTCCCCTCTCGATAGACGTGATACCGATGACGTGATCGTTGACACTGATGAAGACTCAATGTTATCTTCAGAAGTGCCAGGCAAGCAAAACCCCCTTGTTCATTCCGATACAATCCTACTCTCTCGCTCCTGCTCTCTTTTACTGCATTAGGACAACATCGATTCATCTGTTACTTGCTGCGGTAGCTGAACCCCTTTATCCTTTGCATGACCTGTCATTCCACAGTAAATAGATGAAACCCACTAGCATGAGTAGGAGTTGTTTGAGCCCTGATGTGCCTACTCATACATGCTTGTTTGTCATGCCTGCTACTGCTTAGAGTTGAGTCAGGTCTGATTCATCGGGGATGAATCAGAGGCGTGTGAACATGTCCCCATGTGTGTGAGCTAAGTGTGTGAACACGTTTTGGTAAAGGTAGCGGTGAGAGGCCATGTAGGAGTACATGGTGGGTTGTCTCATTGCAGCCGTCCTTAGGAACTGAGTTCTGTGTTTGTGATCCATGACCAGCTACTACCACACATTGGAATGCTTAAGTGCCCCTCTCGACTTATTAATCAACATGATCTCTGTCCAGGAGTTGCAACTAGTTTCTGGTGTTTGTAGGTAGTGTTAGTAGTCTACCAAGTGGCACCCGGTACAGGTGGGCTTGGGACAGACTAGGCACCGTGGCACGGTGTACCAAGTGGCACCCGGTTGGTGGGCTTGGGAACCCTGCACACATCGTTTGGGGCCGTGAGCGACACCCCGGCCGGATCTCCTTGCGGATGGAACCCGAATAGGCGATAAACCTGGACTAGAGACTTGTTCGGTTAGTCAGGTCGTGGCCGACTCCCTCGCCCGGCTTCCGCTTGAAGGTTGCCGAGGTACGTGACGTGTACAGGGCGGTAAGTGGCGGGAGCGTGTGTGAAGAAGTACACCCCTGCAGGGTTATCATCATCTATTCGAATAGCCGGATTCCTCGGATATGGAAACGTGGACCCCTTATATCAGTTCATAGACAAGTGAAAGTGGATACTCTAAAATACGCAAGATAAGCGTGAGTGCTATGGATGGCGTTCTCGTAGGGAGACGGGAGCGGATCCATAGTGGTGTATTGGTTGGTGAATATGTGGACTCGTGTGCGCCACCTCAAAAGAGTCGCTTGCAGTCGTAGTTCAGGATAGCCACCGAGTCAAAGCTGGCTTGCTGCAGTCAAACCCTACCATCCCCTTTGTTGATAATGATGCATATGTAGATAGTTCTGATGTAAGTCTTGCTGGGTACATTTGTACTCACGTTTGCCTATTTTATGTTTTTGCAGAGAGACTTCAGTCTCACTAGTAGTTCCGCTTGGACTTCGACGTTTAGCTTGATACCTCAGCTACGATCTTGTGCCCTCGGCAGGATCTGATAGATAGTCAGGCTTCTCAGCCTTTTTCATTTATAGATGTCTGTACTCAGACATGATAGCTTCCGCTTGTGCTTTGACTTGTATGCTCTGATTGTTGGGTCGTAAGACCCATGTTTGTAATGTCTCGCTCCTCGGAGCCTAATGAATAATTACTTGAGTCGTAGAGACATGTTGTGATGCCATGTTGTATTTGCACATATCGAGCATATTGTGTGTATGTTATTGAAATGCTTGGTATGTGTGGGATCTGACCATCTAGTTGTTTATCTTTAGTAGCCTCTCTTACCGGGAAATGTCTCCTAGTGTTTCCACTGAGCCATGGTAGCTTGCTACTGCTCCGGAACACTTAGGCTGGCCGGCATGTGTCCTTCTCGTTCCTGTGTCTGTCCCTTCGGGGAAATGTCACGCTTTGAGTACCGGAGTCCTGTTAGCCCGCTACAGCCCGGTTTACCGGAGTCCTGCTAGCCCAGTGCTACAGCCCGGACCCACTTGCTGATGACCGACACGTTCGAAGCTGGG
Source organism: Triticum aestivum (assembly GCF_018294505.1). Lineage (NCBI taxonomy): Eukaryota > Viridiplantae > Streptophyta > Magnoliopsida > Poales > Poaceae > Triticum > Triticum aestivum. The sequence goes on along the minus strand of NC_057804.1, from coordinate 165,259,624 downwards.
TCATGGATGCCTGTCCCTGTAAGTCTGTGCCACTTTGGGTTTACGACTAGTCATGTCAGCCCGGGCTCCTTATCATATGGATGCTAGCGACACTATCATATACGTGAGCCAAAAGGCGCAAATGGTCCCGGGCAAAGGTAAGGCGACACCCGTGGGGATACCGTGCGTGAGGCCGCAAAGTGATATGAGGTGTTACCGGCTAGATCGATGTGACATCGAGTCGGGGTCCTGACAATGTTCAAGTTGTTAAACATCAAGTTAAGATGCACCAAGATGATCTACATGAGATTCTAGTCAAGGTACATATGAAGTTCATTTAGTTCGGAGCTACGGCCTAGAAGATATGAGCAAAACAAGTTAAACATGGCATTGATGCAAAATGCATATAAACATCAAGCAAACACCTCAAAACAAGGATGCAACATGATAATATGAAGCTGCATGCAAAATCAAGCAAGTTTCATATGAAGCACACTCAAAACGGAGCAACGGTTCAACACATACACGCTATACAAGTTATAATAACAATCTATCCAAAACAGCAACTAGGCATATTGCAAGCATCAAAACAACATGCTACAGGACCTCAACAAGAAAACAAAAGGCGTGGGCATGACGTACAGGTAAAGCATAACAATACATGAACACTGAGCTATCTCCAGAAATCACTAGAACATGCTCCAAAACACATGGCAAGATAGCAAATAATATCAGTTTCAGACTTTGCAGAAATAACATCAGGTTGCAATGTTTAGAGCTATCAAACAACATGTTACAGGAACTTATCATGGCAAACAAAGGCATGGAAGGATACTACTAAATGCATAGAACAAAATTCCTTTACTGACCATGAGCCATAAAGGATCAGAAAATATGATGGCACCCATGTAAACATAGCAAGTTATATGACAGATTCAAACATGGCAGGAACAACGATAAGTAGGCATGTTTGTGAGCTTGTACCACTCACCACAGAGCAATACATGGCATGAAAAGGCAACCAACAGTAAGAAGATATGTTTATGAAGCTAAGCATTGCAAGAGAAAGTTCATAGGGTGCATGGATCACTAACAAAACACATGGCACAAACTGAACTTAATGTTAACAGGCTGACAGCAACATCATTTAGTAACTTTGGAGCATGATAACAACAATCTACAGCAAGCCATAAATGCAACCAGGGGCATGGATGGATAGAGCATGACATGTATAACAAAACATCCTTAGTGAACGTCTCCAGATTATGCATAGAACGACTTGTAGCAGCAGGTTTACATAGCATCACAAAATAACAGATTCAGCCTAGCAAAACAGTAACAGCAAGTACACTACTTCACGAGCTCGATTCACTCACCACAAGTCATTGCATGACAAGATAAGCATAGCATCAGCAAGAAGACATGTTTATGAAACTAACCAAGGAAAGAACAAGTTCATAGCATGCAAGGATGAACTACAACGACCTTGGCAAAATTGAATAACATGTAAACAATCTGCCAGGAAACATTTTATAGCAAAAGTAGAGCAAGAAAATGACATGATAGACTACTCCATAATTGCAAACAGGGGCATGAATGTATAGAGAATAACCATATGTTCAAATCATCCTTACTGAAGTATCTCAAAATATGCTTGGATCTCTGTAGCATCAAGTTTACATGGCATAAAAATAACAGCAGAACAGGGACTGAAATCAGCAACATCACGAAGCCTAGTTTACATGCTTGTTCTAGTCACCACATTGATAAAAAAATACATGGCATACACCCCTGTAAATATGGCATGGCATAGTTCAAAACACATGTAGGACTCATGCTCATAGGATGCACACATCAAACATGGCAAAAATGACAAATGAGCATGTTCTGTTAACAGACAGCAGACACCATTATATAGCACTCTTGCAACAATTATTCGGGCATCAATATGGACTCAAATGAACATGATGCAATGGAATGAAATGAAGAGCATCTCACAGCGAACAATTTGATATATAATACGCACGAAACGGAGCAGTATGCATGGAGATATGATGCGATGAACAGGGGCTAAAAATATGCAATAAATCAGGGACAGTGATTTTCGGGGTCAACCTTCATGGACAGGATCTGGATCCGGATCGGGCGCGGATCGAGGCGGGGCCGGGCTCACCGGAGCAGGGTGCCGGAGTGGAAGGAGACGACGGTGCAGCGAGATCCGGCGGAGGGGGCTGGTCCGGCGGCGCGGGGAGGCGAGGGGAGGCCGGAGAGGCAGCGCGGACGGTGCGGCGACCGACGGCGGGCGACGCGCAGGCCGGGGTGGCGCCAGCGGGGCGCGGAGCTAGGTGGCGACGGGGCCGCGGAGGGCGGCGCCGGCGGGGAGGCATAGGGCATGGGGCGGCGGGCGCACGATGAGGCGGCGGAGGCGGGACGGCGGCGGGCGAACCGGCGGCGGGGTTCCGGCCGCGGGGCGGCGGCGGCGAGGCACCTGGCGGGCGGCGGGATCTGGGCCCGCACGGGCCCTGGATGGGCTCCGCGGGCCGGCAGCGCACCACGTGGCGGCCTCCGATTGGCGCGGGGAGCAACGGCGGACATGTCCGGTCCAGATCGGACGTCTCCGGCGGGCGAGAGGAGCGGGGCTAGGGTTTCGGAGGGATTCATCCGCGAATTTCGGGGGAGGGCACCTATTTATAGATTTTGGGAGCTAGGAGAGTGCAAATGAGGCACGGTTTTCGCCCACACGATCGTGATCGAACGACCGAGAGCATGGAGGGGGTTTGCTGGGTTTTGGGCCACTTTGGAGGGGTATTGGGCTGCAAGACGAAAGGGGCTTTTGCGGTTACCCTGTTAACCGTTGGAGTATCAAACGGACTCCAAATGGCACGAAACTTGACAGGCGGTCTACTGGTGCTATACCAAGACCACTTGGCAAACCTCGGGCCATTCCGAGAAATTTTATCACCCACTCACAACGAGAGACAAAAGGGGGACGCCGGAGGACATAGGAGTGCCGGATTACAAAACGGACAGCGGGGAAAATGCTCGGATGCATGAGACGAACACGTATGCAAAATGAGATGGACATGATGACATGATAAGATGCAACACACAAGCAAATGACATGGCAATGACGGCGAATAACTGGCAGACACCTGGCGCATCGAATCCGGGGCGTTACACATAGCCACTGCCATAAACCCTAGTCTTTTCGGTCTCACCAATAGGGATCTTGGTCTCACCGAGATGGGATTGTAATCTCTCTGTTGTCCTTCGTAACATTTTGGTCAAACTGAGATAAGCGATTGGTCCCACCAAGATTGCAATGCAAACTCTCTGTTTCCCTTTCATACCGTTTCGGTCCTACCGAGATGAGCGAATCAGTCCCAGCGAGTTTGCCTGACCAACCCTCTGTGTGTCCATTACGAAAATCGGTCTCACCAAGTTTGTGTAATCGGTCTCACTGAGATTACGTTATGCCCTAACCCTAACCATATCGGTCCCACTGAGTTGACATGTCGGTCCCACCGAAAATCCTAACGGTCACATTATTTACTAAATTTGTCCGACCGAGTTTCACGATTCGGTCCCATCGAGTTTGGTAAGTTGTGTGTAACGGTTAGATTTTGTGTGGAGGCTATATATACCCCTCCACCCACTCTTCATTCGTGGAGAGAGCCATCAGAACATGCCTACACTTCCAACATACATTTTCTGAGAGATAACCACCTACACTTGTTTTGAGGTCAAGATATTCCATTCCTACCACATAAATCTTGATCTCTAGCGTTCCCGAAGTTGCTTTCCACTCAAATATTCTTTCCACCAAATCCAAATCATGTGAGAGAGAGTTGAGTGTTGGGGAGACTATCATTTGAAGCACAAGAGCAAGGATTTCATCATCAACGCACCATTTGTTACTTCTTGGAGAGTTGTGTTTCCTAGATTGGATAGGTGTCACCTGGGAGCCTTCGTCAAGATTGTGGAGTTGAACCAAGGAGTTTGTAAGGGCAAGGAGATCGCCTACTTCGTGAAGATCTAACCTAGTGAGGCAAGTCCTTCGTGGGCGATGGCCATGGTGGGATAGACAAGGTTGCTTCTTCATGGACCCTTTATGGGTGGAGCCCTCCGTGGACTCGCGCAACCGTTACCCTTCGTGGGTTGAAGTCTCCATCAACGTGGATGTACTATAGCACCACCTATCGGAACCACGGCTAAAAAATCTCCGTGTCTCCAAATTGTGTTTGCACACTCCAATCCCATCCCTTTACATTCTTGCAATTTGCATGCTTTACTTTCCGCTGCTCATATACTCTTTGCATGCTTGCTTGATATGTATTGTGAATGTTAAACTTGTGCCAAAACTCCACTTCAACTTAAAGAAATTAAAAACTGCAACTATTCTTGCTTAGAGTCTATTCACCCCCCCCCCCTCTAGACACCTCTTCTAGATCCTTTCACTTGTTCAGATCTGTGAAATCTATGCAAAGTCTCCATTTCCCATTAGCCTTGCGCACCACCACTGGATTTTCTAACCACGTTGGATGCAATACCCCTATGACCAAACCAGCTGCCTCAAGTTCCTTGATTCCTCGGCAATAAAATGTTGCCACTCCAAAGCTTGCTTTTAGACCTTCTGCTTGATGGATCGGGCATGTGGGCAGATAGCATGGTGGTGCTCGATTACCACCCTGGGAACACCGGGGATGTCAGATGGTTGCCATGCAAACACATTGACATTCGCCCGCAGGATGGCAACGAGCGTGCTTTCCTATTTGTCGTCGAGGGTGGCACTGACAGTGAATGTGCCATCAGCGCTAGCCAGCCCTACCGAGACCTTCTTCACAGCGGGTGCATCAGCTTTGGATCTCTTGCTATTGGAACACTCCGGCAAGTCATCAACAGGCGCAGCGCACTCCAATGAGGTACGCTTCCCAAATTCCTTGTTGGCATCCATGCTAGCTTTGTTCTTTTTCTTGCTTTCCTTGGCGGGAGCAGTGGTTTCCGCGGCCTCTGCAGTGATTGCTTCCCGATACATCTTGTCCACGCATATGATTGCGTCTTTCTTGTTCAATGGAATGGAAATGATGCCCATTGGCCCTGACATCTTCAGAGTGTTGTTGGCATAGTGGGATGCCGCCATGAATTTAGCCAGGGCTGGATGAGCCAGGATTTCGTTGTATGACAGAGAGAGGTTAACCACATCAAACACGATCTTCTCAGTCTGGTAGTTTAACTCCCATCGAACGTCACGGCAGTGTGATCTTCCCCTTAGGACGACTCCTGCCGGGGTTGATCCCTTGAAACATACCAGTAACCTTGTGCTCTTCTTCTGCTATCTGGAGTTTGCTGATGACCTTTGGAGAAATCAGATTCAACCCGGCCCCACCGTCAACCAACATCTTTGTGACCTTGAGGTTGTGGATTATTGGTGAAACCAACAATGGCAAGCACCCTACCGCGGTGGTGCGGTCAGGGTGATCCCCTTCATCGAAGATGATGGGCGTGCGAGACCACTTGAGCGGCTTCCGAGAATCCGTCGTTGGCTCCATGTCATTGACTTATGTGCCTAGTGTTTAAGTTGGCGGTGAGAGGAGTGCAAAGATGCTCCCCCGTCAATGCATAGGGCGTGAGTGGCTTTCTAGAACTCCTGCTCGTTGCTTTCCTCTTCATCACCTTCATCACTCTCGTCATCACAATCCTTCTTCTCACAGCCTCTAGCGGGCTTCCCTTGATACTAAGGAGCCTCGTCGGGACGACCTGCTCTGCCTCCTCGGCCCTTTCCGCCAAGGCCATCTTGGTCTTTCTCCTTGTCACGCTTCTTGTACTCAGCCCTCTGCTTCTTGACGAGTTGCTCAACCTGATGACACTCCTGAAGATCATGGCCTTTGGTCCGATGGATCTTGCAGTATGGCCCATCGCCCTTCCCAGCCTTCTCAGCAGCCACGGCTTCCTGGCAATCAGTGCACGCGGCAACTTCCTTGCCGGGAACCTCAACCTTGTCCTTCTTGCCGGTACTATGTGCGTTCAATCCTTCAATGGTCATCACTGCTTTGTCCTTGTGCTTCTTATTGCGCTTCTTGTTCTTCTTCTTCTGATTGGTGGCATCTCATCATCCTCCGAGCCGATGTTGATGCCATCTTCTTCACCGGGGAGTCGCCCCCTCTTCTACCCGAGCACACTTCTCTACCAGAGTGTACAGCTCATTCGCAGTCTTGGGCAACCGAACGTTCATTTTAGAACGTATCTGGCATTTGCACACATTTGACTGGAATGCAACTATCACAACTGCTGGGTGGATATCTGGGATGTTCCTGTGCACTCGGTTGAATCTTTGCATATACTTCTGCAGACTTCCTCCTTCCTTCTGCGGGAGGAGCTGTAAGCCGCTGGGCCACCCTGGTTGTTGATGGCCTCCCATGAAGGCGCATCAGCCAAGAACTCACATTTGGCTAGAGTTCCAAAGGGAACTAGTTGGCGAACACCTTCTCATCTCTTCCCCCGACAGCTTGAACAGTGATGGTGTAGTTGCTCAAGAACTCTGCTGGGTTTAGTCTCCCATTGTACTTCTCTGGTATTTCTGGCTTGAACATGCGAGATGATGGCCAACGGACTTGCCGCAACTCGTGAGTGAAGGCGGGGCATCCAACCTCGAAAGGCAGGTACCCTCCTTCACCGGGTGTGGGCTCGTCGATGTCGGGGCCATTGCACCTATGAGACTAGCGGCGGGTGTCGCGGCGTCGTTCGATGGTGACAAGCGTGTCTTCCCTTTGTCGGCCTTCTAGGACTCATTGCTGGTCTCGACGTGCTCGAGGGTCAGATGAAACCATCGATACATCATCGGGTTATTGGTCGCATGGCTCTGTCTATGGCCCCTGTGCTGGCTGCCGCGGAGGGGATTGCATCATGGGGGTGCCCCTTCGGTACGGCCAGCGGCTCGGGCCATTGTCGCCGCCCGTGGAGGCCGTGACGGACCTGCTCGCTATGATCCTCCTGTCTTAGCGAAACCAATCGTGCTTTGAATGGTGGCTATCCAATCATCCATCTGATCGGCTGCCGGCGGGAATCTCAACAGCAGTTGGGCCCGTGCCATGGCCTCCGGAGCAGTGCTTGGCATGGTGACGACGTAAACCGTAACGTCGTCTGGCTCCTGACGGTGTCGGTTCTGGCAGTGCCATGTTCTCATCGTCGTGAGACAGTCGCCAGGGTGGCGTGGTGATGAGGTGGAGGCGCTTGGGGATCGGCGGCCTACATTCGGCACATTGGCTGGATCAGCTCGCCCTGGGGCTGGCGCATGCCCTGCGGCAGCGCCCGCAGCCGGGGAGGCTGGAGAGCTGTGGTTTGCCCCAGAACGAGTGCCACCGCTGCGGCTGTGTCCTTCGGTGGGGCGAAGAGGTATAGAGCAAATGATCTCTCCACCCACACCTTGTGGAGCGTGGCCGCTGGGATGCTGCTGGCGCTTTCCTTCTCTGGTGCCGCATGCTCCCGTTTCGGCCACTGGGGAGGTGGTGACGACGCCACCTGCGCCGGCCACGTCCCCCACAGCGTCCATGTCCCCGTGTGTCCCCGTAGCACCCGCAGCATCGGCGGTCGCGTGCAACGGGGCCAGAGGTGGACGGGTGAGCTGTAGCATCGGGCTTCTTCTTGGGCACCAGGAATGATGAAGCCGTCGATGAAGAAGACGATGATGAAGATGACGCGCTACGTACGCTTCTCTGGTTTGCGCAAGCTCTCCCCCCACCCGGCGCACAAAAGGTGTCATGGGAAACCGCGGCCACCTAACGGGCCATCAGCCCCTTTGGGGTTCTTCAGGGGGAGGGCACATTGCACAAAGAGCAGAGAGCGTAGCACAGCACAACAGAGATCACACGGGCAGTTTTACCCAGGTTCAGGCCGCATCGAGGCATAAAACCCTACTCCTACTTTGGTGGATTGATGAGGGGACCGTAGTGGATATGCAGCGCTCTATCCCGGCAAGGATGCCTTGGGGCGAGGGAAACTACGCGCGTATGAGTGTACAAGGGTCCGAATCATTTCTATGGTTGCCATGCCCTCCTTTTATAGGTCAAGGGGTCACCACAATGGCAAATCAGTCATTGTGTACTGATTAGATAGCAAACTGTGCTATCATACCTAACTCTGGAGGTAGGACAGGGCACATTAAAAGCGCCGCTTAGTGTCACATCATAGCGCAGCCCGGCAAGCTTTGCGGGGCCATTCGGCCACCTTCTCGCCTGCCTGCGTGACATGTCTCTAGATGGGTGTCATCTGGAGGTAATTTCCTTAGGAAGTGGCTGTGATGCGCCAAATGACAGCCACCTAGCTACTTGGGGGCAAGACACCGCACCGATTGGTGACTTGCGTTGCTGTGAAGTGGAGCCTTGGCAGGGGAGCCCGCCTTCATCATGCCCGACAGGCCTGCCGGGGCGGTCTTGAGACTTGTCTTCGGGGTAACCTCAACCTCGCAAGGCTCGCCTGCCCGGCAAGGGAGGTTTTTCCTTAGCGGTGTCTTGTTCATTTAGCTTGACTTTGTCTTCTTGATCTGCCATTTGGCTTCTCAAAGAGTTGATCTCTTCTTGCTTGGTCTAGACTTGGACATTGCAACCTTGCTCCCAAGTCTGTGTACAGTTTGGGCAACACACCTCGGGTTGGTTGCACCGACAATATATAAGCATTCCTAGGACGATCAGCCAAGAGACTGGTCACTAGGAAGCAAGGTACCCCGCAAAAAAAGAAGAAATCGAGGTGTTTCATCAAGCCAGCTCTCGGTCACATTCAAAGTGCAGCAAGCACGGTTCACACAAAGATGCACCGCAAGGTTAGCTAGCCTGTTTACAAGCTGAATAACAAAAAAAGAGAAAATATTACTGAGCGCTCCTATTTCTAATAGGATAGGAGCCAGAATTAAGCGAGAATTGTGGCGAGTGTTCCATGCAATCAACTTCCATTATCACATGTGAGAACCCTCGAAGAGAACCAAATGTGTTGAAGATTGCTTTATCACAGATTACAATAAAATAAGAGTGCAGATGCTCCACCATGCGGTTCCTAGTAGTACATACATGTATAGTAGTACTAGTAGTACTACGTAATACTAGTACTCGGGTAGTAAACTTTGCGCTTGGTTGTTCGCCTCTTCGGGAAGTCGAACAATATTGGTACTAGTATAGTGTATGCTTCTACCAATCTGACACTGAATTAACTGTTGCACGTCCACCGCCTGAGCGAGGGAGAGCTTACATTGGTCAAAAGTTTCTCCTTGTCCTGCGAGCCATCGTGCGCAAGCTTCTCCCGTCCTATAAACTTCTCCTCGTTCATCAAGTTGACGGGAGACAACAAAGTATAGCTAGTATGTCCTATTAATATGACTTAATTTTAAACGAGATAAATACATTGTTTATCACTGTATATTTTTAAAAATACAGTCAGTGGACTTCATAATACGCTCATTGCATTGAATATGTACATTTTCCAGTGTTTATACGGTCACTAGCTAACCCTGGCTGAGTATGTGTGTGCATGCCCGTGTAGGTTGAGCACTTGAGCGTGACCGTGTGTGTTCCGTCATGTGCTCGGACATGCATGCATTAGGGCGTCATGCGCATTTTTGCATCCATGTGTACGTGTGACTGTTGCATGCATGCACGAGGTTGTAGTCCCTCACATTCACATGTCATAAGTCAATGCTTTGTCAAAATTTTGCATGCAAGGTTTAATCATTCATTGTTCAGCATGCATTCCCGATATTAATACATTGGTAAAGACAATTTCTTGAGGAAAACGAGCCCATGAATTGAGTACAAAGGGGACCAATAAGCCAGGACGGAGGGAGTACTAGTAGTGAACCGGAAGGAGTGAGTAGGTACTAGTAGTACGTAACAACATGCAGTAACAAAATTCCTCTATGCGCATCTTGTCTACGTATCATGCAAGAAAATAGAGATAAATACAATTGACACTCAGGAACGGTCCTACACGTAGGGGGAGTACGTGTAGGGGGCACTCAGGAGTAGACAAATCATACAATAAGTTAGTCGGACGAAGCAACCATCATTTCACTCTTCAATGACACGTACGCAATATAAATTGGTTGATATGGAGAGAGAAATAAAACCGATCCACTATATATACACTAGAAGGAGCCTAAGCTACAAGCTTGCTTGCTTGGGTTGCTGTTTTCACAAGCATAGAACGGCGGTGGCCACATCGCTGGTCATAGATCCGGCCTGATCCCGCTGCTGGGGGAAGGGGACGATGTTCTGCGTATACGCGGTTGACAATGGCGAGGGAGAAAACCCACTGTCGGTGCGCCCCAATCGAGGGTCCCCATGGTATGGGCTGATGCCGCCTCCCAAACGCCCTTCTAGCTATACCCGGACATCCTAGGTACTACTTTCTTTTGGAGCCGGCTTGCTCCACTACCGCAGCTCCCCACGTAGATCCATCCCGATGTGGATCTTTCTCTACTTCTACTGGCTTCTATTTATGATGAGTTTATCTCTCATGAACTAGTGCCACTACCATTATTCTAATCAAACTTCTTCAATATCTTTGCCAACAGGGATGCTCGGCTTGATTTTAATGGAACTGCACAAAAGCATCGTATGATCCAAGGGTGCCATGCTTCTTTCCTTCGACAGGTTCTACCTAGCCAAGAAATTAAATCCTATTTAGGGTTTAGGGTTTACATGTAGACCCCATAAATATTTTTTTGTACACCCTCTCACAACTTTTGTCTTTAGTTGTGAAGTAAATATTGGCTATGATCGGTGAATCATTGAGATGCATCAGCATGCGTGTTAGTTTTCTTTGTATTTGATGGAATGTTGTAACAGGGCAACCTTGGAGTCAAGATACACTAGCAAGATGCCCATGCGTTGCATGGAACATCAAGATGCATCTGTATGAGTAGTTTATCTTGTGGGAGAAAAGTATAAATGAGGGAAGGCCTTATTCGCAAATGTGGAGAGGGGTGTGGGTATGTTTTTGCAAAATTGCCATAGTTTCCTTCCTATCCGTTAGATATAAATCGGACGGCCTATATTGCAGGATGGCAGGCACACCATCATCACCAACTCTGTTTTTTATAAGAGTAGATATACATGAAACAAAATCATAAAGCTTCGTACTCCCTCCGGTCCTTTTTTGTATGCGTATAAGGCCACTCATAGTGGGGAGTATCATATACTAGTATCATGCATAAATTACACAGGGGGTGAAGGTAGTATGCGAGAGTGTTTGGTGGGTCAAAATTTACTACTATGCAAAGAAAAAAGGACCGGAGGTGTCGCACGATGATGTCCAAGGAATATGGTGATAGTGGGAGGTGGGCCATGTAGTCACTGGGCTGCCGTGTTTTGTACTCCTCTAGTGTAAGAGTGGAGAAAGTTAGTTTGATCACAGAATAAATAAATAAGAGTGCAAGCGCTCTACGATGCTCTACCACCATAGTAATAGTGACAAATAAGTCGCCAAATCACATAAACCCAATATACTTACTGGACGAAGAAGCAAACCATCACTCTATATCTCTCATGTAATACATTATTCTTTCGGAAACCAACGTTTTGTTTCGTTGGATCACGCCATCGAGCAAAACCAACATTTAAATCTTGTCTGTCACGTTCGTGTCTTACCCTCATCCACGGCTCCATCCCCACACGGTCGCTCGGCATGCCACTCACCACAAACCGAGTATACGATAACTTTCCCGCCTGCTTGTCGATGGATCGCGCCATGGCATACTAGCACTACTGGAAGAGATTGATGAGGAGGGGGAGGACAGCTAGCTGTAGCACGGACTCCCAAGAACTTTTTGCATGCATGTTGTGGCCGGCCGGGGCGACGTTTGAACGCGGAGCAGTCACGTGCACCGGGAAGCGGCGTAGGCGGCGCTCTCTCGGCCGGCACGCCGCTTCAATGCTTGCACCACTGAGAGGTCACGTCTGCTTTGGCCAGGCATGAATGTGGCACTAACCGTTTTAGGTGGGAAGCACGTGTGGGTGATGAAGAGGGTTCAAGTTGGCCAGGGCGGTCAAGAACGGGCGTGGCAATGGTCCGGACGCCCGCAAACAAGAGATGTTGTACATAAATATTGCTGTGTATATGATTAATAACATAAATAATGTGCCAGTTGGACAAATATGATTGGAGATGGAGATGGAATTTTACGTAAACATGGATGTGCATGTCTATGTCTATGTGTGTGTGCGCGACGACTCTCGCGACTACTCGTACACACCATTGATGTCTCGTTCTCCCTACACACACAAACTTAGTACTGGCTCATTTTGTTCCTAGGATAGGAATATCATAGGAGTGGGAAACAATATGAAGTGATATAAACGAAGTACGACGTACAAGAAGAAATGTACACGCACTCACTCTGCCTCTGAGATACCCGCGAGTACACAATGGAGCACATTTGTGCATGAAGAGGTGGCTTACGTACGTAATAATTTGACCCTTTAATTTGTTCATCTAATATTGGAGGGTCGGGGACCACATATGAGCGATACAAACTGCCACCTGGAAGCGGGGGCGTGTTATTGATCGACTTTTCTTTATTGGTACATTAAAAAAGATTTGTCCGCCATTTTTTGTTTCTTTTTTTCCGGGAACGTGTGTATTCTATTTAAAACCACTCCTATGGAGAGATTATTTTACTCCATTGTATGTATAGCCTCTTGTTTGATAGGGTTTCTCGCGTCTCGCTCCCTCACCCTCTCCATATCTAAACAAGATGACAGTTTCCACTCTATCTCTCTCCTCATCGGTGGTCACATATCCGGCTGGATCCCATTCCCGCAGGAGGTGAGGAGGTCCAGCGTGGACGTTGTCGCCGTCAGCGATGGAGGAAGCCGATGCGCACCATCCTTTCTAAGCCAGCGCCGGCGCGGACGAAGGTCCTACACACCCTTGTTCGGTGCCATCGTGTGGGCAGATCCCGCCCGCCTAATCCACATCTCGCCCACCTGAGCTATAACTTCTTTTGGATTTCATGCTTCGTTGTACTCTGCATGCGGGTTTTCTTCTGTACCACTACTCTCCGGCTCCCCATGTACAGTAGCTAGGGTTCGTCGGCTGGTCCAACGTCACCTATTTTTTACTATTATAGAGGAAATGCCACTCCAAAAGTTGTCCAAGTTTATCATTTATGCATTAGTGGAGGTATACATGCTTTTTTCGACAAAAAGTACATGGTGGTTGTGCGGTCATTGTCCATATGCTTCTATTGTTGCTACTAATCTAAAACTATCACTGGTAAAATGAAGCAATGGCCATGTAGAGGTGTTGACAATTAAGATTCCATTAAAAATCTTGTTCCACTGCTAAAACAAAGTAACGACACTACTTAATTATCATTTTTTTTATATTTTTGCAAACAGGGATGCATATCTCCATACTCGGGCATGTCTTCCACAATTTTTAGTTTAACTGCACAAAATTGTATGGCCAATGCTGCTCAATTCTTCCTTTCTCAAGCTTGATTACCGAGAAGAAACAAAGCACAGTGAGGATTATCAAACTTCATTGGTGCCTGACCCAAACATGATGCCAAAACTGATGATGCATCACACCACGATGAGCTATCAATGCTCATGGTTGCGTCTCATGGTTGCATCGGCTGGTGAAGCTGATCGATGTTCAGTGAAGAACGGGTTGTCTTCCATTAGTGCTATTTGCTTGTTACCACAAAGACGATATCCATCACCAGTTCATCTTGGAGCGGTCATTTACGTTGGTGCATTTTATCACACAATTGGATATGAACCAAATGTTTCCTCGAAGAAGCATCGATGTTGGTACTAAGAGCAAAAGTTTTGTATTGATTTCTAAGCCTTCTCACAACTTTGTCTTCGGCTACCCTGTAATTTTATTTGACCAGCTTTTAACTAAACATGTGGTCTGACTTTGATTAAAAATATGGTGTGTTCTAAAACCCCGGATGGAGGTAGTGCCCCTTCATTTTTATTTACTCTGCGTATTAGATTTGAGTGAATTCCAACTTTAACACAACAAACCATAATACTGAGAGAGGGCAAACTATACATAAATTTCTTTATTTGCACACACTCTCACACCTTTCTGATAATTTGGCGCATGTGTGGTTGTTCACCTAACGGAGGGTAGTGTACCACACATGAACGACAGGAAGTGCGACCAAGACATGTGGATCGTTACTTGATCGTAGTTTTCTTCAGTGGTGCGTTAAATAAAGAGTTTCGTTTCGTACACAAGTTAAAACGATTGTTATGGAGAGAAAATAAAACCACTCCACTATATTAGTACTATATAAGCTGGAGCCTCAGCGCTTGTTCGCTAGGGTTTGCACTCTTCACACTCTCGGTGCACTACATATATATATACACGCTGGACGCTCAACGTTCCTTTGCTAGGGTTTGCTCTATTCACAATCTCTCACCCTCTTCATCAGATCTAAACAAGACTGCATCTCTCTCTACCCCTCACAGCTGGTGAAGGAGTCGTCCGGATCCCGTCGCATTGGGAAGGGGAGGAGGTGCAGTGTTCACTCTCTCACCTTCGGCGAGTGAGGCAATCCACTACCGACTATGTTGTTCTCTTTCACCCAGTGCCTGTGCGGGAGGGCCTCCAACCCTTTCTTCCTTGCTATTGCATGTAGTGTGGGCAGATCCGGCCTCCCGCTGCACGCCTATACATGCCAATGACCCTAAGGTATAACTTTGTTTGAAACTATGATTGCTCTAGCATTCAGATTTGTTTCAATTCTGTAGTCGAATCTAGGTCTTGGTTCAAAGAGGAAAGAAGGGAGGGTGGGTGGAGCATGAATCTAGGACGTGGTTCAATGAGGAAAGGAGGGAGGGAAAGTAGTATAGACTGGCTATCCAGCCGCTTTTTTGTCGAAAAGGGAAAAAGGGGGTAACCCAGTACACACGTCTGCAAGGAACCGATCTCTTTGTGGAAAAAGGAAAGAAACCGGGGGATCGGGTAGTTTGTGCAGGACTAGATTTGTTTCCCTCACATAGGAAAAAGGTTCAAAGAGAACACATATATGCCGCTTGGCAACATACTCTGCATCACCCATTTATATGTGTGGATGCACATGGTGCTGGCATGTCCCATGTCCCATACAACTATTTTGATGTTGTTAATCTAATAATGTCGCTGGAAAATTGAAGCAATGCCACTGTTAAAAGTAAAACATTTTTAACGAATGTTGTTTTCAGAGAATGTCTCTGTTAATATGAGTCAATGCAACCATTTTAGAAATGCTATTGTCCTACTTTGTTTTCCATCAAGATAAGGTAGATGCTACTTTTTGTCGCCGTATGTTTCATCCTCCTTTATTGGCCAGTAGTTGTTTCCTTTTTTGCCTCTACTAAAATAGGGATATCTATTCAACTTGTTGCTATAGTGAACTTAAATGTCACACCGGCGACTTTGCTTGATTTGGTTCAACTACACAAAACGAGATTGGATTTCCTATTCGTGTTGGCAAATACATAGATGATCTTGATTGCATCATGAAAGGTCGGTACAGGCCTTCATCCACATGATCGTGCAGTATGCTTTGAGATGTTGTGCAACTTGTATTGGTACTATTTTAAATAAATGTTGAAGTGAAGTTATTGAATTGTTGTCTTTTCCCATTAAGTGAACAAAAATGGGACCAACCTAGACATGTTGCTTGTTGCTTTGTTACAACAAACTCTGCATCACCCCCTTTATATGTAGATGGAAACACATGGTGTTGTTGCGCCCACTCTCCCCTAGAAATGTTTATGCTTTTTGTTAATCTAATGCCACTAGTAAAATTAAGCAATGCCACTAATTAACTATTGAATCTTAGTTCAAAACAGCAACACTTGTTAAGGATCGGCGGGGGTACCATTTCTGTTAGGGATCGGACGGAGTACATGTTTAAGAAATGTATTGTTGAGATAATTTCACTGTTATTATATATCAGTTACAGTGTTTTACAAATGGTACTATCCTTCTTTGTAGTTCTCTCTACATGTTTAACCAAGGTATTGTTAAGATAACGTCTCTGTTAATATGAATCAATTGCATTGTTTTAGGAATGGTACTTTTCTGCTTTGTCATTCTTTATACATGCTAAAACAAGGTATTGCTAAGATAATGTCTCGGTTAATATGAATGAATCACACTGCTTGAGAATTGCTACTCTCCTGCTTTGTTTCCCATTAAGATAAGGTAGATGTTTTTTCTTCTGGGATTATAATGTTGGGGAACATAGTAATTTCAAAAAAAATCCTACGCACACGCAAGATCATGGTGATGCATAGCAACGAGAGGGGAGATTGTGTCCACGTACCCTCGTAGACCGAAAGCGGAAGCGTTACAACAACGCGGTTGATGTAGTCGTACGTCTTCACAGCCCGACCGATCAAGCACCGAAACTACGGCGCCTCCGAGTTCTAGCACACATTCAGCTCGATGACGTCCCTCGAACTCTGATCCAGCCGAGTGTCGAGGGAGAGTTCCGTCAGCACGACGGCGTGGTGACGATCTTGATGTTCTACCGTCGCAGGGCTTCACCTAAGCACCGCTACAATATTATCGAGGAGGACTATGGTGGAGGGGGGCACCGCACACGGCTAAGAGATCAAGAGATCAATTATTGTTGTGTCTATGGGTGCTCCCCTGCCCCCATATATAAAGGAGCCAAGGGGGAGGGGCGGTCGGCCAAGGAGGGGCGCGCCAAGGGGGGGAATCCTACTCCAAGTAGGATTCCCCCCTCTTTCCTAGTCCAAGTAGGAGAGGGGAAGGAAGGGAAGGAGAAGGAGAAGGAAGGAGAGGGAGGAAAAGGAGGAAAGGGGGGCCGGCCCCCTGGTCCAATTCGGTTTGGGCTAGGGGGCCGCACGCCCTGCCTCCTCTCTTCCACCACTTGGCCCATGAGGCCCATTGCTTCTTCCTCGTATTCCCGTAACTCCCCGGTACCCCCGAAAATACCCGAATCACTTGGAACCCTTCCGATGTCTGAATATAGTCATCCAATATATTGATCTTTACGTCTCGACCATTTTGAGACTCTTCGTCATGTCCCCGATCTCATCCGGGACTCCGAACACCTTGGGTACATCAAAACTCATAAACTCATAATAAAATTGTCATCGAAACCTTAAGCGTGCGGACCCTACGGGTTCGAGAACTATGTAGACATGACCGAGACACGTTTCCGGTCAATAACCAATAGCGGAACCTGGAGCTCATATTGGCTCCTACATATTCTACGAAGATCTTTATCGGTCAAACCGCATAACAACATACATTGTTCCCTTTGTCATCAGTATGTTACTTGCCCGAGATTCGATCGTCGGTATCTCAATACCTAGTTCAATCTCATTACCGGCAAGTCTGTTTACTCGTTACGTAATGGTAGGAAACACAACCATCTTTGATCAACAAGCTAGTCAAGTAGAGGCATACTAGTGACACTATGTTTGTCTATGTAGTCACAATTGTATTATGTTTCCGATTAATACAATTCTAGCATGAATAATAAACATTTATCATGAAATAAGGAAATAAATAATAACTTTATTATTGCCTCTAGGGCATATTTCCTTCATATAAATCATCAACCATTATTTCTCAGTAATTGTTTCCTTTATACCTATTTTTGCATACAGGGATATCGAAACTTCTGCTCGGTTCTATTTCGACTTTGATTTTAGTTGTGAAAGTGCTAGTTATCGACTAGAGGGGGGTGAATAGGCGATTTTTATGAAAGTCTTCAAAACATGAAAGTTTCAAAGACAAACAGGAAAACTGGACCTGTAAACATGCAGCGGAAGATGAACTACACTAGACAAGCCATAGTCAAACAAGTATGAAGCTAAAGCATGATGACTGATAGCAGCTAGGTAGTAGGATCAGGATGGAAGATAGTATGAAGCCAATCAGAACAAGTAGTCACACAGTGAAGTCAAACAGGCAGAGCAATCAGGCAATGACTTCACAAAGACAAACTGTAAGTAAGGAGAGTAAGAGATAGAACCAGTGTGTTGTGAAGACAAGGATTTGTTCGGCCAGTTCCAGTTGCTGTGACAACTGTACGTCTGGTTAGGAGCCTGAGATTGAACTCAGAAGACCGTGTCTTCACCGTATTCCCCTTGAGCTAAGGACACACAGTCCCCGCCCAATCACTCTGGTAAGTCTTCAAGGTAGACTTCCAAACCTTCACAGACTTCGTTCACCGGCAATCCACAATTACTCTTTGATGCTCAGAATACGATGCCTAACCGGCTGGAGGATTCACAGTCCTCAAGTGTAACAAGTCTTCAGATCATGCGGACATCAAGCCTTCAGTGATGCCAAACACTCTTTGGGCTCTGGGTGTTTTGGGCTTTGTCCTCACAAGGATTTCTCTCTCAAACTCTTCGGAGGTGGGTTGCTCTCAACGAGAAAAGCCATGCACTAATTTTGAGCAGCCACCAATTTACGGTGTAGGGGGTGGGCTATTTATAGCCACTGGGCAACCCGACCTGATTCGTCTGAAATGACCCTGGGTCACTAAGGAACTGACACGTGTCACAATGGTCAGATTTCAAACACACGCGACAGTTTGACTTGGGCTACAAGTAAAGCTGACTTATCCGACTCTGGATAAGATTTGCTCTTATTGTCTTCGCTTGAAGACATAGGATTTTGGTTGAGCATCACTTCAGTCACTCTGACTTTGTTCACTTGGACCCCACTTAGCAGTGTGGTGGTTCCTATGACTCAACAAAGAAGAAAAGAAACAACGAAACTACTAAGTCTTCGCGCCTCATAGTCTTCACTCAATGTATTCTTCTGTCATAGTCTTCAGTGTGGATATCTTCACGTACCACCATTATCTTCAATGCCTTCATACATTTTTAGGGGTCATCTCCGGTAGGTAAACCGAATCAAGGAGGGACTACTACCTGTATTATCCTACAATTCTCACAAACACATTAGTCCCTCAACCACGTTTGTCGTCAATACTCCAAAACCAAACTAGGGGTGGCACTAGATGCACTTACAATCTCCCCCTTTTTGGTGATTGATGACAAACTGGTTGAAGTTTTCAACGGGGATATAAATATGTGAAATTGTAAAGGATGAGGTATTGTCTTCATAAGTAGCAAAAAGGCTCCCCCTGAAGATGTGCATATAAGTAATTTTCTTTTGGAATGCAAATGCACATGGCAGGTCCTACTTGTGGAGATCCTCTTCAACTTATGAAGACAATTCATCATGCATGATTCGATGAAACGAAGATAATGACATTCACAATGAAAAATGGACGTCTGCAAAATGATTTAAATGCGGAAGTTATCATCGCACATGCGGAATTTATCATCGCATCACAAAATAGCAAATAAGTAGCAGACGACCATCGAGTTTAAGTGTTACAACTCAGAGAACCAAATGTATCAAGAGCAAGAGTTGTAAACACTAGGCAAAATGTAATGCAACTGCCCATATGAACCCTCTTGAAGACTATCAACTCATAGCTTCTCCCTCTTTTGTCAGTAAGGACCAAAAAGGGTTGAAGACATTGAGCCTCTACTCGTTCCCAGAAGGAGTAGGAGAATATGCAGGGTTGGTGTCGAGGTTTGGCGGTGCAGACGAACTTGGAGCAGTGTCGAGGTTTGGAGGTGGCGAAGTAGCATCATCTTGACCATCGATCACACGAGCATTCACAGTT
The DNA here is from genome assembly GCF_018294505.1 of Triticum aestivum. Classification (NCBI taxonomy): domain Eukaryota; kingdom Viridiplantae; phylum Streptophyta; class Magnoliopsida; order Poales; family Poaceae; genus Triticum; species Triticum aestivum. Next base: position 165,239,967 of record NC_057804.1, on the reverse strand, counting down.
GCAGCAGAAGAGGAGTACTCTGAGTCTTCAAGAGATGGAGTGCGCCGCAGAACAACATTTTTGGGCGGAGTGGAATCAAACTTGAATCGTTCTGAGAAGCCATCGTCCTGAAGATCTTCCTCAGCACACATGAGTGTCAGCCCTTTCCATGAAGACGGTAAAAATTAAATTTTTATTACCACACAAAGAACTGCTAGACGGAGAGAAGATGGATGCCGAGCAGTTCGATCTCCCATGCCCTAACTTGGTGACGGAAGACACCTACGGCAACAGCGGAGAAGACGAGGTCCGCGACCGGCGTGAGGACGGCGTCGAGGAGGTCGCGACAGCTAAGCGCTTCGTCGGCGGCGGCGTCGAGAGCTAGCGTAGGCGCTAGGGTTTGCGATAGATGGAGAAGGAGGAAGAAGGATTTTTGACCGAGACGAGACAGGTATTTATAAGGACAAAGACAGCACAGCGCAATTATGCAGGTGCCCCTGGCGGTTCACATCTGATGGACACATGGCGAACATGCAACTCATTGAGAGTTGTTCCACGTTCCCACGCACGCCTGGATTGTCGGGGTGGTCGTTCCGAATTCTCCGGGTTTCAGGAAAAAGGATATGTCATTAAAGCTAGATACAAATGTTTGTCTCTGTATCTTCTGCTGACAAGGACGGAGAGAAGACATTCGACAGTTTCAACAGAATGCATATGATTTGGATAGATATAGCTTGAGGTAGAAAGCATAGAGAGGTTAGGGTCTGTTCACATTCCCTTAGTTCAAAAGATTCAAACAAGAAGACATAGCCATAAGTGAATGCTGTAGAGGATAGAATATAGTATATATATATAATAGAGTAAAGCCAAATCAGTAATCACGAAATCAAATTAATGTTGAAGTTAAATCAATTGCGAAGACTTTGCAAATATGGAGCCGTGAGGAAACACTTCATAAGAGTTTGGTGGTGGCGTTACCCACCGTATAGGAAGTATTAGACCCAGACACGGCTCACAATTATCGTGGCGCTCTGAAGTCAATTTCCACATTAATGTATTCACACTTACAGTGTATGTCTTCATTGATTGAAGATATACATTACTTTGTGTGTTGCACATCTAAGTCCTCAAACTGCATAAGTGTTAGGATGTGTGCCTAATCACAAGACATTCAACGATTCCAAGTTATTTAGCTCACACCGCAACTTGCAAAACCTTTTCTCATCCAAGGGCTTAGTGAAGATATCAGCCAACTGCTCTTCTGTCTTGACGTGGATGATATCAATATATTCTTTCATAACATGATCTCTGAGGAAGTGATGACGAATTTCAATGTGCTTTGTCTTCGGGTGCTGAACTGGGTTATTGGCAATCTTGATAGCGCTTTCATTATCGCAGTAGAGTGGCACATGCTTCAGATGGATGCCATAGTCCTTAAGAGTTTGCTTCATCCACAGAAGCTGAGCGCAACAAGATCCAGCAGCAATGTATTCAGATTCAGCAGTTGAGAGTGATACACAGTTCTGCTTCTTTGAAGACCAACAGACAAGAGATCGACCCAGAAAGTGACATGTGCCTGATGTAGACTTGCGATCCACCTTGTCACCAACATAATCACCATCCTAAAATCCAACCAGTTCAAACTTTGAGCCCTTTGGATACCATAATCCTAGTGTTGGGGTGTAAGCCAAATATCGAAGAATTCGCTTCACAGCTAAGTGATGCGACTCCTTTGGTGCCGCTTGAAATCGGGCACACATGCAAGCACTAAGCATGATATCTGGCCTAGATGCACATAAGTAAAGTAAAGAGCCAATCATGGAGCGGTATACCTTTTGATCGAAATCTTTACCATTGGCGTCGGGGCTTAGATGACTTTTGGTTGGCATTGGCGTCATGTATCCTTTGCAGTCTTGCATTCCAAACTTCTTCAGGCAATCTTTGAGATATTTTTCTTGAGATATGAAGATGTCGTTGCGTTGCTGCCGGATTTGAAGACTAAGAAAGAACTTCATCTCTCCCATCATGGACATTTGATATTGTTCTTACGTCATGTGACCAAATTCATCACTGTATTTCTTGTTGGTGCAACCGAAGATAATGTCATCCACATAGATTTGGCACACAAATAGTTCACCATCATATGTCTTCGTGAAGAGAGTGAGATCTAGAGAACCAGGTTTGAAGCCTTTGCTCTTCAGGAAGTCTTTGAGTGTGTCATACCAAGAACGAGGGGCTTGTTTGAGGCCATACAGTGCCTTGTTGAGCTTGTATACCATATCAGGATGTTTTGGGTCTTCAAAGCCAGGCGGTTGTGCAACATACACTTCTTCTTCAATCTTTCCATTGAGAAAGGCACTCTTCACATCCATTTGATATAGAAGGATGTTATGATGATTTGCGTAAGCTAGTGGTATGAGAATGGCTTCGAGCCTAGCCACTGGAACAAATGTTTCATCGAAGTCAATTCCTTCAACTTGTGTGTATCCTTGAGCAACGAGCCATGCTTTGTTTCTGACTACTTGACCATGCTCGTCTTGTTTGTTGCGATATATCCATTTTTTGCCTATTATGTTGTGTTTGCGAGGATCAAGATGCTTGACGAGTTCCCATACATTGTTCAGCTCAAACTGTTGAAGCTTGTCTTACATAGCTTGAATCCATTCAGGTTCCATGAAGGCTTCAGCAACTTTCTTGGGTTTAGAGATTGAGACAAATGCAAAGTGCCCACAGAAAGTTGCTAGCTATGTTTCTCTTGAACGAATGAGTGGACCAGGTGCATTGATTCTATCGATTATCTTCTCAACTTGTACTTCATTTGCAACAGGATGATGAACTGGACGAAGATTTTGCTCATGTTGATCATTGTCATCATTTGGAGGATTGTCTTCAGGCTGAGCAATGTCTTCAGGTTGATCAGGTGCAGAAATAATAAGGTCCTCTTCAGGCTAGGCCTCTGATGGTATGATCTCTCCTGTTCCCATTAGCTTGATTGATTCACTAGCAGGTACTCCATCTAGCACATTTTGCAAGTGCTCTCTTTGCGAGCCGTTAGTTTCATCGAACCACACATCCACAGTTTCAACCACTTTATAGTGAAAGAGGTTGAAGACTCTGTAGGAGTGCGAGTCCTTTCCATAACCAAGCATAAAACCCTCATGTGCTTTCGGTGCAAATTTTGAAGTGTGATGTGGATCCTTGATCCAGCACCTAGCACCAAATACTCTGAAGTAGCTTACGTTTGGCTTCTTACCAGTTAGAAGCTCATAGGATGTTTTCTTCAGAAGCTTGTGAAGATAAACACGGTTGATGACATGGCATGCAGTATCAATGGCTTCAGGCCAGAATTTTCTTTGAGTCTTGTATTCGTCAAGCATCGTCCGAGCCATCTCAATAAGGGTTCTGTTCTTGCACTCAATGATGCCATTCTGCTGAGGTGTGTAAGGAGCAGAAAACTCATGAGTGATGCCTAAGGTGTCAAGATAGAGGTCGAGGCATGTGTTCTTGAATTCTGTGCCGTTGTCACTCCTAATGTGCTTGATCTTGACGCCATAGTTGTTCATGGCGCGGTTGGCGAAGCGTCTGAAGACATCCTGCACTTCAGTCTTGAAGAGAATTATGTGCACCCAAGTGTATCTTGAATGATCATCAACAATAACGAAACCATAGAGACAAGCAGTTGCAGTGAGTAGAGTAGTGAGTGGGACCAAACAAGTCCATGTGGAGCAACTCAAAAGGTCGAGATGTAGTCATGATTGTCTTCGAGGGATGCTTGGCCCTTGTCATCTTCCCAGCTTCACAAGCACCACATAGATGATCTTTCTTGAACTTGATGCCTTCGATGCCTATGACGTGCTTCTTCTTGGCGAGAGTGTGTAGGTTCATCATGCCAGCATGCCCTAGCCTCCGATGCCAGAGCCAGCACTCTGAAGACTTGGCTAGAAGACATACGGCCATCTATGGTCCTGCTGAGAAGTCTACCATGTACAGATCATCTTTCCTGTACCCTTCAAAGACTAGAGACTTGTCAGATTCCATTAGTACAAGGCAACGATATTTTCCAAATAGCACAATCATGTTTAAGTCACAAAGCATTGAGACAGACATTAAGTTGAAACCAAGGGATTCAACAAGCATCACTTTGTCCATGTGCTGATCCCTTGAGATTGCAACTCTACCGAGGCCCAATACCTTGCTTTTACCAGTGTTAGCGAATGTGATGTCACTTTTATCACATGGTCGTAAGGTTGAGTCCATGAGAAGACTTCGATCACCAGTCATGTGGTTAGTGCATCCGCTGTCCATAATCCATTCCGAAGCACGAGGTGTCGTACCCTTGGCACTGCGTGCCATGAAGTAGTAAGTGGGAGCGGATTCGTCCTTGTCACTGGCATCAACGTTGGTGATGGATACATTGTCTTCAGTATTGAAGATGGACATGGGAACGTAGGCTGAAGCTAAAGCCAGGCTTGCAACGCCAGAGTCACACTCTTCCTCTGACTCCACCACTTCTGCCTCCTCAGAAGCAGACAACTCCTCTGAATCCATTTCCTTGCCAACAAAAGCACGAGCCTTGCCAAACAAACTTTTCTTGTGTGATAAAGACTTGGAAGTTGACTTGGAAGAAGATTTTGAGTATTTCTTCTTGTTGTTGTCATCAGAATCATATTCCTTGCTCTTCTTCTTTTTCTTCTCATTGTCCCACTATGGACACTCAGAGATGTAGTGACCAGGTTTCTTCCACTTGTGACAGGTTCTCTTCTTGTGGTCATGGGAATAAGCTTCATCATTTCTTGAGCTGGATCGTGAAGACTTTCTGAAGCCTTTCTTCTTAGTGAACTTCTGGAACTTCTTCACAAGCATAGCGAGCTCCTTTCCAAGGTCTTCAGCTTCACCAGAACTGCAGTCAGATTCTTCTTCAGATGAGGAAACAGCCTTTGCCTTCAAAGCGCGAGTTCGGCCATAGTTGGGACCATAGATATCTCTTTTCTCAGATAGCTGGAACTCATGTGTGTTAAGCCTCTCAAGTATGTCAGATGGATCGAGTGTCTTGAAGTCAGGGCGTTCTTGAATCATAAAAGCTAGAGTGTCAAATGAGATGTCAAGAGATCTCAGAAGCGTCTTGACTATTTCATGCTTGGTAATCTCAGTGGCGCCGAGAGCCTGAAGCTCGTTTGTGATGTCAGTGAGACGATCAAACGTGAGCTGGACATTTTCATTATCGTTTCACTTGAAGCGGTTGAAGAGGTTGCGTAGGACACTGATTCTTTGATCTCTCTGAGTTGAAACGCCTTCATTGACCTTGGAGAGCCAGTCCCATACTAGCTTCGACGTTTCCAAAGAACTCACACGGCCATACTGCCCTTTGGTCAGATGACCACATATGATGTTCTTCGCAGTAGAATCGAGTTGAATGAACTTCTTGACATCAGTAGGGATGACACCTTCACCAGTCTTGGGAACGCCATTCTTCACGACATACCACAGATCAACATCAATGGCTTCAAGATGCATACGCATCTTATTCTTCCAGTAGGGATATTCAGTGCCATCGAAGACAGGGCACGCAGCGGAGACTTTGATTATCCCTGCAGTCGACATAGCTAAAACTCCAGGTGGTTAAACCGAATCACACAGAACAAGGGAGTACCTTGCTCTGATACCAACTGAAAGTGCTAGTTATCGACTAGAGGGGGTGAATAGGCGATTTTTATGAAAGTCTTCAAAACATGAAAGTTTCGAAGACAAACACGAAAACTGGACCTATAAACATGCAGCGGAAGATGAACTACATTAGACAAGCCATAGTCAAACAAGTATGAAGCTAAAGCATGATGACTGATAGCAGCTAGGTAGTAGGATCAGGATGGAAGATAGTATGAAGCCAATCAGAACAAGTAGTCACACAGTAAAGTCAAACAGGCAGAGCAATCAGGCAATGACTTCACAAAGACAAACTATAAGTAAGGAGAGTAAGAGATAGAACCAGTGTGTTGTGAAGACAAGGATTTGTTCGACCAGTTCCAGTTGTTTTGAAAACTGTACGTTTGGTTAGGGAGGCTAAGATTGAACTCAGAAGACTGTGTCTTCACCTTATTCCCCTTGAGCTAAGGACACACAGTCCCCACCCAATCACTCTGGTAAGTCTTCAAGGTAGACTTCCAAACCTTCACAGACTTTGTTCACCGGCAATCCACAATTACTCTTGGATGATCAGAACGCAACGCCTAACCGGCTGGAGGATTCACAGTCCTCAAGTGTAACAAGTCTTCAGATCACGCGGACAGAAAGACTTCAGTGATGCAAAACACTTTTTGGGCTCTGGGTGTTTTGGGCTTTATCCTCACAAGCATTTCTCTCTCAAACTCTTCAGAGGTGGATTGCTCTCAATGACAAAAGCCGTGCATTAACTCTGAGTAGCCACCAATTTATGGTGTAGGGGGTGGGCTATTTATAGCCACTGGGCAACCCGACCTGATTTGTCCGAAATGACCCTGGGTCACTAAGGAACTGACACGTGTCACAACGGTCAGATTTCAAACACACGCGACAGTTTGACTTGGGCTACAAGTAAAGCTGACTTATCCGGCTGTGGATAAGATTTGCTCTTATTGTCTTCGCTCGAAGACATAGGATTTTGGTTGAGCATCACTTGAGTCACTATGACTTTGTTTACTTGGACCCCACATAGCAGTGCGGTGGTTCCTATGACTCAACAAAGAAGAAAAGAAACAACGAAACTACTAAGTCTTCGCGCTCCATACTCTTCACTCAATGTCTTCTTCTGTCATAGTCTTTAGTGTGAATATCTTCACGTACCACCATTATCTTCAATGTCTTCATACATTTTTAGGGGTCATCTCCAGTAGGTAAACCGAGTCAAGGAGGGACTACTACCTGTGTTATCCTGCAATTCTCACAAACCCATTAGTCCTTCAACCACGTTTTTCGTCAATACTCCAAAACCAAACTAGGGGTGGCACTAGATGCACTTACAAGTTGAACTGCACAAAAGGAGCCAATGTGTTTAAGGCAAACTGTTGCATTATTTGGCCCAGTTGGTCCTTCCACATTGCAGAAAGAAGTAGTCATTGTTTGTGCTACATTACACAAGGAATGATTGATAAGCTTTATACATTATTAGTAGACGCTAGTGACATGACTAGTCTGTAGAGAGCATGGGAAACTCAACAACACATGGAGTGCAAAATTCACTGCACAAGGAAAGGTATGACCAAGTCAGTTGCCGACGCAGCTGTAACAAATGAGGTCAGTATCGGCCTTCATCGACATCATTGTGCTTTGTTATGTTGTGCTACTTATATTGTTGTATTGTTTTGAATAAATTTTTAACTTAAGCCATTATATTGCTATCTTTTCCTGTTAAGATAATGAAGATCATTATAGTTGTAAGCGTATGTTTAATCAACTAGTACCACTATTATATTCATCATGCTTTTTCTTTATTTATGCAGACAAGGATGCTCAGCTTGATTTCAATGGAACTGCACAAAATGTTGAGATGGTTCGTGTCCTCCATAATACTTCATCATGCACAATACATCGAATGGTTCACTAATCATTCGTCGTCACCTTGAGCCACCGGACTATCTACTTGAATGGAGCTGCCAACGTGTTCAACGCCTTGCAACATATAAATAGAAATCCACCATGCTACGCAAGACATTGTTTGATTTCAGTGGAACTGCACAAAAAGATATGTTGGTTAATCCGGCTCCATGTGCCATTTCAATGTGCAAACTAATGACAAAACCTACCCGTTCCACAGTCACAGGAATTACATATTTTGAATGGGAAAAGCTTGTCAAAGTTTGATCATTGATGTTAGCAAGAAGACATTAGTTTAATATATTGGAATTGGAAAACCTTGTCAAATTTTGCTCATTGATGTTAGCCAGAAGACATGCATTTGATATTTTGGACTGGAACACCCTTTCCTATGAGAAGCGTCGATCGTTTTTTCCTATTTCTGTGTTCAGTTCAGAAGTAAATATTTACTCTGCTAAGATGCATAGTCACATCAATGTTGACTTATGTAAGGTATTTTAAGAGTTTGTTCTGAATGTTGTCTATGTAATGCCAGGCCTTGTGAGTTTGATTGCAAAGAGCTTGGAATGTTGTGGCATGCGGCATCATCAGCTGCTCACTGTGCCTGCTGAGAATAATGCTTCATATTGTTTTGCATGTTGATCTAATGCCTGTGATTTTCATGTTCATAAGATCAACCTCTTTTGTTGTTTATGTGCTTAAGAAGTTCATCATCTTATATTTATTCATAGCCTATAGGACAACTCGGGTAGGTTAGAGGTGAAACCATATGATCTTCTGACCAACTCATCATCTTAGGCCGTGATTGGATCATTGTTTTACAACCAAAACCGCTTGTAAAACGCTTGTTAATAAAAGCAGATGGTCTTGGGCGAAGCGCTATACACTGGTTTCTCATATTACACGCGTAACTCACTGGCTTTTGTTACAGACCTCAGGCCGCCAGTTTCATTACGCATGTGTATTACGCATTGTTTCCGGTGACGAGTAAATTACACATGTATCCTTAATACAGGTGTGAAACAACCCGGAGCTCCCAAGCGTAGCCTTACCATTTCATGCCGACTCAGTCTCTCGAAGGTGCTCATAGGTGTCCGATGATCCTGGCTTCCTGAATGAGCAGCGGACACTATATCAGACCTTCCGTAGGGCCCGCAAGGCCCTCTCCGTCATCCTTCGAGTTGGTGTGCTCGTTGTGGCACCGTGCATTGTCAGCATGGTCAACGAACATGAGGAATCAGGAGATGACTTTACTTGGATAGGATGACAGTAGGGACCCACTAGGGCCATAGCCGTATGTACGCAAGTTCCTCCTTATTATATACAATTATATTTTTTTTTGCTTTCCCCTGGTTTCCTGACATCACGGTCCCACACCATTGTCAACTTATATAGTCAATAAACATGAGAATTGCACAAGGAGCGGCAGACAGTTGGGTCCCAGTAGCTCGAGCAGTATTTGTTTTAGGTGTAAGCGAAGTTTTTCTTGAGCGATGTTTTTGTTGTTGTTTAGAGGAGCAGGGTATCAACTGGTTGGGCTGTGGCCCGTATAGCCCATGCTATTATTTTATGTCGACCAAATATCCAGCCCAGATATTAATTTTACAAGGTGAAAATGGCTAGCCTAGCTATACCTTTTTTGCGGAATACCAACCCAGGTCAACTTGTTATTCTCTGCCCAGCTAGGCTGTAAATCTTTCCTAGGAGGGATGCATCAGGCCTAATAAGAAAATGGGCTTTAAGAAATAATAAATGGGATGTAATTATAAAAACTTGGTTGTAAATATACAAAAACGCACCAAATAGGTAATTAGTTTCAAAAATATTATTTTTTGAATTTGAAAATTTTAATTTCATTACTTATTGTGCGCACAATATTGTGTTAGATCTTTACCTAATACAAATTCATTTTGAAATTATATTTAATCTGACTCGAAATTTCAGGATAAAGCTATTCCGGATCCCATCAAAATGTGGGATTTTTGGTTGAATTCTGTTTTCAGCGGTTGGTTGAAATTATTAATCGCTGTCCGGCTAGAAAATGGGCTACAATTTTAACAGACTGTAAATGGGTTGTAGTAAATTACATTAGAACTCAAAAATGGGTTGTACATTATTACAAATCGCAAATGGGCTATATGTTCTCTGCCAGAGATGTCATGCTCACTGTGGGCCTACTATTTTTTTATAGAATTATACAGTGACACGTACGGAAGGCTTGTGGCCTACTAAGGCGTATGGAAGGCTTTGTCAACTTAAAGTCAAGACATGATTCTAGCAGCAGTGGATACTCTTGCTTCAGTCGCCCAAACCACCGCCAGTGGTACCGCCTGCTACCGACTCGTGTGGTCGGTTGTGCTGCCGCGCAGGCTTCACCGGCCCACCCTACTCCCAAACGCTGTCCAGGCCATTCCTCTACTCACTAACCCCTCATGTTCTTCTCTGGCGAAGGCAGCCTCACACCGCAGCCAAACCAGTTAACCCTCGTACTCCCCTCCGCGTGGGCATCCATTGTTGTGTCTTTGCCGGCTCCGGGTCGTCCCCTTCCCAGGACTCGCCATTTTTCACTGCGTTGGTTCTCTCGACGCGGCGTGGTCAAGTTTGTCAACAAACGAAAACCATCAGAAGAGGCATGTACGTGGAGTGGCTGACAGTAGGGACCCACATGGCCCATGGCCGCACGCAGCAAGTGCCCCCGTATTATGCGAAAACAAATGATTTCTCCCCCTGACAGGTTTGACCCACCAGCTACATCTTCACACACAAGGAAGTGCTTCCTTTATTATGCGGAAATAAAAAGTTTCCTCTCCCTGACAGCTGGGACCCACAAGCTTTATTATGATCCATTTCATGAAAATATAGATTGTACCGAAGATGCTATTTTTTCTTTTTATTCTAACTCGAAATATAAGAAATAAAAAAACAAAAAACATCTTCGCATGCAAGGAAGTGCCACCTTATTACGTGAAAAAAAATGATCCCCACTGCTAGCTGGGCCCACCAGATTGGGAGGCTGACTTGTGTGCCTACAAAGTTAACGCGTACGCAGGGCTTTGTCTACATAGTCAATAAAAATTTCTAGCTGTACTGACTGTTGGATGTTAATCCAACGACCAAGATGCATCTTCAACCTCTGGTCTTCTTGCTCCGGTCGCCCCAACCTGTGCCCACCGTACCGCCTGCTCCAGCCTCCGATGGCCGGTTGTGCTACCAAGTAGGCCTCACCACCCAATGATACTACTACTGGCCAGGACTTCCCTCTACTCACACACACCCCTGTTATTCTCCGGCGATGGCAGCCTTACACCGCAGCTGAACCAGTGAACCCTCGTGTCAGCATTCTGGATATGGTGGTACCCAGACTTGCCTGCCTATGACCCGCGGCGTGGCTCCATCGATGGCCTGGTATGGCCCACTTTCGACATCGACAACCCAAGACCCTCGCGAGGGGCCAAGCCTGGCGAGGCGGACGACACCAAGATCTTCAAGGGGATCAGCCTCCTCAGGCTGCCTCCCTAGGAGTGGAGATTACTTTTCAAGGCTCACCTTGTGAGGTTTGGGTGACGTTACCCATGATGATCGAGGCCACGCGGGTGCCAGTGGGCGCAGTGTACCAGTTTCCTCTTTGGTGCAAAGGAGGCAAGCAGCAGGCACAGAGTCCCAAGGAAGCAGCCAAAGATTTCCATTCCTATGCAACAAGACCAAGACCGCCAGGACGGCAGGACGGAGGTCATCGCCGACCCCACCGCGGCGTCACGACCAGAGGCTTTTACAGGCAAATACCACTTTAGTTAGGATAAGATGTACTAGTTGTCTCCCTTCAAATTTGGCCGTTCTAGGATCCCTTCCCGCCTTCATTTGGGAAGAGGACCAATGCCACTATAAATAGGACCTAGCCACCATGGGCGAGGGGGGCAACGGATCAAGTCGACCACATCAACTCCACCCTCACCAGCTCACTTCAGCTCAAGAACACACCTCCTGACGTTGTTCTCCACTGTATTATTTCATCTTCAGCCCCTCGAGGCAAATCCATCACAAAGCAAGAGTAGGGTTTTACACCGCAAGGTGGCCCGAAACTGGGTAAAATGTCGTGTCCCCTTTCCTTCGAGCTTGATGCGCTAGGCCGTAAGATTAGCGAGTAGGAAGACTGGGGATTGTGAGATCTTCACACGCACCTAGAGTTCGAACCTCTCAAGGGTTTGTGGAACCCGAAATCCGACATTTGGCGTGCAAGGTAGGGGTGCGTCGGAGCCTCTCTTCCGTTGATCGACTCTCCGCTTCACCGCTTCCATGGTTGACGCGCCGAGCTCGTGCTGAACGTCGGGCTGCTCTTGCCGCTCGCATCTCTCAGACAGCACCGGCGGGCGACGGCTGCCCTCGCCGACCCCCATCGTCGGTGGTGAACGCTGACACGGGCCCCGCAGGCCATGAGCAACAAACCTCTTCATTGCATCCATCTATGCACCGCGATGGGCACACCGCCACTCCGTCGTTGGCTGCTTCGTCCTCCTACGCTCGTCATGGTCCGACGAACGCGCAGGCCGGTCTGCTCATGGCACGTGAGCTCCTGCGCTAAGGCCCGGTCGACGACCTCAACGAGGACTGGCTCGAGCGCATCGCCGAGCTTGTCAGAGCCGCTGGAGATTCTGTTGCACCGTCTCGCTCGCCGCCTCAACCACCGCCTTCTATGGGAGAGGTAGCTCACAAGGCGCCTCCTCCGCCTCCAAGGCAAGACGCCATCATCGAGCCAAGGCGGGTGGCGCCTCGGTGCGATCCGCAGCATCAGGCGCCCGCGCACGATGAAGCAAGCTAACAGGTGGTCCAGAAGCCACAAGAAGATGGGTTGTGCTCCTGGCGCCGCCACGTCAAGACCGCGCGCCGCCTATGGTGGCGGTGCGCGAACGCCAGGACCAGGCTCCACCTCCACGGCGGGCTCTCGTGACCACAGCAAGGTGTCGCGCAATCACTCTGGAGTTGCGCAACGTCATCTGGCCGGGGAAGTTCTAGCCCGACCTGCCTCCATGCTACGATGGCACCGCCGACCCTGCTGAGTTCCTGTGGCTCTACGAGCTGACCATTGAGGCAGCCAGCGGTGACGAGGAGGTCATGGCGAGTTGGTTCCCCATAACCCTCAAGGATGACGCGCGCTCCTAGCTCCTGAACCTCCCCGTAGGATCTATCTCCTCCTGGGATGAGATGCGGGAACGTTTTATCGCCAACTTCCAGGGCACTCACGACTGTCGGCCGGCCGTGGGTGACCTGCAATGTGTCAAGCAGGAACCAGGAGAGACCCTGCAGAAGTACATCCAGTGCTTCAACAGCATTCTCCTCAAGATAAACAAGGTGTCGGACGAAGCCATCATCTCAACGTTCACCGACGGTGTCCGCAACGTCAAGATGAAGGAGGAGCTCACCATACACGAAGACCTATGCACGGCCCTGGAGATGTTCAATATGGCAACCAAGTGCGCGCGAGCGGAGGATGGACGCCTCTCCCTCCTCGAGCTCCCTGATGCAGACCCAGAAGACAAGAAGGCCAAGGCCAAGGATGTGAAGTGCAAGGGACCGGTCATGCTCGCAACCGAGCCAGAGATGAAGCGCGGTTGTGATCACCCAGAGTCATCCAAGGGCAGCCGCCTGTTCTGCGTCTTCCACAATGTGCACAGCCACAACACCAACGACTGCCAGGAGCTCATGGCCATCCGTGACGGGTGCCTCGATCGTTGCCCTGAGCTCAACGATCGAGGTAATGGTCACGGAGGAGGCCGAGGTGGAGAACGCTGGGACGGCCATGACCATCGTCAAGAGTGGCGTAACCATCCTCGAGAGGACCGCTGGCAGAGCCAGCCTCGCGAGGGAGCCTGGTGGGATCAGCCTCGCGAGGACCGACCTCAAGGCAACGCTGGTCTTCCCCCGCTGTCGCTGCTGCCAAGAAGGAACGAAGACCACCATCAGGACGAGGGGGCTGGGGGCTTCCAAGAGCCTCGTGCCATCGCCTGCATCCAGGGCAGCTCCCAAGCCACAGCCTCTCATTGCATCTTCAAGCAGTTCGCGCATGAGGTGAACACAACCCTTCCCAAGCTTGAGGCGACGTGCCCGCTCAGTGGTCCAAGTACGCCATCACCTTCGACTCCTCCAACTAGCTTAAGTGCGCGGCCACAGCCGGCGCGCTCCCGATGCTCTGCCCGCCCATCATTAGCAACGTACTTGTCACCAAGACGCTCATCAATGGCAGTGTAGGGCTCAATGTTCTCTCTGTCCAGACGTTCAACAGGATCCAAGTGCCGTATCATCAGCTTCAGCCTACCAAGCCCTTCTCAGGAGTGACCGATGGCTCCACACATCCTATCGGGCAGGTCCGCCTCCCCGTCACCTTCGGCAAGCGCGACAATTACTACACCGAGCTCATTGACTTCAACGTCTCCGACATTCGCCCGCCATACAATGCCATCCTCGAGTACCCAGCTCTCGCCAAGTTCATGGCGGCAACACACCACGGCTACAATGTCCTCACGATGCCAGGAAACTACGGCATCATCACGGGCGCTTGCAAATAAAAGGACGCGGTGTGCTCTCTCAAGCACGCCTACCAGGCTGCAGCGGTCGAGAACCCTGACGATGAGGGCACCATTCTCCCTCCTGAGGCCGTTCCCAAGAAGAAGAAGCAGCTGCTCCACCAGGGATCTCAGGAGGATGGGGCGTCCGGCGGTGCCGCCTCAAGCCTGGCGTCCGTGGACGGGGCGCCTTCCCCTCTCACATAGGAAGGCGCGCCCGGCACCTCCCTTAGGCTGGGGTCGAGGGCTCTCCTCTGGAGGGCCTCTGACCTAGCCAGCATCACGAGGGAGGCGCTCGGGCACCATGTGAAGGCGTGCTTCAGTGCGCGCTTCTGCAGAGAGAGCGCAGGGCGCAAGGCACCTGGCGCTGAGGAGTTTGTCAACGAGGCAACCACGAGATTTAGGAGGCAAGAGTTATGAGGGGCGATCGCCGCCCACCACCAGGCGCGGCTCCTCGCCCAGACGAGGACGAGGAGTTGCGCATCTGCGTCGACATCCGGGGGCTCAACAAGGCCGCATCTCAGGAGCTTTTCTGGCCGTGCTGTGTTGGCTGATGCGAGGGCCCCCTCACAACTACATCTGCATGCCCTTTGGTTTGCTGAACGCGGCTGCTGCATCCTAGCACCACATGCGGGGCATGCTAGCAGCTCAGGAGGCCAGGTGCCACGCGATCCAGGCGGAGATGGCGATGGGTTCTCATGAGCCCCCCGGACCTCCAGAGCCTCCTGAGGTTCAGGGCCAGGGCGACTCGTGAGGAGCGACTTCTATAGCACACGCCTTCTGGTACTCCAACACCTCTTCAGCAACGGTGCCAGGTGACATCTTTTAGTTCGTTCAATTGGGGGCGCCCCTTGGGCTGCACTATCCCCAAGCCGCGTGGGTCCGTCCCTACGACATGTATCCTTCTTGCATTTATCAGAACTGGCTAACCTTCTTCCATAAGTTTCTTTATGATTATCACCCGCTTGCTTCAAATGCTATACCCCTCGCGGCCTCCCCGCATTGCTGACTCGCCTTTTGCTCATCCCGCAGCAAGGGCTACACATGTTGGCTCAGCGCTTGTTCTCGGGTCCGTCCCTGCAACACCGAGAAATCTGAGAGACCGAGCTCTGGCTCGCGGCCCGCCCCGCACACGCCACCTCACCAGGTCCTCGATACCTTCATCTTCCTACAGAAAGATCATTGGACAGGCAGCAAGCACGGTTCGGGGTCGTATTCTCCTCTACATGCTAACTCGCAGGAATATCCGGAGCTTAACTAGGGGCAGGCCCGACGGCCACCCCCTTCTCATGCAAGTCGCTTGCACGTTAAAGGCAAGGCTCCTGAGTATCGCGCCCCGGGAGCTCTTACTGGCTCTCCAGCCCTCACCCCTGGCCTCGACCACGGCGTAATGACCTGGCATACCAGCGGCGGTTGAGCCTCGGTCAAGAGCTAGGACCCGAGGATGTAGAGCATCTAGACGAGCAAGGAAAGGGGATGACCGTCGTGAGCCCTACCTAGAGGCGCCACCATAAGGCATGAATGGGCACCGCGCAAGGGAATTGCCGCAAGCTCACTAAGATAAGTCACTTGTGCATATCAGTGTGAACCGCACGACTCAATCCCACGACCCTCGCTTCCCCGCTCGGGCAATATCGCTTTTCTTTCCGGCCCTTAGGGAGTTGCCTGCATGCCAAAGGGGACCTCTTGAGCATCGCGCCTCAAGAGCTCTCACCAGACCTCGGGTCGCTCACCTCCTGGCCTTGACCACGGCATCGTGACCTGGCATACCAGCGACGACTGAAGCCTGCCTGGGGACTGGGTCATGTCGGCATAGAGCGCCGAGCTACCTTGGGGATAGAAAGGGGGAACCGTGCCGGAGCGGGTTACGCAAATTCAACACTATGACGCCCCCGATTCAATCATACACTAATCATGCACGCAAACATGTACGATCAATATCAGGGACTCACGGGAAGATATCACAACACAACTCTAAAAGTAAAAATAAGTCATACAGGCATCATATTACAAGCCAGGGGCCTTGAGGGCTCGAATACAAGTGCTCAAACATAAATGAGTCAGCGAAAGCAACAAATATCTGGGTACATGCATAAGTTAAACACGGTGACGTAAGATGGCTAGCACAAACTGGGATACAGATTGAAAGAGGCGCGGGCCTCCTGCCTGGGATCCTCCTAAACTACTCCTGGTCGTCGGTGGCCTGAATGTAGTAGTAGGCACCCTCGGTGTAGTAGGGATCATCGTCGACGGTGGTGTCTGGCTCCTGGGCTCCAACATCTGGTTGCGATGTCCGAGAAGAAGAGGAAAAGGGGGGAAAAGAGGGAGCAAATCAACCGTGAGTACTCATCCAAAGTACTCGCAAGCAAGGATCTACACTACATATGCATGGGTATATGTGTAAAGGGGCAATATCGGTGGACTGAACTACAGAATGCCAGAATAAGAGGGGGATAGCTAGTGCTGTCGAAGACTACACTTCTGGGAACCTCCATCTTACAACATGAAGAAGAGAGTAGATGATAAGTTCACCAAGTATCAACGTATAGCATAATCCTACCCGGCGGTCCTCTCCTCATCGCCCTATGAGAGAGCGATCACCGGGTTGTATCTGGCACTTGAAAGGGTGTGTTTTATTAAGTACAACTCCGGGTCGTCCTGTTACCGTGGACATGGCTATTCGAATATATCAACTTCCCTGTAGGGGTGCACCACATTACCCGACAGGCTCGATCTCTCTGGCTGGGCACACTTTCTTGGGTCATGTCCGGCCTCGGGAGATCAACACGTCGCAGCCCTACCTCGGCCTAGTAGTGAGGTTAGCACGCCGGTCTAAATCCTATGCGCGTAGGGGTCTGGGCCCATCGCCCATTGCACATCTGCACATTGCGTACGCAGCCGGTGAGCAGACCTAGCAACCGCCATTACAAAGGAAGATGTGTTACGCAGTCCAACCCGGCACGCGCCGCTCTGTCGTTGACGTCTAGGAGGCTTCGGCTGATACCACGACGCCGGTTGCCCATATCTTGTCCCACGTGGCGGTTAGTGCGTATAGGGTCAACGACCCAACTCAGATCAAATACTAAGATCTCGTTAAGCATGTTATTTTGAAGTACCCGTGGACGCCAACCAGGACCAGGCCTACCTCTCACCTAGATGCTCACAACCTGCCCTGTCGCTCTGCCTCAAAGTAGCACTCGGGGGCCGTCGGGAACCCTGGCCCACCACTACCTGGATGGAGCCACTTGTCCTTTCAGCCCCCATATCCGAATCACTTGCGGGTACTCCACGAGCCGACCCGACTTTAGTCACCATGTGTATGGTATGTATGTATGTATATATATACCCGTGGTCACCTCTCGAGTGATCACGACCCGATAGTATAGGATGGCAGACAGACAAGAATGTAGGGCCACTGATGAAGTAGTAGCCACCTATACTAAGCATGTAGGATTGCAGGTAAAGGTTCAACAATTGTAGCAACAATGACAGGCTATGCAACAGAATAGGATTAACCGAAAGCTGTAACATGCTACACAACTCTAATGCAAGCAGTAGAGAGAAGGAATAGGCGATATCGGGTGATCAAGGGGGGGGGGCTTGCCTGGTTGCTCTGGCAAGGAGGGGTCGTCAATACCGTAGTCGATCGAGGCAGCAGCGGCGTCAGTCTCGTAGTCTACTGGAGAGAAGTGGGGGAAGAAACAATAAATATAATGCAAACATAAGCATGACGATGCATGACATGACAATGAACGGTGTTAGGTGTGCCCTAACGTGGTAGTAGGTGATACCGGCGAAGGGGGGAAATATCCGGGAAAGTATTCTCGGTGTTTTGCATTTTTGGACAGATGATCCAGAGGTGGATTGTTGCAAGTTCGTTGTGCTAGGGATGTGTGGCTGACAAACGGACCGCGTATTCGGATTCGTCTCGTTGTTCTAAGCAACTTCCATGTACAAAGTATTTTCATCCGAGCTAGAGTTTATTTTACATTAATTTTCTAAGTTTTAAATGATTTTCTAATTTATTATTATCAATTAATTCGAAAAAGGCATTATTGCATCAGCATGACGTTAGCGGTCAAATCTGACTATTGACCAGTCAAACTGACATGTGGGTCCCATTTGTCGGTCATAGTTTCACTAAACATAATTAATTAGTTAATTAAGTTAATGAATCAGAGTTAATTATGTTAATTAATTTAACCAATTAATTAATCATTATTTATTTAATTATTATATATCTATTTTTTCTCTTTTTTGTTTTCCTTTTGTTTTCACCCAGGGGTGGGCCCCTGTGGTCAGAGGCCTAGGCTAGCCAATCGGGCGCTGTGCTATCAGGGATCCAGAGCCGGGCGGACCCGGGCGATTGTCCGGCCGGTGGCGATGACGGAGCTCGGCGGCAAGGGTGTGCACGGGAGGGCCAAGGGGTCGCCGGTGTGGCAGAGGAGGCAAAACCCGTGGCGGAACAGGGCTGGCCGGAGTGGGTGGCGTGGTAGCAGCATGCAGCAGCAGCCACAGGCGGGGCAGAGAAGGCGGGCGAAGCGCGACGCAGTGCAACGGCAAGAGCGCGCGGCACGGAGGTGCGCGCGGGCATGCGGGGAGGCGAACACGGGCGGCCGCCGGCGGGTGCCGCGCGAGGCGGACAGCAGACGCGGGCTGCATGGGCGGGCTGCTGCGGCTTGGCGAGGGCCGGCGTGGCACGTGGCAGTGGAGCATGCCGCGGGACGGAGGTGGAGGTGCGGGCGGCGCGCCGGCTTGCAGATGTGGGCATGGCAGACGCCACCAGAGCAGGTTGCGGGGAGGCCTCGCATGGGCGAGGCGCGGCCCGGGCATTTGCGTGCACGAGCGGGGTGACGAGAGCAGCAAGATGCGGTGCGGGGAGCACGACCTCATCTGCAACGAAGGTATGGGGCATGGAGGAGAAATGGTAGAGGTCATGGAGAACTGGGGCTCACTGCAGGAGGGCTCGAGGAGAAACTCGGGGAGGCCGGGGCAGCGCTGTAGCAGCGACACGGTGGCGCGGCAGTGAACGATGTCGTCGGCTTGGGCGAGGGAGATCCAGTGGAGGGGGCGCCGCGCAGTCCAGCGGACGCCATGTCCGCGAGGAGAAGGGCTCCAGCGTGAGGATGACGGGTGGGGCTTCGGGGCGGCACAACTCGCCGGTGACAGAGGGTCAGGCGAGGATGAACGGGATCTGCGGCGTGAGGTGGGGGGTCGAATGGATCAGACGAGAGGAGTGGGGGAGATGGGGATCGAGCGAGGGGACCGGCTAGGGTTAGCTCACTGGTGGGGGCGGCTGGGCCGTTAGCTTTCTAGATGGCCAAGAGCCTAGTAGGTTAGAGTAGGTTAGTTTATTTTTCAACTTCTTTTTTGTTTATTTAATCTTTCAAATTGTTTAAGTTTTGTATAAAACATATAGTTAGCACCTAAATTAGTAATAGTAGTTATACCACTGCGACAATTATTTTTGTATATAAAAAGTGGTTTGCAGTAATTTAATCATTTAAGAGACGTTTAAATAATTGTTTCAGCTACTGTTTTACTTATCTTAGAGCATTTAATTATTTTATAAAAATGGGGTTTCTTCACCAAACTAATTTATGGATTATTTGCCGCAAACCGAACATTTTAGTTTTAATGATTGAAAACTTTTGATGTTTGCCATTAACTCAAATTTGAATTCGAATCGTTTTGAACTAACGCGAGATTAGCAACAGTAATAATGGTGATGTGGCATCATTAACAGAGGTTCACTGTAGTTTAATTATCCGGGCGTTACAAACACAGTACTAGGAAGAATAACGTTGGAACAAAAGCATTATGGTTTTTTACATACCCCCATGGGTCTTGTCATAATTTCGCGCAGGGAAACAAAAGAAGGAAGGTCTCGAAGCACCGGGCCGACGGGCATCACGGGCGATGCCGGTCGGATGGCGCTGCCGCACTACGAGCGCGACGAGAGCTCGGCGGCACGTAGCTATTGTCGCTGGACTCCGGCGAATCACTGAGCTCGGGAGAGTCGCTGGACTCCCAGGGGTCGTCGTTGCTGCTGGAAGGGATGCCAGCGAGTTCGAAGCCAGGCTCGACGCTCGCAATCATGCCCCCCGGGCTGCTTCCTCCATGGCAGCACTCCAACCGCCAGCCCTCCTCGTCGAAGACCTTGAAGAGCAATGTGGAGGCGTTGTCGTACTCGAAGTGGATGGTGAGAGCCCCTTCTGCGCGACAGGCGCGGGCAACCGAGCCCCATCCGCGGGTCATGAACATACCGCCCGGAGGCACTGCCTCGACCTGAGCTCTGGTGGCTAGGCTGCAGCACCCCGCGTGTTGCAACCACAGCTCAAGTGGCTCCCTCGGTGGCATTTTGTCAGCTAAGAACCTCGGGAACCGGATCGACGAGCGAGGCGGCATCACCGCCCACACCACGAACTCACGCGAGCCACCCTGGGCATGGGTTCGCGGCCCTGTCGGCCGCTCGACTTTGACTCGCCCGCTGCTGCCTCGAATCGCTCGGCGGTGGGCATTGCTGCCCTGTGTGTGGGTGTACAAGGGAAGTGGGAAGCCGAGCGGAGGCCGTCCATGCCAAGGCCAGGTCACCTTCTGCCCCGCACCGGCGTCTCAAGGACAGCAAAACCTTTTCTTCGGCGGGAGCGGTTCTGGCTCCTCCAGAGGGGCTTTTCCCTTTTCTGCCGCAGAGAATCTCCTAATTGGTGCCATGGACGCTACGGCGAGGTGGAGAAGAAGAAGGAACGGGCAGCAAGAAGACGAAGATGGAGATGAGCGAGGGGGGCTCCGCCACTCCCCTCATTTATAGCCAGAGGGAGGCCATCCGCCGACCTCCACGATCCCATGTAATGATGGTTTTCTCTGCATGCAGCAGCGACTCATCAAGTCGGGCAGTTGCCGAGGAAGCATGGGAAAAGCGGAGACACCCACGTCCCATCAGGCGCCCTAGGCAGCAGGCGATTAGGGCCCACAACGCTCTGCACTTGCCCATTGGCTTTGCCTAGAAGCAGGGTCGGAGCACTCCTTGGGCCCGAGGATACTGTCGGCATTCTCGATATGGGGGTAGCCAGACTTGCATGTGTGCGGCCCGCGGTGTGGCTCCATTGACAGCCTGGTATGGCCCACTTTCGACATCGACAACCCAAGACCCCCGCGAGGAGCCAAGCCTCGCGAGGCGGACGACACCAAGACGTCCAAGGGGATCAACCTCCTCAGGCTGGCTCCCGAGGAGCAGAGATTTCTATGCAAGGCTCACCTCGTGAGGTTCGGTTGACGTGAGCCATGACGATCGAGGCCAGGAAGGCGCAAGCGGGCGCAGTGTACCAGTTTCCTCTTTGGTGCAAAGGAGGCAAGCCGCAGGCGTGGAGTCCCGAGGAAGCAGCCAAAGGTTTCAATTCCCGTGCAACAAGACCAAGACCGCCAGGACGGCAGGATGGAGGTCATCGTCGAGCCCACCGCAGCGTCATGACCAGAGGCTTTTGCAGGCAAAGACCACTTTAGTCAGGATAAGATGTACTAGTTGTTGATACGCCTCGAACGTATTTATAATTTTTGATTGTTCCATGCTATTATATTACCCCTTTTGGATGTTTATGGGCTTTATTTTACACATATATATCATTTTTCGGACTAACCTACTAACCGGAGGCCCAGCCCATATTGCTGTTTTTTTTGCCTATTTCAGTATTTCGAAGAAAAGGATATCAAACGGAGTCCAAACGGAATGAAACCTTCGGGAGCGTGATTTTTGGAACGAACGTGATCCAGAGGACTTGGAGTGCAAGTTAAGAAGCAACCGAGGCTCCCACGAGATAGGAGGGCGCCCTACCCCCCTATATGGAGTGCCCCCTGTCTCGTGGGCCCCTCGGGAGTCCACCGACGTACTTCTTCCTCCTATATAAGCCTACATACCCCGAAAACATCCGAGGGCAAACAAAACATAATTTCCACCACCGTAACCTTCTGTATCCGCGAGATCCCATCTTGGAGCCTTCGTCGGTGTTCTGCCGGAGGGGGAATCGACCATGGAGGGCTTCTACATCAACACCATAGCCCTTCCGATGAGTTGTGAGTAGTTTACCACAGACCTACGGGTCCATAGTTATTAGCTAGATGGCTTCTTCTCTCTTTTTGGATCTCAATACAATGTTCCCCCCTCTCTTGTGGAGATCTATTCAATGTAAACTCTTTTTGCGGTGTGTTTGTGGTTTATGATCAAGTTTATCTATGAATAATATTTGAATCTTCTTTGAATTATTTTATGTAAGATTGAGTTATCTTTGCAAGTGTCTTCGAATTATCAGTTTGGTTTGGCCTACTAGATTGATCTTTCTTGCCATGGGAGAAGTGCTTAGCTTTGGGTTCAATCTTGCGGTGTCCTTACCTAGTGACAGAAAGGGTTGCAAGGCACGTATTGTATTGTTGCCATCGAGGATAACAAGATGGGGTTTATATCATATTGCTTGAGTTTATCCCTCTACATCATGTCGTCTTTCTTAATGCGTTGCTCTGTTCTTATGAACTTAATACTCTAAATGCAGGTAGGAGTCGGTCGATGTGTGGAGAATAGTAGTAGATGCAGGCAGGAGTCGGTCTACTTGTTGCGGACGTGATGCCTATATACATGATCATGCCTAGATAATCTCATAATTATTCGCTTTTCTATCAATTGCTCGACAGTAATTTATTCACCCACCGTAATACTTATGCTATCTTGAGAGAAGCCTCTAGTGAAACTTATGGCCCCCGGGTCTATCTCTTATCATATTTGCTTCCAATCTACCTTTATTTGCATCTTTACTTTTTGCATCTATATTATAAAATACCAAAAATATATTTATCTTATCGTACTATCTTTATTAGATCTCACTTTCGCAAGTGGCCGTGAAGAGATTGACAACCCCTTTATTGCGTTGGTTGTGAGTTATTTGTTTGTTTGTGTAGGTGCGTGGGACTTTTGAGGAGCCTCCTACTGGATTGATACCTTGGTTCTCAAAAATTGAGTGAAACACTTACGCTACTATTGTTGCATCACCCTTTCCTCTTCAAAGGAAACCAATGCAAGCTCAAGACATAGCAAGAAGGATTTCTGGCGCCGTTGCCGGGGAGGTCTTCGCTCAAGTCAAGACATACCAAGTACCCATCACAAACCCATCTCCCTCACATTTACATTATTTGCCATTTGCCTCTCGTTTTACTCTCCCCCACTTCACCCTTGTCGTTTTATTCGCCCTCTCTTTCCCAATCTCCTCCTCTCTTTTTCGCTTGCCTTTTTCTGTTTGCTTGTGTGTTGGATTACTTGTTGCCATGGCGCAAGATAATACCAAATTGTGTGATTTCTCGAATACCAATAATAATGATTTCCTTAGTACTCCGATTGCTCCTCTTAATGATGTTGAGTCTTGTGAAATCAATACTGCTTTGCTGAAACTTGTTATGAAAGATCAATTCACCGGCCTTCCTAGTGAAGATGCCGCTACTTATCTAAACAGCTTTGTTGATTTATGTGATATGCAAAAGAAGAAAGATACGGATAACGATATTGTTAAATTGAAGTTATTTCCGTTTTCACTTAGAGATCGTGCTAAAGTTTGGTTTTCGTCTTTGCCTAAAAATAGTATTGATTCTTGGAACAAGTGCAAAGATGCTTTTATCTCTAATTATTTTCCTCCCACTAAGATTATCACTCTCAGGAATGATATTATGAATTTTAAACAACTTGATCATGAGCATGTTGCCCAATCTTGGGAAATAATGAAATTGATGCTTCACAATTGCCCTACTCATGCTTTGAATTTATGGATGATCATACAATTTTTTTTTGCCGGTTTGAACTTTGCTTCTAGAAATCTCTTAGATTCGGCCACGGGAGGCACGTTTATGGAAATCACGTTAGGAGATGCTACAAAACTTCTTGATAATATTATGGCTAATTATTCTCAATGGCACACCGAAAGATCTTCTAGTAAAAAAATGCATGCTATAGAAGAAAATAATGTTTTGAGTGGAAAGATGGATGAACTTATGAAATTGTTTGCTACTAAAAATACTCCTCTTGATCCCAATGATATGCCTTTGTCTTCTTTGATTGAGAATAATAATGAATCTATGGATGTGAATTTTGTTGGTAGGAATAGTTTTGGAAACAATGCTTATAGAGGAAACTTTAATGCTAGACCGTTCCCTAGTAATTCCCCTAATAATTATGGAAATTCCTACAATAATTCTTATGGTAATTTTAATAAGATGCCCTCTGATTTTTAGAATAGTGTGAAAGAATTTATGATTTCTCAAAAGAAATTTAATGCTTTGCTTGAAGAAAAATTGCTCAAAGTTGATGATTTGGCTAGGAACGTTGATAGACTTTCGCTTGATGTTGATTCTCTTAAACTTAGATCTTCTCCTCCTAAGCATGATATCAATGAGTCTCTCAAAGCAATGAGAATTTCCATTGATGAGTGCAAGGAAAGAACCGCTAGATTGCGTGCTAAGAAAGATTGCTTTATAAAGGCGTGTTCTTCTAGTTTCCATGAAAATAATGATGAGGATCTTAAAGCTATTGATGCATCTCCTATTAGATCTATGTTTTGCAATATGAATCTTGATACTTATGGGACTGATGATGAGTCAACTTTACCTAGAAGGCGTCCCAAGAATTCGGAGTTTTTAGATCTTGATGCTAAATTTGGTAAAAGTGGGATTGGAGAGGTCACAACTTTAAATAGCATTGAACCCTCTATCTCGGATTTCAAGGAGTTTGATTATGATAATTGTTCTTTAGAAGGTTGTATTTCCTTGTTGCAATCCGTTGTTAATTCTCCTCATGCTTATAGTCAAAATAAAGCTTTTACCGAACATATTGTTGATGCCTTGATGCAATCTTATGATGAAAAACTTAATTTGGAAGTTTCTATACCTAGAAAACTTAATGATGAGTGGTAACCTACTATAAATATTAGAATTAAAGATCATGAGTGTTTTGCTTTGTGTGATTTGGGTGCTAGTGTTTCCACGATTCCAAAAACTTTTTGTGATATTCTAGGTTTCCATGATCTTGATGATTGCTCTTTAAATTTGCACCTTGCAAACTCCACCATTAAAAAGCCAATGGGAAGGATCAATGATGTTCTCATTGTTGCAAATAGAAATTTGGTGCCCGTGGATTTTATCATTCTTGATATAGATTGCAATCTTTCTTGCCCTATCATTCTTGCTAGACCTTTCCTTACAACGATTGGCGCGATTATTGATATGAAGGAAGGGAATATTAGATTCCAATTTCCATTAATGAAAGGCATGGAGAACTTTCCAAGAAAGAAACTCAAATTACCTTATGAATCTATCATACGGGCTACTTATGAATTTAGTGCCAAAGATGGCACTCGTTAGATCTATCTTCGCATTCATGCCTAGCTAGGGGCGTTAAACGATAGCGCTAGTTGGGAGGCAACCCAATTTTTCTTGTGTTTTTGTTTTTGTTCCTGCTTAGTAATAAATCTTGCATATACCTTCTATTTATATGTGTTTTTACCTTTTAATTAGTGTTTGTGCGAAGTAGAACCTATAGGATAACCTATGATGATAGTTGATTTGATTCTGCTAAAAAACAGGAACTTTGCACGCACGAATTTAGTTTTGTTAAATCACAGAAACGTGATTTTGCGTTGATTCTTTTTTCTTCTGATCAATAAAAAAATTATCCAGGACTTCCTATTTTGGTAGGATTTTAAGAGTTCCAGAAGTTTGTGTTAGTTACAGATTGCTACAGACTGTTCTGTTTTTGACAGATTCTGTTTTTCGTGTGTTGTTTGCTTATTTTGATGCATCTATGGCTAGTAAAATAGTTTATAAACCATAGAGAAGTTGGAATACAGTAGGTTTAACACCAAAACAAATAAATAATGAGTTCATTACAGTAACTTATGTGGTAGTTTTGTTTTCTTTCACTAACGGAGTTTATAAGATTTCTTGTTGAGTTTTGTGTTGTGAAGTTTTCAAGTTTTGGGTAAAGCTTTTATGAACTATGGAATAAGGAGTGGCAAGAGCCTAAGCTTGGGGATGCCCAAGGCACCCCAAGATATTCAAGAATAGCCAAAAGCCTAAGCTTGGGGATGCCCCGGGAAGGCATCCCCTCTTTCGTCTTTGTTCATTGGTAACTTTACTTGGAGCTATATTTTTATTCGCCACATGATATGTGTTTTCCTTCGAGCGTCGTGTATTATATTAGTAATTGCCTTTTAAGTTTACCACAATCATCCTTGCTGTACACACCTTTTGGGAGAAGCCTATTTGATTAGAATTTGCTAGAATACTCTATGTGCTTCACTTATATCTTTTGAGCTTCATAGTTTTTACTCTAGTGCATCACTTATATCTTTTAGAGCACGGTGGTGACTTAATTTTGAAGAAATTGCTAGTATCTCATGCTTCACTTATATTATTTTTAGAGTCTTTTAGAACAGCATGGTATTTGCTTTGGTTATAAAATTGGTCCTAGAATGGTAGGCATCCAAGTTGGGTATAATAAAAACTATCATAGGAAGTGAATTGGATGCTATGATCAATTTGATACTTGATAATTGTTTTGAGATATGGAGGTAGTGATATTAAAGTCATGCTAGTTGGGTGATTATGAATTTGAGGAATGCTTGTGTTGAAGTTAGCAAGTCCCATAGAATGCATTTATGGTTAAAGTTGTGTAACAAATTTGAAACATGAAGTGTACCTGGCTTGTGCATCCTTATGAGTGGCGGTCGGGGACGAGCGATGGTCTTTTCCTACCAATCTATCCCCCTAGGAGCATGCGCGTAGTACTTGATTTTTGATGAATTCTAATTTTTTTCAATAAGTATATGAGTTCTTTTGACTAATGTTGAGTCCATGGATTATACGCATTTTTACCTTTCCGCCATTGCTAGCCTCTTCGGTACCATGCATTGCCCTTTCTCACCTTGAGAGTTGGTGCAAACTTCGCCGGTGCATCCAAACCCCGTGATACAATACGCTCTATCACACATAAACCTCCTTATATCTTCCCCAAAACAGCCACCATACCTACCTATTATGGCATTTCCATAGCCATTCCGAGATATATTGCCATACAACTTTCCACTGTTCCGTTCATCATCATCATGACATACTTTACTTTTGTCATATTGCCATTGCATGATCATGTAGTTGACATCATATTTGTGGCAAAGCCACCATGCATTATTTTTCATACAGGTCACTCTTGATTCATTGCACCATCCCGGTACTCTGCCAGAGGCATTCATATAGAGTCATATCTTGTTCTAGTTTCGAGTTGTAATTCATATGTTGTAATCAATAGAAGTGTGATGATCATCATTATTAAAGCATTGCCCAAAAAGAAAAAAAAGGCCAAAAAAAGGCCCCAAAAAAAGAAAAAAATAAGAAAATAAATAAAAAGGGAAATGTTACTATCTCTTTTTCCACACTTGTGCTTCAAAGTAGCACCTTGTTCTTCATGTAGTGAGTCTCATATATTGTGCTTCAAAGTAGCACCTTGTTTTTCATATAGTGGGTCTCATAAGTTTTTTTCATACTAGTGGGAATTTTTCATTATAGAACTTGGCTTGTATATTCCTAGGATGGGCTTCCTCAAATGCCCTAGGTCTTCGTGAGAAAGCAAGTTGGATGCACACCCACTAGTTTTCTTTTGTTGAGCATTCATTTATAGCTCTAGCGCATCCGTTGCATGGCAATCCCTGCTCCTCATGTTGACATCAATTGATGGGCATCTCCATAGCCCATTGATTATCCTCATCAATGTGAGACTTTCTCCTTTTCGTCTTCTCCACACAATCCCCATCATCATATTCTATTCCACACATAGTGCTATATCCATGGCACACGCTTATGTATTGCGTGAAGGTTGAAAAAATTTGAGATTATTTAAGTATGAAACAATTTCTTGGCTTGTCATCGAGGGTATAGAAGTTGGGAACATCTTTGTGTGACGAAAATGAAGCATAGCGTAACTATATGATTTTGTAGGGATGAACTTTCTTTTGCCATGCTATTTTGAGAAGACATGATTACTTTGATTAGTATGCTTGAATTGTTACCATTTCTTTTATCAATATGAACTTTTATTTTGAATCATTTGGATCTGAACATTCATGCCACAATAAAGAAAATTACATTGAGAAATATGCTAGGTAGCATTCCACATCAAAAATTCTCTTTTTATCATTTACCTACTCGAGGACGAGCAGGAATTAAGCTTGGGGATGCTTGATACGTCTCCAACGTATCCATAATTTTTGATTGTTCCATGCTATTATATTACCCCTTTTGGATGTTTATGGGCTTTATTTTACACATTTATATCATTTTTGGGACTAACCTACTAACCGGAGGCCCATCCCATATTGCTATTTTTTTTGCCTATTTCAGTATTTTGAAGACAAGGAATATCAAACGGAGTCCAAACGGAATGAAACCTTCGGGAGCGTGATTTTTTGAACGAATGTGATCCAGAGGACTTGGAGTGCAAGTCAAGAAGCAACCCAGGCTCCCACGAGATAGGAGGGCGCCGCCCCCTATAGGGCGCGCCCCCTGTCTCGTGGGCCCCTTGGGCGTCCACCGACGTACTTCTTCCTCCTATATAATCCTACGTACCCCGAAAACATCCGGGGGGTAGACAAAACACAATTTCCACCACTGTAACTTTCTGTATCCACGAGATCCCATCTTGGAGCCTTCGCCGGTGTTCTGCCGGAGGGGGAATCGACCATGGAGGGCTTATACATCAACACCATAGCCCCTCCGATGAGTTGTTAGTAGTTTACCACAGACCTACGGGTCCATAGTTATTAGCTAGATGTCTTCTTCTCTCTTGTTGCATCTCAATACAATGTTCTCCCCCTCTCTTGTGGACATCTATTCGATGTAAACTCTTTTTGCGGTGTGTTTGTCGAGATCCGATGAATTGTGGGTTTATGATCAAGTTTATCTATGAACAATATTAGAATCTTCTCTGAATTATTTTATGTATGATTGAGTTATCTTTGCAAGTCTCTTCGAATTATCAGTTTGGTTTGGCCTACTAGATTGATCTTTCTTGCCATGGGAGAAGTGCTTAGCTTTGGGTTCAATCTTGCGGTGTCCTTACCCAGTGACAGAAAGGGTTGCAAGGCACGTATTGTATTGTTGCCATTGAGGGTAACAAGATGGGGTTTATATCATATTGCTTGAGTTTATCCCTCTACATCATGTCATCTTGCTTAATGCGTTACTCTGTTCTTATGAACTTAATACTCTAGATGCAGGCAGGAGTCGGTCGATGTGTGGACTAATAGTAGTAGATGCAGGCAGGAGTCGGTCTACTTGTTGCAGACGTGATGCCTATATACATGATCATGCCTAGATAATCTCATAATTATTCGCTTTTCTATCAATTGCTCAACAATAATTTGTTCACCCACCGTAATACTTATGCTATCTTGAGAGAAGCCTCTAGTGAAACCTATGGCCCCCGGGTCTATCTGTTATCATATTTGCTTCCAATCTACCTTTATTTGCATCTTTACTTTTTGCATCTATATTATAAAATACCAAATATATATTTATCTTATCTTACTATCTTTATTAGATCTCACTTTTGCAAGTGGACGTGAAGGGATTGACAACCCCTTTATTGCGTTGGTTGCCAGTTCTTTGTTTGTTTGTGTAGGTGCGTGGGACTTTTGAGGAGCCTCCTACTGGATTGATACCTTGGTTCTCAAAAACTAAGGGAAATACTTACGCTACTATTGCCGCATCACCCTTTCCTCTTCAAGGAAAACCAACGCAAGCTCAAGACGTAGTAGTTGTCTCCCTGCAAATTTGGTCGTTGTGCGATCCCTTCCCGCCTTCATTTGGGAAGAGGACCTAGCCACCATGGTCAAGGGGGACGACGGATCAAGTCGACCACATCCACTCCACCCTCACCAGCTCACTTGAGCTCAAGAACACACCTCCTAAGGTTGTTCTCCACTGTATTAGTTCATCCTCAGCCCCTCAAGGCAAATCCACCACAAAGCAGGAGTAGGGTTTTACACCGCAAGGTGGCCCGAACCTGGGTAAACTGTTGTGTCCCCTTTCCTTCGAGCTCGACGTGCTAGGCCGTAAGATTGGCGAGTAGGCAGACTGGGGAGAGTTCGAACCTCTCAAGGGTTTGCGGAACCCGAAATCCGACACCTCACACTCCCCTCCGCATGGGCATCCACGTGCCTCATCTTTCCTGGATGAGTGTCATTCCCTTCCTAGGCCTCGCCATCGTCCATCGCCTGGGTGTTGTCCGCACGGCGTGGTCAAGGTGGTCAACAAGCGACAGCCATCGGAAGAGTAGTGTACGCGGTGAGGCTGATAGATGGACCCACCGGCTACATCCTCACACGCAAGGAAGTGCCTCCATATTACGCGCGAAAAAAATGAATCCTCCCCCTGACAGCTCGGACCCACCATCAATAACTTCGCATGTAAGGAAATGCCTCCTTATCTTCCCTGATAGCCGGGATCCACCTAGTTGAAGTGTATGTAGCGTTGTCATTCTGGCCGCGAATGTCTACATACATACTGGTAGATCTGTCTCTCTACATCGATGAACCGTGGCCGAGCAAGCAGCTGCACGTGTAGTAGTAGAGCCCCCGATGTAGCAGTTCAGGCAGTCCCTTCTAAACCGTGTACATGTACGTACAGCCACATGCCAAAAAAATACGGCCACGTACGTACATACGGGCGGGGTCTTGAATGCCTACTCGCACATACGTAGGACCAGGGCTCATGTACATGGAGAGGTAACGAACATCAGCAATAGTGTCTGGACGGAACAACCGAAACGGGGTCTGGCATACCGGAGTATAGAGGAAACGACCTTCTGTTCGACCGGCTATAGTCGAAACAGGGATCCTGTTCATTGGGAGGGGTGTGGCGTACCGCAAAACGGAGGAAACAGACTTGTGTTGGAGCTCTACGGTCGAAATGGGGGTCCTGTTCATCAGAGGGGTGTGGCGTACTGCAAAACGGGACTCCACGGGCTACTATTCACCCACCGTCGACTTCCTTCAGCCTCCACCTGCACTGTTCGTCCACCGCATTTTCCTCCTGCCTCCACCCGCTACTATTCATCCACGGGCTACTATTCATCCAGCCCTCCACCGGCTACTATTCAACTAGCCCTCCGCGGGGTCCTCTTCTTCCGCCCCCAACCAGCTCGGCTATGGTGGCCTCCTCTCGGGGTCCTTTTCATCCAGCGGCAACGGCCTACTACTACTACTACCACGGGGTCCTGTTCATCCAACCCCCACCGGGAACTGTTCATCCAAACCCAACCACGTACGTCATGACTCATTCAACCAACCCCCACATTCATTGTTCATCAAGAGGCGACAGGTTCGATAAGCTTCGGTTAGCAGCAGTAGCGAAGGAATCCCTCTACCGGGTTCAGTTAACAGCCAGGGATCGATCGATCGCTCGGGTTCACTAATGTAGCCAGTGCAATCGCTCGGGATTAGTTAGAGCCCAACGCCTCGCACACACGCATGTACACATATGAGAGAAAACGCGCAAACCTCCGTGCATCACTCGGCCCCCACCACCCACTATAATCTGGAACTCCCCGAAATTTTTCGCGCCCTTGCTTCTACCATGATTTTTTCCGTCATTGATGGCCCAAAGAATGTCATGCAGGTTCATCTCCGGCCCACCCAGGACGAAAAGCCGATTTTCTATCATGATTTTTTGTCATAGAAGTAGGAGCCCACCACATCTATGATGATGCCAGGTTTTTGTCACAATTTTCGTCATAGAAGTGTCATAAGCATGACAGAAAAAATTCATTCGGCCCAAAATGTCACAGATGTGTCATTGTTTTGTAGTGTCCCATGGAAAGAAAAATTGATCTAGTCGGCCTAACTAAACCAAAGATTCGAAGAATAAATATGAGGCTATAAATAATCATGCATATAATAGATCAAAAGAAGACTCAAATAATATTCATGGATATAGATCCGATCATAAACTCAAAGCTCATAGGATCCAAAAAAACACACCGCAAAAAGAGTTACATCAAGTAGATCTCCAAGAGACCATTATATTTAGAATCAAAAGAGAGAGAGGAAGCCATCTAGCTTCGGACTACGGACCCGTAGGTCTATGACGAACTACTCACGCATCATCGGAGAGGCACCAATGAGGATGATGAACCCCTTTGTGATGGTGTCTAGATTAGATCTCGTGGTTCTAGAACTTGCGGCGGCTGGAACTGTGTTTCATCGACCCCCTAGGTTTTCTGGAATATTTGGGTATTTATAGGTTGAAGAGGCGGTGCGGGAGGCCACCAAGGTGGGCACAACCCACCTGGGCATGCTTGGGCCCCTAGGCATGCCCTGGTTGGTTGTGCTCCCCTTGGAGCCCCCCTCTGGTACTTCTTTGGCCCATCTGGTATCTACTGGTCCAAAAAAATTCTCCAAAAAGTTTCGCTGCATTTGGACTCCGTTTGGTATTCATTTTCTACGATGTAAAAAACAAGGAAAAAAACAACTTGCATTGGGCACTTTATCAATAGGTTAGTCCCAAAAAATGATATAAAGTTGCTATAAAATGATTGTAAAACATCCAAGAATGATAATATAACAGCACAGAACAATCAAAAATTATAGATATGTTGGAGACATATCAGCATCCCCAAACTTAATTCATGCTTGTCCTCGAGTAGGTAAATGATAAAAACAGAATTTTCTATGTGGAATGCTGCCTAACATGTTCCTCACATATTGTTTTCTTTTGTAGCATGTACGTTTGGACTTTTATATGGTTCAAAGCAATAGTCTAGTTTTGACATGAAGATTTCAAAACACAAGCATATCAACAAGTAACCATGTCTTTCTAAATATCAACACTAAAGAAAGTTATCCCTAGCCCATCATGCTCAATCATTGATCCATTCATGAAACACACTCGCATATTAGCTACATGCAATTATGAAGTACGATCATAGTGCAACCTAGTTGGTGCTTTTTAAGAGAAGATGGAGACTCAAGTAAAAATAAAAATTGCATAAAGTAAATAGAAAGACCCTTCACAGAGGGAAGTAGGGAGGATTAAGAGGTCTTTCTGTCTTCAACTAACATGTCTTTCCCCTCTAAAAGACATGTGGCTTCTCTCCTCCTTGTTTACCAAGCATCTGGGAGGATTAAGAGGTCTTTCTCTCCCATATGGTCTCTTTGGCCCATAAGATAATCTTTGATGTGATCTCTCTCCCCCCCTTTGACATCAATTTCCATGAAGGGTTCTTCTAGAGTACAAGTCAAATAGGTTCGGTCCTTGAGTCACATGGCAAAGCAGTGTGAAAAATGTGATGCTGGTAGAGGATAAGAATCATCGAGTGGAGCTGGATAAGAAAAGCAGGATGCAAATGGCAAAATGTTTCCACTATGGTGAAATCGGTAACACCAAGCCTTTTTCATCGGTGCACCGAATTGTTTTGGTTTGTCCAAAGAGAAAAGATCGGTGAGGCCGAGTTCATCACAGAGAATGGATTTTGTCATCTCAGCTCACTAGGAAAATTGGTTCTCACAAAGATTTGTAGGGGATTAACTAAAGAATTTGCAATGAATTAAATGCAGAAAGCAACAGAGAAGAAATGAAATATAGATGAAGTTTTTTTTCTAAAAGGGGAAAAATCATGGAAGAAGCAAATGCAAGAACACAGAAAAAACTCAAGAGAACTTCATCTAGAATTGGTCGGTGACAAAGTCACCTATGTTAGAGTATATCGACTTAGGAGTCAAGTGAAGACACTTGATCATAGGTCATACTCATCTTTTAAGCTCAAAATGGGGTTGAGATTTTTCGTTTAAGCATTTTGATATATTCACATCTTGTTGAGATTCTTTGACCCATGTCTTGGGATAAAACTTCTCTAAGATGGAATGACATACCTTGGTGGTGATGATCTTGATCATGTAGTTGAACTTGTGTAGGGTGCTCAAGGTTGATGTAGTTCATCAAGAGTTGGGAGCATCGCTTGTAGTTGGGGTTCATCTTCCTACATGGGTTAGTTTTGCAAGGAAGATCACTTGTGTATCCAAAATGACAATCATGAAATTTGATATGTAGAAGTTGTCAAAGGATATATTGAAAGGATTCATGCTTCCTTGACTTCAACCACCATATTGTAGAGACTTGGAGATGTACAGATTGCTTAGAATGTGATTGAGTTGCAATCTCATAGAATTGATCTTATCCAAGTACCTATAAGGGTTACATAGCATTCAAGGGTACAAGTACATCCAAGACATATGATCATCATCATCATAAGAGAAATATCAAGGATTAGTCATAGAAAGGCTCCTGCCTTGCATGCATCCACATGGAGTTTCTACTACAAGTTTGAGGCATCAATGATGTTCAATTCACCTCTCAAACGGCAAAACACTTTCTCATCAAGTGGTTTGGTGAATATATCCGCCAATTGCTTATTGGTACGAACATGGTTAAGTTTGATATCTCCCTTAGCAACATGATCTCGAATGAAATGATGACAAACTTCAATATGCTTAGTTCAAGAATGTTGCACGGGATTATGAGCAATCTTAATAGCACTCTCATTTTCACAAAGCAATGGAACATGTTTCACATATATCCCATAATCTTTAAGAGTTTGGGTCATCCACAGTAATTGAGTGAAACATGAACCGGCGGCAATATATTCGGCGGTGGATAAGGATGCCGAGTTTTGTATCTTGGAGGACCAATATACAAGAGATCTACCAAGAAATTGACAAGTACCCGAAGTGGACATTCTATCAACCTTGTCACAGGCATAGTCCGAGCCGGAGTAGCCAACAAGATCAAAAGAAGACCTATTAGGATACCAAATGCCAAAGTTTGCTATGTGAATTAAGTATCTCACTATCCTTTTCACAGCCTTAAGATGACATTCTTTGGGGGCCGCTTGATATCATGCACACATGCACACACTTAGCATAATATCGGGACGGGAGGCACATAGATATAACAATGAACCAATCATAGAGCGGTAAACCTTTTGGTCAGCTGTTTCGCCATCCTTTGTCAAGTCAAGGTGTCCACTAGTAGGCATGGGGGTACTCATACCTTTGCATTCTTGCATGTTGAACTTCTTGAATAAGTCCTTGGTGTAATTTGTTTGAGAGATAAAGGTACCCTCCTTAGTTTGCTTTATTTGCAAACCAAGAAAGAACTTGAGTTCACTCATCATAGACATCTCAAACTTCTCCGACATTAGCTTTCCAAACGTTTCACTAAAATGAGGGTTAGTTGAACCAAATATGATATCATCAACATAAATTTGGCACACAAATAATTCACCATGAACCCTTTTAGTAAAAAGTGTAGAATCAATTTTTACCAATTTCAAAGCCTTTTTCAACAAGGAACTTAGTCAAGCATTTATACCACGCTCTAGGAGCTTCTTTAAGACCATAAAGAGCTTTGTGAAGTTTGTAAACATGATCGGGTTTCTTGGGATTAACAAAACTGGGAGGTTGTTTAACATAAACTTCCTCCTCAATTTAACCATTAAGAAAAGCCCTTTTGATGTCCATATGATATGAAGTGATCTCATGATGATTGTCATAAGCAAGTAAGATGTGAATGGATTTAAGTCTAGCAACGGGGGCATATGTCTCACCATAGTCCATACCTTCGACTTGAGTGTAGCCTTGAGCAACGAGACGAGCCTTGTTGCGTACCACTTGTCCATCTTCATCTTGCTAGTTCCAAAACACCCATTTGGTTCTAATGACATTATGCTTCTCATCGGGTTTTTCAACCAACATCCACACTTGGTTCCTCTCGAAATTGTGTAGCTCTTCATGCATGGCGTTCACCCAATCCGGATCATCAAGGGCATCTTCAACCTTCATAGGTTCAATGCAAGAAATGGATGAGTAATGTTCACAAAAGTTATCCAAACGAGTTTTAGAGTGACTCCCGGTTTGAATATCATCAAAGATTTGTTCGACGGGATGATCTCTTGAGAGCTTTTGTTTGGGTCGGGGTGGAACATTATCTTCATTTTCTTGCTCTTCCTCTTGTCTTTATTCATAGTTGTTGGCGTTGTTGTTCTCCCATGGAGATGGAGAAGGAGGTCGTCGAGGTTCATCTTGTTGTATATCCTCGTTATCATCATCTTGATGTGTCCCACTAGTGGATGCCTCGAAGTCAACTTGTGGTTCACCTTGGCATGAGGTTGAGGTTTCCACCTGGACGGACGAGGTACTCTCCTTCACCTTAGTTGGGAGAATCTTGCCAATAGACAAGTCTTATATGGCTTCAGAAGGATCTTTGTCACCTACATCAATTGGCAATTGCTCTTTGCGAGCCGTTAGATTATCCAAACTTCACATCTACCGTCTCTTCAACCTTTTGAGTGAAATTGTTGTAGACACGGTATGTGTGAGAGTTTGAGCCGTAACCGAGTAGGAAACCTTCATGAGATGTAGGAGCAAATTTTGAATGACGATGCTTATCAAGAATGTAGCACTTTGAGCCAAATACTCAAAACTATCCAACTTGGGGTTTGTTACTGGTGAGAAACTCGTATGCCGTCTTGCCGAGTATCTTGTGAAGATATAGACGATTCGTTGCATGGCAAGCTGTCTTAACCACTTCCGCCCAAAAGTGTTTTGGTGTCTTGTACTCATCAAGCATCGTTCTCTCCATTTCAATGAGCGTCCGGTTCTTCCTCTCAACAACTCCATTTTGTTGAGGCATGTACATAGCCGAGAACTCATGTAAAATCCCTTCTTCGTCAAGAAAGGTGACCACATTGGCATTCTTGAACTCCGTTCCATTGTATCTGCGAACCTTCTTGATATTCACTTCAAATTGGTTTTGGGCCTTCCTAGCGAAGTTTTTGAAGATCTTTTGGACCTGCGATTTATCATCAAGAAAGAACACGCACTTAAATCTTGAAAAATCATCAACAATGACCAATCCAAATGAGTTACCACCGAGACTCTTGTAGGCATTGGGACGGAAAAGATCCATGTGAAGTAGCTCAAGTTGTCTTCTCGTGGTCATGATGTTCTTCACGGGATGACTCCCTCCAACTTGTTTTCATGCTTGGGAAGCACTACAAAGTCTATCCTTGTCAAATACATCTTTAAGACGAAGGATATGATCACCTTTAATAAGCTTGTCAAGATTTCGCACACCCACATGACATAACCGTCTATGCCACAACCAGCCATTAGAGGATTTAGCAATTAAGCAAGTTCTAGGTTGAGCCTTTTTAGAGAAATCTACAATGTATAGATCACCTCTACGTATGCCGGTAAGGACCATATTATGATTATCTCTTCAAAACACTTGGCAATCTACTTCAGTAAATAGGACATTGAAACCGAAATTGGCTAGTCCAGATACAGAAAGTAAATTGTAACCAAGAGATTCGACGAGCATAACATTTTGTATGGAGTTGTCATCTGAGATGGCCACCTTACCAAGGCCAACCAACTTACCCTTTGAGTTGTCACCAAAAGTGACATACTTTCGAGGGTCGTTGTTTTTAGGAAGCTTGTCAGTGTTCTGGGAATTGGGGTCCCCAGACTTGCCCGCCTGTGGCCTGCAACATGGGTCAGCAGTGGCCCAGTACGGCCCGTCTTCATCAACCCAAGTTCAAGACCCTCACGAGGGGCCAAGCCTCACAGGGCGGACGACACAAGGCTTCCTCAGGGGCGGCCTCACCAGGCAGGCTCGTGAGGAGGCAGAGAGATCAAGGCAAGGAGTACCTCGCGAGGTGCTCGTGACGCAAGCCATGATGATCAAGACCAGGCGGGCGCCAGCCAGTGCAGTGTCCTTGTTTCCTCTTTGGTGCAAAGGGGGCAAGCGCAGGCGTGGAGTACCGAGGCATCAGGCAAATGTTTCCATATCAGTGCAACGAGACCAAGACTAACAGAGCAGAAGGATGGAGGTCATCGTGGAGCCCAAGACGGCGTCATCACTAGTGCCTTTGGCAGTCGAAGACCACCTTTAGTCAGGATAAGTTGTACTAGCTGTTCCCCTTCAAAATGGTCGTTGTTGGCTCCCTTCCCGCTCAATATTTGGGAGGAGGACCAGGGCCTCTATATATAGATATAACCACCACAGTAGAGAGAAAAATCTCATCTAGAGCTAATTGAATCCTTCCCAAGTAGAACACCGCACCAGCCCAAGAACACCCCTCGCGAGGCAGTTCTTCCTCTGTACTGTTCATCATCAGCCCCAGAGGCAATCCACCACCCCACACACTGGATTAGGGTGGCCCGAACCAGTATAAACCTCGTGTCCCTTGTGTTGTTCATCGTGCTAGCTTAGAATCGCGGTGAGGTTTTGGGGCGTGGATTGGTAGGGAGAAGATCTTCGTGCGCACCCCAGAGTTTGAACCTTAAGGGTTTTGCCGGAACCCGATATCCGACATTTGGCGCGCCAGGTGGGGGTGCGCCGGAATCTTCTTTCCGCTGTTCTGCGTTCCTTCGCTTCGTCGCATCCATGGCTGACGTTCGCCGAGCTCGTGCCAAGTGTTGGGCTGCTCTCGCCACCCGCGTCACCCAGATAGCTCCCGTCGGTGGGCCTCCTCGTTGTTCCCCGTTGCCTGCTGCCAACGCCACCACCGGTACTGCGGGGAACGAGCAGCAAGCATCTTTGTTGCACCCCTCGGTGCGGCGGGAAGGCCCCACCGCCACTCCGTTGCTAACTCCAGCCGGTTCGTTGTCTCACGCTCGTCGCGCTCCCACGAACGCGCAGGCCGCATGGCTCCTGGCACGTGAGCTCCTACACTACCGCCCCATTGACGACCTCTACGAGGAGTGGCTCGCTTGCATCACCGAGCTCGTCAGCGCCGCAGGGGGCTCTCCCACGCCGTCCCTCTCGCCGGGTCGCCCTCCGTCCTGCATGGGCGATGTGGCTCAGTGTAACACCCTGGATCCGTTGCGCCATGTGTCTGCCAGTTATCCGTCGTTGTTGCCATGTCATTTGCTTGCGTGTTGCATTTTATCATGTCATCATGTGCATTTCATTTTGCATACGTGTTCATCTCGTGCATCCGAGCATTTTCCCCGTTGTCCGTTTCGTGATCCGGCGCTCCTATGCTCCCCGGCGTCCCCTTTTTGCCTCTCGTGGTGAGTGGGTGTTAAACTTTCTCGGAATGGACCGAGTCTTTCCAAGCAGCCTTGGTATAGCACCGATAGACCACCTGTCAAGTTTCGTGCCATTTGGAGGTCGTTTGGTACTCCAATGGTTAACTGGGTAACCGTAAAAGCCCCCCTCTCTTGTAGCCCAACACCCTTCCAAAGTGGCCCAAAACCCATCTAACTCCCCTCCATGCTCTCGGTCATTCGATCACGATCATGTGGGCGAAAACCGCTCCTCATTTGGACACTCCTAGCTCCCTCTACCTATATATATGCCTCCCCCTTCGAAATTCACGGGCAAACCCTAGCGAAATCCCTCTCCGCGCCGCTGGACACGTCCGGTCCGACCCTACACGTCCG
Source organism: Triticum aestivum (assembly GCF_018294505.1). NCBI lineage: Eukaryota > Viridiplantae > Streptophyta > Magnoliopsida > Poales > Poaceae > Triticum > Triticum aestivum. Next base: position 165,200,336 of record NC_057804.1, on the reverse strand, counting down.
CCCCACCGCGCCCGAGCCAGTCAGGCGCTGCCCCGTGGCCCTCCGCTCGGGCTCCTGCGCCGCCGGCCCGCCGGGCCCAGGTGGGGCCCGCCCAGCCCGTGCGCCGCCGCCGCTCCCCCGCTTGGCCCGCGCGTAGCCGCGCCCGACACCGGCGCCGTCCTCCGTTGCCGCATCGCCGCCGCCTCCGCCTCGCCGCCGGTCTCTCCTCCGCCCCGTCGCCGACCCCTTCGCCTCCGGCCGGAGCCAGCCGCGCCGACCCGAGCCGACCTCGCCTCCCGCGGCTCCAACTCCGGCGTCCTCCGCCGCCGCAGCGCCGTCCTCCGCGCCTCCGGCCGCCCGGCCTCTCCTCCGTCCTTCCCCGACTCCGGCAGTCAAGCTCCGGCCTCCTCCCCGAGCTCCTCTCCGGCGACGAACCTCGAAGCGCGCGCCCCGGCGTCAGATCCCGATCCAGAATCCGGTTGACTTCTTCTCCCCCCCTTTTTTTCGCTAAGTCCTTAACTGCCATAAAAATTGTTGCATCTTCATTGCATCACATCTTCGCATCCGTAGCTCCGTTTCGTGCGTGTAGTATGTCAAATTGTTCGCCCCTAAGAGTACATCATTTCATTCCATTGCATCATTTACATTTGAGCTCATCTTGATGCCCGAAATGCTGTTGGAAGAGGGCTTCATAATGTTAGTTTCAGAATCTTATCAGCACGAGCTCTTTTGTCATTTTTGCCATGATTGATGTGTGCATCTTATGGACTTGGTCCCTAAATGTGTTTTGAACTAGGCTAGTTCTTCTTTATAGAGGTGCTTACCATGTATTTTTGTGATCAATGTGGTGACTAGCACAAGCATGCAAACTAGGCTTCGTGTTAATGTTGATTTTAGTCCCTGTTCTGCTGTAATTTTGATGCCATGTAAACATGTTGCTACAGAGAGATCCATGCATATTTTGAGATACTTCAGTAAGGGTGTTTTGAACATATGGTTGTTTTCTATCCATTCGTGCCCTTGTTTGCAATTATGGAGTAGTCTAGCATGTCATTTTCGTGCTCTACTTTTGCTTCAAAATGTTTCCTGGCAGATTGTTTACATGTTATTCAATTTGGCCAAGCTTGCTATAGTTGATCCGTGCATGCTATGAACTTGTTCTTGCCTTGGTTGGTTACACAAACATGTCTTCTTGACGATGCTATGATTATCTTGTTATGCAATGACTTGTGGTGAGTGAATCGAGCTTGTTAAGTAGTGTACTTGTGGTTGCTGTTTTGCTAGGCTGAATCTGTTATTTCGTGATGCGATGTAAACATGTTGCTACTAATCATTATATGCATAATCTGGAGATGTTCTATAAACATGTTTTGATCTAAATGTCATCCTCTATCCATCCATGCCCCTGGTTGCATTTATAGGTTGCTGTAGCTTGTTGTAATCTTGCTCTAAAGTTGCTTGATAATATTGCAGTCAGCCTGTTAACATTAAGTTCAGTTGTTTCCATGTGTTTTCCTAGTGATCCATGCACCCTATGAACTTGATATTGCCATGCTTAGCTTCACAAACATGCCTTCTTACTGTTGGGTGCCTTGCCATGCCATGTAATGATCTGTAGTGAGTTGCACAAGCTCATCAACATGCCTTCATAATTATGTTCCTGCCATGTATGAATCTGTATAATAACTTGCTATGTTTACGTGGGTGCCATCATATTTTCTGATCCTTTTTGGCTTATGGTCAGTAAGGGCCTTTTGATCTATGCTTTGAGTAGATTCATGTCATGCCTTGTTTTGCTATTATAAGTTCCCATAGCATGTTGAAAACTTGCTCTGAACATTGCCCCGTGATGCTGTTTATGCCATGTCCAAGCTGATATTTTTTGCACTTTCTCCATGTTTGTTTGAACCTGTTATGATGTGATTTAGCCGTAGCTCAGTGTTCCTCTTTTGTAAAGCATCTCCTGTAGATCACTGCCATATGTTTTGTTTTTATGTTGGGGTGCCGTAGCATAGTTTCTTGTTGCACGCTAAGTAGCATCGTGCTGTTAATCGCAGCTTTGTGCCATACTTGTCTTGCTTGCCATTTGCAAACCGTGCATCCGAATCCGGTGATCTTTATATCGATTTCAACCGAAATCATCTCATCTTTCCAGCGGCATACTTGGTTTGCCAAGTTGATGCCTTGTTCATCATGTTTCCTTCCGAAGCACGCATATGCATTGCGTACCACATCTCGCATATCATGACATGTATTGCATCATGTTGCTTGTGCATTGCACCGTGATTTATTGTGGTTCCTTGCTTGTGTTCTTGCTTTTGGTAGAGCCGGGAGATGAGTACGTGCACGAGGAACCTGTTGAGTACGCTTACGAGGATCTAGCCTTCAACAACTCTGAGAACCTTGCAGGCAAGATGACCGCTACCCTGGATCTCACTACTATCATTGCTATGCTAGTTGTTTCGTTCTATCGCTATGCTGCGCTACCTATCACCTGTTTATCAAGCCATCCCAAATTGCCATGAACCTCTAACCTTTGACACCTTTCCTATGCAAACCGTTGTTTGGCTATGTTACCGCTTTTGCTCATCGCCTCTTATAGCATTGCTAGTTGCAGGTGAAGTTGAAGATTTCTCCATGGTGGACAGGATTTTGATTGGGATATCACAATATCTCTTATATTATTAATGCATCTATATACTTGGTAAAGGGTGGAAGACTCGGCCTTTTGCCTAGTGTTTTGTTCCACTCTTGCCGCCCTAGTTTCTGTCATACCGGTGTTATGTTCCCGGATTTTGCGTTCCTTACGCGGTCGGGTGATTTATGGGACCCCCTTGACAGTTCGCTTTGAATAAAACTCCTCCAGAAAGGCCCAACCTTGGTTTTACCATTTGCCTCACCACCACCTACTTTTCCCTTGGGAGTCGCTCTCTCGAGGGTCATCTTTATTATACTTGTCTAAGTGTTGGTCCGAACCAGAGCCACTTGCAGCGCCACCTTGGGGAAACTTGAGGGTTGGTTTTAGTTGTACGTAGTGTTCATCCGGTGTTGCCCTGAGAATGAGATATGTGCAGCTCCTATCGGGATTGTCGGCGCATCGGGCGGTCTTGCTGGTCTTGTTTTACCATTGTCGAAATGTCTTGTAAACCGGGATTCCGAGTCTGATCGGGTCTTCCTGGGAGAAGGTCTATTCCTTCGTTGATCGCGAGAGCTTGTCATGGGCTAAGTTCGGACACCCATGCAGGGTATAATCTTTCGAAAGCTGTGCCTGTGGTTATAGGCAGATGGGAATTTGTTAATGTCCGGTTGTACATAACTTGACACTTGACTTCATTAAAATGCATCAACCGTGTGTGTAGCAGTGATGGTCTCTTCTCGGCGGAGTCCGGGAAGTGAACACGGTTTGAGTAATGCTTGACGTAAGTAGTTTCAGGATCACTTCTTGATTGCTTCTAGTTTCTCGACCGATGCCTTGCTTCTCTTCTCGCTCTCACTTGCGTATTTTAGCCACCATATTTGCTTAGCGCTTGCTGCAGCTCCACCATATTACCCCTTACCTACCTATGAGCTTAAATAGTCTTGATCTCGCGGGTGTGAGATTGCTGAGTCCCCGTGGCTCACAGATTCTACCAAAACAGATGCAGGTGCCGAGGATACTGGCGCAGATGGCGCAACTGAGCTGAAGTGGGAATTTGATGAGGCCCTTGGTAGTTACTATGTATCGTTTCCAGATGATCTGTAGAGGAGCCTAGTCGGGACGATCGGGGATCTAGCATTTGGGGTTGTCTTCTTTTCATTTGAACTTGACCGTAGCCGGTCTATGACTGTATTTTAAATGATGTATGATCTTAATTTATGTATTGTGTGAAGTGGCGATTGTAAACCAACTCTCTTTATCCCATTCTTGTTCATTACATGGGATTGTGTGAAGATGACCCTTCTTGCGACAAAACCACCATGCAGTTATGCCTCTAAGTCGTGCTTCGACACGTGGGAGATATAGCCGCATCGTGGGTGTTACACTCAGGGGGTGCTTCCGCCACCTCCTCCCCAAGAAGGTGCCCTGGCCCCAAGGCACGCGGCCCCTGGACGAGACCCACTGCGTCCAGCGCCCGCGCGACAATAAAGGAGCTGCCAAGAAATCCCTCGGCCTCAAGAAGGCGCTCGCGTGCTCCAGCACGGCAAGACTGCATCCCTTCACCGGCACATCAAGACCCCGTGCTGCCCCTGGCGGCGACACGCGGGAACCATCAAGAGCAAGCCCCGCGTCTGCAAAAGATTTCGGTGGCAACGGCTGGCTGCCGCGCCTTCACCACCGAGCTATGCAGCGTTAGCTGGCCAGGCAAGTTCAAACCAGATCTGCCTCCTCGCTACAACGACACTGCCGACCCCATGGAGTTCCTGCAGCTCTACGAGCTGGGCATCAAGGTGGCCAATGGAGACGAAAAGGTAATGGCGAACTTGTTTCCCATGGCGCTCAAGGATGGTGCCTGCACCTGGCTCCTGAACCTGCCTCCCGGCTCGAACTCCTCTTGGGAGGAGATGCGCAGCCGTTTCATCGCCAACTTATAGGGCACTCGCGACCGTTCTCTGGTCGTGGGTGACCTGAGCCGCATCAAGCAGCAGCCTGGAGAGACCCTGCAGAAGTACATCCAGCGCTTCAACAATGCTCGCCTCAAGATTCCCAAGGTGACTGAGGAGGCCATCATCTCAGCGTTCTCCGATCGTGTTCGTGATGTCAAGATGAAGGAGGATCTTGCCATCCACGAGGATCTGTGCACATCTCTGGAGCTGTTCAACCTGGCGACCGGGTGCGCGCGAGCTGAGGAGGGGTGCCTCTCCCTCCTTGAGCTTCTAGCTGCTGACCCAGAGGAGAAGAAAGCCAAGGCTAAGGACGTGAAGCGCAAAGGAGCAACAGTGCTCGCAGCAGAGCCAGACACGAAGCGCGGGAGGGACCAGCCAGAGTCGTCCAAGGGTAGCCAATTCTGCGCCTACCACAACCTCTACACCTACAACACCAACGAATGCCAGGAACTCAGAGCCGTCCAAGAAGGATTCATTGGTCGATGCCCCGAGCGCAACGACCAGGGCTACGACCGAGGAGGAGGAAGAGGTGGAGGATGATGGGACGGCCGAGGCCCTCGCCAGGAGTGGCGTGACCGACCTTGCAAGGATCGTTGGCAGGAGCAGCCTCGCGAGGGGGCTTGGAGGGATCAGCCTCGTGAGGATCGCCCGCAGGGCAACGCAGGCCTTCCTCCTCTGCCACCACCACCAAGAAGGAATGATGACCACCACCAGGACGAGGGGGCTGGGGGCTTCCAGGAGCGACGTGCTATCACTTGCATCTTGGGCGAAGCCGAGGCCCCAGCCTCTCAGCGCGTCTTCAAGCAATTTGCTCGCGAGGTGCATGCAGTCCTCCCCAAGCTCGAGGCCACGTGCCCTCTTAGGTGGTCCACGTGCGCCATCACTTTCAGCTCAGTGGATCAACTCAAGTGTGCGGCTACAGCTGGCATCCTCCCAATGCTCTATTCCCCAGTCATCAGCAATGTGCAAGTTACCAGGACCCTTATCGATGGCGGCGCAGGACTCAACATTCTGTCCGTCCAGACATTCAACTACCTTCAAGTGCCATATGATCAACTTCAGCCAACCAAGCCTTTCTCAGGAGTTACTGACAGCACCGCCACTCTGATAGGGCAGGTTCACCTTCCTGTCACTTTCGGACAGTGGAAGAACTATCGCACCGAGCTCATCGACTTCGACGTTGCCCACATTCGCCTGCCATACAACGCCATCCTCGGGTATCCAGCCCTGGCCAAGTTCATGGTAGTGACCCACCATGGCTACAATGTCCTCAAGATGCCAGGAAGCGGCGGAATCATCACAGTCCCCTGCGAAGAGAAGGATGCGGTGTGCTCCCTTGAGCGCGCCTTCCAAGATGCATCAATCGAGGACCCGGACCGCAAGAACGAGAACCCTCCTGAGGCAGTTCCCAAGAAGAAGAAGACATCGCCCAACTCAAGGCCTCAGGAGGTTGGCATCTCCGGAGGTGTCGCATCAGGATCCGCGCCTGTGCAAGGGGCACCTTCCATCGCATAGGAAGACACGCCCGGCGCCCTCCTCGGGCAGGGCTCGGGGGCTCTCTTTTGGAGGGCCTCAGACTTTGCCAAGATCACGAGGGAGGCGCTCGGGCACCACTTGGAGGCGTCCTTTGCGGCACGTTTCCCTCAGGAAGGCACGAGCAAGGAAGGCCCAACCCTCGGGACTTCATCACCAAGACCACTCAGGAGCTGTAGGAATCAAGAGTCATACGCGGCGATCGCCGTCTGCCCGGCGTAGCTCCCCATCCAAGTGAGGATGGCGGGCTGCGCGTCTGCATCGACTACCCAGGGCTCAACAAAGCCGCGTCTCAGGAACGCTCTTGGCCTTCGCACGTGCGACGTTGTGAGGGTCCGCCGCACATCTACATTCGCATGCCCATTCGGCCTGCCGAACGTGGCTGCCACTCACCAGCGTCACCTGCGGAGCATTCTGGCAGCTCAGGAGGCCAGGCACCACATGGTCCTGGCAGAGATGGAGATGGTCCTTAAGGAACCACCCGGACCCCCAGAGCCTCCCGAGGGTCAGGGCTCCGGTGGCTTATGAGGATCGGCTTCTTCATCACGCATCTTCAACAGCCCCTCTACAACAGTACCAGGTGACATCTTTCGAGTTCATTTCAGCTGGGAGCGCCCTCAGGGCTGCATCATTCCCAGGTCGCGTGGGTCTGTCCCTGCGGCATGTATCCCTTTTGCTTATGTCTTTAGTTTACCTTGCTGGGGGTACCCCTTGGGCTGCATCATCCCCAAGCCGCTCAGGCATGACCCAGTGGCATGTAGCCTTCCTGCATCTACCTAATCTAATTTGCCTTTCATGCTTAACCTGCATGTGATAATCGCGTGCCCGATTGACACCTAACTTTGGAGCCTCTCGCGCTGGCACGACGCTTGTGCATGGGTCCGTCCCTGCAACATTGATAAATCTGAGTGGTCGAGCTCTGGCCCGCGGCAGCCCCGCAAGCGTCACCTCACCAGGCCCTCAGTGCCCTCACCACTCTCTCGGAGCAACCAATGGCCGGCCGGCAATCATAATGGCAACCCCTGCTTCTTTCGTATTGGTTTATAGGAACCTCGTGAGGTAAAAAACGGGAGCCATAGCGAGCTCTCTTTCTCTCTTTCCCGCGTGTTCCACTTGCGCGTTAAAAGGGGGCTCCTGAGCATCGCGACTCAGGAGCTCTTACTGGCTCTCCAGCCCTCACCCCCTGGCCTTGTCCACGGCATCGCGACCTGGCATACCAGCAGCGGCTGAGCTCGCTCGATGGCTGGGACCCGAGGACGTAGAGCACGAAGGAGAGTGCGGGGAAGAGAGGGGAAGCTCGCGAAGGCCTAACCCACCTACATCCCAGCTGCAGACGCGCAAGTCCGGCGCCTCGCGAATGAACAACTCCATGCTTTCGAGATAAGTCTCGCCCCTAGAATAGCTAATTGACACGACACAAAACCTCCACTTAATGCGGCTCTGTGACGGCGGTGTTGCCTTCCTTTCTCACCTTTCGGCGGCTGCTTGAGTGCTAAAGGGGACCTCCTGAGCATCACGCCTCAGGGCTTACTAGACCTCGGGCTGCTGACCTCCTGGCGTTGACCACAGCATCGCGACCTGGCATACCAGCGACGACTGAGGCCTGCCTGGGGACTGGGACCTGTCAGCGTAGAGCACCAAGTCGTCGCGAGGTTAGAAAGGGGGAGCCAAGCCGGAATAGCGCGTGCATTTGCACCACTTCATAATAAGGATAATATCAACAAAAGACATTGTGGACCCTTTACAAGCCCCCGCGGGGTGTCTCCTCGATTCCTCGCAGGGAGCAAAAGACGCGAACCCTAAGGTGCCCTAACTACACGTGTCTCCATGGCTGACGCCATCATCAACAGTGGGCCACGAGAGGCTGGTGCCAACCCCATCCAGATCAGCCGCGCCGGCGGCCTGATGTAGCCGCCTTGTTCCAGGCACGACGCGATCTCGGAGGCATGTAGCTATCGTCGCTCTTCTCCAGAGTCACGAAGAGCTCGGGAGAGTCGCTGGACTCCCAAGCATCGCCACTGCTGCAAGAGGAGCCGTTGGGGAAGCGGGTGGTAGGCCTAGCCCTGGACACATCGATGTCCTGGCTGCCTCCTCTGGGGCAGCACTCCAGCCGGCAGCCTTCCGCATCGAAGACCTTGAAGAGAATCAAGGAGGCGCCATAATATTTGAAGTGAATCACGAGGACACCTCCTGTTCAGCAGACCCGGGCGATCTTGCCCCAGCCTCGGGTCATGTAGACCTTGCCCGGAGCAACGACTTCAACCTCCGCTCTGGTCGGCGGTGAACCGCAGTCGGCTTGCTGCAACCAAAGCTCGAGATGCCCCCTCGACGGTAGCTCGAAGGAGAAAAAGTGAGGAAAGCGGATCCAGGTGCTTGGAGGCATTGCGGCGTGGAGCACGAGTTCGTGAGAGGAGTCCACGGCATGGACTCCAGGAGCAACGATGCGCACCGCCATGGCTCGTCGGCCTCGCCAACGGCATGGGCGGCATTGCTCGGCGTCTCCTTCTCTAGGGCCCTCGGCCCGGGCGTACAGTGGGAGCGGGAAGCCAAGAGGTGGCCGCTTGCACCAAGGCCTCGTCATCTCCGGCCTCGCAACTTTGATGCGACAGTCGGGGACCGGTCGTTTCTTCAGCGGGAGCGGGTCAGGCCCCTCCCGGGGGGCATTCCTTTCTCTTCGGCTTAGAACCGGCAGATCGGTGCAATTGGCGTCAAGAGCAGAGGAGGAGCAAGGGATAAGAAGCATGCGGAGCAAGAAGAGATGGTCAACGGGGGCTCACGCCCCTCCGTACTTATAGTATAGAGGAGGCCAACCGTCGGCCTCCATGATCGCAGGTAATCATGACTCTTTTTGCATGTAGCAGGGACTCGTCAAATTGAGCATTTGCCGAGGCAGCATGGGGAAGCGGAGACGCCCACGTACAATCAACCGCCATGCGGCGACGAAGGCCGCAGGCTGTTGGGGCCCGCGGGGCACCGCACTTGCCCTTTGGCTTCGCTGCTAAGCCAAGTCCGAGCGCGCCTTGGGCCCGGGGGCTACTATCGGCATTCTGGGAATGGGGGTCCACAGACATGCCTGCCTGCGGCCAGCGGCGTGGCTCAGTAGTGGCCCTGTACGGCCCGTCTTCATCAGCCTAAGTTCAAGACCCTCGTGAGGGGCCAAGCTTCGCAGGGCGGACGACACAAGGCTTCCTCAGGGGCGGCCTCACCTGGCAGGCTCGCGAGGAGGCGGAGAGATCAAGGCAAGGAGTACCTCGCGAGGTGCTCGTGACGCAAGCCATGACGATCAAGACCAGGCGGGCGCCAGGCGGGCACCAGCCAGCGCAGTGTCCTCATTTCCTCTTTGGAGCAAAGGGGGCAAGCACAGGCGCGGAGTATCAGGCAAAGGTTTCCATATCAATGCAACAAGACCAAGACTAGCAGAGCGGCAGGACGGAGGTCACCGTGGAGCCCAAGACGGCGTCATCGCCAGTGCCTTTGGCAGTCGAAGACCACCTTTAGTCAGGATAGCTTGTACTAGCTGTTCCCCTTGAAAATGGCCGTTGTTGGCTCCCTTCCTGCTCAATATTTGGGAAGAGGACCAGGGCCTCTATATATAGAAATAGCCACCACAGTAGAGAGAGAAATCTCATCTAGAGCTAATCGAATCCTTCCCACGTAGAACACCGCACCAGCCCAAGAACACCCCTCACGATGCAGTTCTTCCTCTTTACTGTTCATCATCAGCCCCAGAGGCAATCCACCACCCCACACACTAGATTAGGGTATTACACCACAATGGTGGCCCGAACCAGTATAAACCTCGTGTCCCTTGTGTTGTTCATCATGCTAGCTTAGAATCACGGCGAGGTTTTGGGTTGTGGATCGGTAGGGAGAAGATCTTCCTGCGCACTCCAGAGTTCGAACCTTAAGCATTTTGCCGGAACCCGATATCCGACATTTGGCGCACCAGGTAGGGGTGCATCGGAATCTTCCTTCCGATGTAGTGCATTCTGTCGCTTCGTCGCATCCATGTCTGACGCTCGCTGAGCTCGTGCCGAGCGCTGAGCTGCTCTTGTCGCCCAGACGGCTCCCATCGGTGGGCCTCCTTGTCGTTCCCCGTCACCTGCCGCTAACTCCGCCACCGACCCGGCGGGGAACGAGCAGCAAGCATCTTCGTTGCACCCCTCGGTGCGGCGGGAAGGCCGCACCGCCACTCAATCACTAAATGCAGCCGGTTCGTCATCTCACGCTCGTCACGCTCCCACGGACGTGCAGGCCGTGTGGCTACTGGCACATGAGCTCCTGCACTAGTACCCCGTTGACGACCTCTACGAGGAGTGGCTCGCTCGCATCACCGAGCTCGTCAGCGCCGCAGGGGGCTCTCCCGCGCCGTCCCTCTCGCTGCCTCGCCCTCCGTCCTGCATGGGCGATGCGGCTCAGGGGGTGCCTCCGCCACCTCCTCCCCAAGAAGGCGCCCAGGCCCCAAGGCGCACGGCCCCTGGATGAGACCCACCACGTCCAGCGCCCGCGCGACAAGAAAGGAGCTGCCAAGAAATCCCTCGGCCTCAAGAAGGTGCTCGCGTGCTCCAGCACGACAAGACCGCATCCCTTCACCGGCACGTCAAGACCCCGTGCTTCCCTTGTCGGCGGCACGTGGGAACTATCAAGAGCGAGCCACGCGTCTACAAAAGGCTCCGGTGGCCACGGCTTGCTGCCACGCCTTCACCACCAAGCTACGCAGTGTCGCCTAGCCAGGCAAGTTCTAACCGGATCTGCCTCCTCGCTAAGATGGCACTGCCGAGCCCATGGAGTTCCTGCAGCTCTACGAGCTGGGCATCGAGGTGGCCAATGGAGATGAAAAGGTAATGTCGAACTTGTTTCCCATGCGCTCAAGGGTGGTGCCCGCACCTGGCTCCTGAACCTGCCTCCCGGCTCGATCTCCTCTTGGGACGAGATGCGCAGCCATTTCATCGCCAACTTCCAGGGCACTCGCGACCGTCCTCCGGTCGGGGTGACCTGCGCCGCATCAAGCGGCAGCCTGGAGAGACCCTGCAGAAGTACATCCAGCACTTCAACAACGCTCGCCTCAAGATTCCAAAGGTAACTTAGGAGGCCATCATCTCAGTGTTCTCCGATGGCGTTCGTGATGTCAAGATGAAGGAGGAGCTTGCCATCCACGAGGATCGTGTGCACATCTCTAGAGCTGTTCAACCTGGCGACCAGGTGCGCGCGAGCTGAGGAGGGGCGCCTCTCCCTCCTCGAGCTTCCTGCTGCTGACCTAGAGGAGAAGAAAGCCAAGGCCAAGGACGTGAAGCGCAAAGGAGCAACAGTGCTCACAGCAGAGCCAGACACGAAGCGCGGCAGGGACCAGCCAGAGTCATCCAAGGGTAGCCGATTCTGCGCCTATGACAACCTCTACATCCACAACACCAACGAATGCCAGAAACTCAGAGCCGTCCGAGAAGGACGCATCGGTCGACACCCCGAGCGCAATGACCGGGGCTACGGCCGAGGAGGAGGAAGAGGTGGAGGATGATGGGACGGCCGAGGCCCTCGCTAGGAGTGGCGTGACCGACCTTGCGAGGATCGTTGGCAGGACCAGCCTCGCGAGGGGGCTTGGAGGGATCAGCCTCGTGAGGATCGCCCGTAGGGCAACGCAGGCCTTCCTCCTCTGCCACCACCACCAAGAAGGAATGTCGACCACCACCAGGACGAGGGGGCTGGGGGCTTCCAGGAGCGACGTGCTATCGCTTGCATCTTGGGCGGAGCCGAGGCCCCAGCCTCTCAGCGCGTCTTCAAGCAGTTTGCTCGCGAGGTGAATGCAGTCCTCCCCAAGCACGAGGCCACACGCCCTCTCAGGTGGTCCACGTGTGCCATCATTTTCAGCTCAGCGGATCAACTCAAGTGTGCGGCTACAGCTAGCATCCTCCCAATGCTCTGTTCCCCAGTCATTAGAAATGTGCAAGTTACTAGGACCCTTATCGATGGCGGCGCAGGACTCAATGTTCTGTCCGTCGAGACGTTCAACAACCTTCAAATGCCATATGATCACTTTCAGCCAACCAAGCCTTTCTCAGGAGTTAATGACGGCTCCACCACTCTGATAGGGCAGGGTTGCCTTCCTGTCACTTTTGGACAATGCAAGAACTATTGCACCGAGCTCATCGACTTTGGCGTTTCCCACATTCGCCTGCCATACAACGCCATCCTCAGGTATCCAGCCCTGGCCAAGTTCATGGCAGTGACCTACCATGGCTAGAATGTCCTCAAGATACCAGGAAGCGGCGGAATTATCACAGTCCCCTGTGAAGAGAAGGATGCGGTGTGCTCCCTCAAGCGCGCCTTCCAAGCTGCATCAATCGAGGACCCGGACCGCAAGAATGAGAACCCTCCTGAGGCAGTTCCCCAGAAGAAGAAGACATCGCCCAGCTCAAGGCCTCAGGAGGTTGGCATCTCCAGAGGTGTCGCATCAGGATCCGCGCCCGTGCAAGGGGCGCCCTCCTTGGGAAGGGCTCGGGGGCCCTCTTCTGGAGGGCCTCAGACTTTGCCAAGATCACAAGGGAGGCGCTCGGGCACCACTTGGAGGTGTGCTTTGCGGCATGTTTCCCTCAGGAAGGCACGGGGCAAGGAAGGCCCAACCCTCAGGACTTCATCACCAAGACCACTCAGGAGCTGCAGGAATCAAGAGTCATACGCGGCGATCGCTGTCTGCCCGGTGTAGCTCCCCATCCAGGCGAGGATGGCGGGCTGTGTGTCTGCGTCGACTACCCAGGGCTCAACAGAGCCATGTCTCAGGAGCGCTCCTCGCCTTCGCATGTGGGACCTTGCGAGGGTCTGCCGCACAGCTACGTTCGCATGCCCTTCAGCCTGCCGAACGCGGCTACCACTCACCAGCGTCACCTGTGGAGCATTCTGGCAGCTCAGGAGGCCCGACACCACGTGGTCCTGGCAGAGATGGAGATGGTCCTCGAGGAACCACCCGGACCCCTAGAGCCTCCGAAGGCTCAGGGCTCCGGTGGCTCGTGAGGATTGGCCTCTTCATCAAGCATCTTCAACACCACCTCTACAACGGTACCAGGTGACATCTTTCGAGTTCATTTCAGCTGGGAGCACCCTCAGGGCTGCATCATTCCTAGGTCGCGTGGGTCCGTCCCTGCGGCATGTATCCCTTTTGCTTATATCTTTAGTTTACCTTGCTGGGGGCGCCCCTCAGGCTGCATCATGTCCAAGCCGCTCGGGCCTAACCGAGTGGCATGTATCCTTCCTGCATCTACCTAATCTGATTTGCCTTTCATGCTTAACCTGCCTGTGATAATCGCCTGCCTGATTGACACCTACCTTTGGAGCCGCTCGCGCTGGCACGTCGCTTGTGCATGGGTCCGTCCCTGCAACGTCGATAAATCTGAGTGGTCGAGCTCTGGCCCGCGGCAGCCCCGCAAGCGTCACCTCACCAGGCCCTCAGTGCCCTCACCACTCTCTCAGAGCAACCAATGGCCGGCCGAAAATCATAATGGCAACCCCTGCTTCTTTCGTATTGGTTTATAGGAACCTCCTAAGGTCAAAACGGGAGGCATCACAAGCTCTCTTTCTCTCTTGCCCGCATGTTCCGCTTGCGCGTTAAAAGGGGGGCTCCTAAGCATCGCGACTCAGGAGCTCTTACTGGCTCTCCAGCCCTCACCGCATAGCCTTGTCTACGGCATCACGACCTGGCATACCAGCGGAGCTCGCTCGAGGGTTGGGACCTGAGGACGTAGAGCATGAAGGAGAGTGCGGGGAAGAGAGGGGAAGATCACGAAGGCCTAACCCAGCTACATCCCAGCTGCAGACGCGCAAGTCCGGCGCCTCGCGAATAAACAACTCCATGCTTTCAGGATAAGTCTCGCCCCTGGGATAGCTAATTGATGCGACACAAAACCTCCACTTACCGCGGCTCTGCGATGGCGACCTTGCCTTCCTTTCTCACCTTTCGGCGGATGCTTGAGCGCTAAAGGGGACCTCCTGAGCATCGCGCCTCAGGGGCTCTTACTGGACCTCGGGCCGCTCACCTCCTGGCCTTGACCACGACATCGTGACCTGGCATACCAGTGACGGCTGAAGCCTGCCTGGGGACCAGGACCTGTCAGCGTAGAGCACCAAGTCGTCGTGAGGTTAGAAAGGGGGAGCCAAGCCAGAAATAGGGCATGCATTTGCACCACTTCATAATAAGGATAAGATTGATAGTTCTAAGATTGCGAATCATATCAAGAGACTCATCAGGGGTAGGATGCAAGGGGTCAACAAGGGGCGCACAAGGGGTAGTAATGTACTTGTTCAAGTGATATTCTTTGAAAATCTCAAGCATCTCATTTTTCCAAGCAATAAAGAAATCCCCATCAAGCATAGGCACTCTACGTCTAATAGTCCCAATCGTAGACTCGTCCATCTTCCTCCAATGGTGTTTAAACCAAGGCAATGGAGACCAAATCTCTGATACCAATTGAAAGGATCAAGAAGAGGTGTCTAGAGGGGGGTGATTAAACCCTCAACAAGTAAAGATAGCAGTTTTTAGGTTTTTTAAGTTGAGGTTGCAAATTAGCACAATTTCAAGCATTCACAATACAATTCAAGCAAGCAGGCAAAGAGTATATGAGTAGCGGATAGTAAAGCATGCAACTTGCAAGAAAGTAAAGGGATGGGATTGGACTGTGCAAACGCAATTGGAGACACTGAGATTTTTGGCGTGGTTCTAATAGGTGGTGGTATCATACATCCACATTGGTGGAGACTTCAACCCACGAAGGGTAACGGATGTGCGAGTCCATGGAGGGATCCACCCATGAAGGGTCCACGAAGAAGCAACCTTGTCTATCCCACCATGGACATCGCCCAAGTAGTACTTGGCTCACTAGGGTAGATCTTCACAAAGAAGGCAATCTCCTTGCCCTTACAAACTCCTTGGTTAAACTCCACAATCTTGATGAAGGCTCCCAAGTGACACCTAACCAATCTAGGAGACACCACTCTCCGAAAAGGTAATAAATGGTGTGTTGATGATGAACTCCTTGCTCTTGTGCTTCAAATGATAGTCTCCCCAACACTCAACTCTCTCACACACATTTGGCTATGGCGGAAATATAATTCGAGTGGAAAACAACTTGGGGAAGGCTAGAGATCAAGATTCTTGTGGTTGGATTGGAATATCTTGGTCTCAACACATCAGTAGGTGGTTCTCACTCAAAAATGAGTAGTGGAAGTGTAGGCACGTTCTGATGGCTCTCTCACTAATGGAGAAGGGGGTGGAGGGGTATATATAGCCTCCACACAAAATCTAACCATTACACACAGATTCCCAAACTCGGTGGGACCGAATGGTTAAACTCGGTCAAACCGACTAGGTTCAAAATGTGAACATTAGGCATTTCGGTGGGACCGACAAGGTCAACTCGGTGATACCAATGTGCTACGGTTAGGGAAAAACCTCATCTTGGTGAGACCGATTACGTAACTCGGTGAGACCGATTTTAGCAATAAGCGAACAAATACTTGGTCAAGTAAACTCGGTGGGACCGACTGCTTATGCCGGTGAGATCGAAATAACTGCAATAGGTAACAGAGAGTTTGCAAGGCCATCTGGGTGATACTGAGATCCCATCGGTGAGATCGAGTTGATTAGGGTTTCTGGATATGGCTATGCCAAGTGAACTCGGTGGCGCCGGATGGATCAAATCAGTGGGGCCGAGTTTGACTTTAGGTGTAGGACATATGTGGAAATGAGAAAGTGGTTGAGGGCTTGGAGCATATCACTAAGCACTTTGAGCAAGTAAGCCATTAAGCAACACCTCATCCCCTTTTAATAGTATTGGCTTTCCTATGGACTCAATGTGATCTTGGAACACTAAAGTGAAAATGTAGAGTCTTGAGCTTTTGCCAATGTTTGTCCTTGGCATCTTGAAGGGGTTCCACATCCTCTTGTCCTGCCACTCCAATGTTGAACTCATCTGAAATATACTAGGTAGAAGTATTAGTCTAACAAGAGATTGTGACACCCCAAAATTTTGGCCTTGTTTTATTAAATTATTTTTTTTCCAGGAATTAAAACTTTGGATTTCTGAGCTCCATTTTGATTTTTTTTAAATCATTTCCTTCCCTGTTATGATGAGTTTTTCCCAAAGAGAAAACTTTTCAAATATGTTATTGGACTTGTTTTACCTCTCAAGAAAAACTTTCCTTTTATCAGTATAACTAATTAACTAACTAAATTGCTTGATCTTTACTTTCTTGAAAATAGTTTTTTCAAGGTTAAATGGCCATATTTGAACTACAACCATTTGATAGATTCACTTAAAATTTCCACAAAAATTTGGAGATGTCTTGTGTTGTTTTTAAATCACTTTTATGCAAAAATATATTTCATCCACTAAATATTTTGAGCCCTACTCTCAATTTTTCTTCTCTGGTCCAGAGTGCATTTTGCACTACAACCTATTTGAGTATTCATTTAAAACTTCTACCAAAATTAAGGGTGGTCAGTAGGAGCCTGTTATCCCTCTTTGTGCAAAAAAACTAATTATGTTCTTTGAAAAATTTGAGTGAATCAACCTCATTTCCATTCAGGACCAACTTGAGGATTTGTACAGCAACCACCATTTTAGTTGCTCCTATACCCTTAACTATTTCTCCTACTTGTAGTCCCCCATGTTAAACCCTTAAGTCCAGGAGCATGCACCATTTAGATCATTTTTGGTTCATGGAATAATGCTATTTATTTCCTGTCCAGAAATGTAGTTTTGCAAAGCTTGCACTAGCAAGTTTCCCCTTTTGTCCAACTAACATCACCACTCTCTCTTTCATCCACAGAGACACTGATCTGGAGATTTTGGTCACTCCAAGAAATGCCTAAGTGCCCTTGGCATTTTGTCAAACACCTGGTGTGCATGGCCAGTTTTGACATGATTTTTGTCTTTGCATTGTGACCTTGAACCTTGGATCATACCAGCTTGTCCAATGGTTTTGCCTTAGACTATAACCCCACCCTGCTAAATCCCAGCTCCAACCAAGCGCTCTGGAGTGCCATGGCATTTCGTCGAGCACATTCAGTGCGTGCACTGGACGCGCCCAGAGCGCGCGTATTGCAGCCACGCGGCCGAGCCGACACGCTGGCCCCCACGGCTTTGGCCCGCTCTGCAGAACCTCGCCACGCGCTCCCCGCCTCGCAGCATCGCGCCAAACCACCCTGGCACGCTACAGCGCCGCCGCCAGGGCGTTCTTGGCAGCACTCCGGCGTCGGTAGTGCGCCTCTGCCACGGGCAGCGCCGCCCAAGCCTCGCCCGCTCGCCACCTGGCCCCGGGAGCAGTGCGAGCTCATCCACAAGGGTGTCGCCTAGCTCTCGTCGCCGCCGCGTTCCCCTGCAGCTACAGAACGGCGGTTCGCCGGCCGCCCTTATCCACCGCCGCGGAACCGACCTCGTCGCACTATAAATGGACACCCCGAGCCCCTCTGAGCACGCACGCGACCTCATGCTACCCCCATGGCGCTCCCCTGCCTCGCATTCGACCCGGGGAGGTCTCCTTCCTCGTCTCCGGCAACTCCTGCCGCCGCCACCGCCCCAGCCAATCCGACACCTCCAGTACCTCCCCCTCTCCGTTCTCTTCACCAGGAACCTTCTCATCCTCCTGTGAACTCGTTCCCCTGCTTGATTTTGATCGGGAGCCATCGCCTCCACAAAATCACTTTGCTCCCGAAGCTCCCTGCCGCGAAGCGCACCGCCGACGACTTCTTCCACCCCTGTCGACCCAACGACCACCGAGAAGACCGCCGCAGTCTCGTGGATCCATCCAGACCCTCTGGAACCCGCGGGGAGCCACCGTTCGCCGGCGGCGATCGCCGTGGCCTCGCCTCCGTTCGGGCAAAGGAAGAGGAGGGAGGGATAGACTGGTCAAACCTGACCAGTGGGCCCCTTGGACCCACTGTCAGTGACCCTGCACCTATCCACGTCGGTTAAGTGAAGGCGTATTAACCCCAGTACGCTTTCCCCGCTCCGAAAACGTATTCCCTTCCGAAACGTTTTCTTTTCTGTTTTATTTTAAAAACAGATTTTGACCAGAACTTTGACTGGCTATAACTTTTTAAATATAAGTCCAAATAAGTTGATTCTTTTTCCTACCTTCCTCATATTTGATCTAGTTTATTTTAAGATTTATTTGAAAAAATTTCAAACAACTTTTTGGTTCTATTTTTGAAATGTGTGTTAATTCGAATATATTCTTAAATAGGATTTTGGGAGAGAAAAGAAACTTTCAAAAGTTTTGGAGTACACCCTGCCTTTCCACACATTGAAGGCAAGCATTCTGAACCCCGGCATAATAATTTTTGGAGTAATCATTGATGCATTTATAACACCACCGCTTTTCGAAGGACTTGTTATTTCATGTGATATGATCATATGCATGGGTGCATGTTATTGTTTTCCATGATGTTGGAAAAGAACACACTTGTGATGATCATCATCCTCATGTGCCTTGCATGCATACCGGTAGGAACCGGGAAAACCTCTGCCTTGGGTAGGCATGAGTTTGTCGCCAGTCACCGTCGGGACGGTTATGTCCGGTATGGCATGGTAAGATATAATGCGTGTTGATTGTATTGGTTGAAATATATTCATTATACTAATCATGCATGGAATACTTAAACCTCCTGAGTCGACCGTAGATCGAGTCTTATTCCAGTAACCCCCATACTTGTTTCGTACTAACACTCGTCTCTACAGCAAGTAGAGTACGGTTCAGTAAGTTGTCAACCTCTTTCTAGCACACACCGTACAGAGAGGCCATGGTGGAAGATACTGGTTGTAACTGGTAGGCAGGCCACCTGGTCCGGGAGCATGGGTGTTTCCGGTTGGGACCGAGAGGGGAGGCCACCCCTTAGAGCGCGCGATATAAATCTGATCCCATGCTACGCGAGGTTGTAGCCTCCCCACTTAGAGTTTGCTTAACAGGTGTCGTGGGTGATTCCAGACATGTGTGTGATAAGCTGGTGTGTGCAAGTTAGGTGTGTTTTCAACAAAAAGACCGTAGATGGAATTAGTCCCGATGGACTAAAGAAATCCGTTACTCGTGGGTAAAGAGTACACCCTCTTCAGAGAATAAACTTATTCGAATAGCCGTGTCCATGGTTAAGGATTACAGTCTGGGATGGGTCAAGTATCGGTCTTAGTGTCGGTCTTCGGAGGTGAAACTATTAATCTAGAAACGGAATTACTACTTGTGACTGGTGATAACTATGATTATTATTATTTGACTAACCCATGATATTGTTGTTAGTATCGTGTATCTCTGGGATAGTTCTACCTCCGGGATATTCACTTTGATTGTTTTTTGTAAAGCCCTTTATGTGGCGTCGCTCAGACGCCCGACTGTGGCATTACTTGTTATTTATTTCATAAATTTCTTTTATACTATCAGGTTATTGCAATTTTATAAATAGCTTGCTTGCACGCATCCGAGAGTTACTTATCTTTTGTGGCCGACGTCATGAGCATAAAAATATTCTTCAGCACATCATTGCTATATTATACCTGTGTTCATAATGTTTGCGAGTACATTCAAAGTACTCACTGGCTTGTCCCTGGCTATTGTCTTGGCCAGATTTTCCTGCACGGAGATGAGCGACGCAATGCCAGCCCCGGAACCCACGCAATGGAGATAGCAGCCTCGCGAAGATAGGAATTTAACCTGGTCAGCTATTCCCGTGGGGAATGGAGTCCCATAGACACAGATGTTTCACAACCCGCTTCCGCCATCAATCACTAGAAACCATTGGTTGTACCCACAGGCCAGAATGGTCTTGTACTACATATTCTGTTTTTGGCTTGGAATTTCTGTATCAAGTTGGACCCTCATCAGCTAACAGTAATCCTGGGGCTGATGAGAACGACAGTCTTTTCTGGAAATTTATTACCCAGAAAACCCGGTCGTGACAGGCTTGGTATCAGAGCCAGGCTGACCATTGGCTAATCCTATCCTAGCCAGGTCAATAAACTTAGGCAAACCAACCCACTAGACCATAGCCAAACACCAGCCAAGCTTCTCGTGCAAGATAGCCACACAGTGACCCAACACCTTTTGGCAGTCGGTGCCCAACCTATCAACCTAACCTGTCACTCATGCGCCAGTGACCGGCCCCTAAATAGTCTTTTCTCGCAAGCGTGCGAAGGAAGATTCCGTCCCCTTTTCCCTATAAAAAGGGCGCGCTAGCCTCAACCCAGCATAGCACAGCCGCTACCCCCCAAACCGAGCCACAATGCCTGGACCTATAGTGCACAACGAAACCACAGCAACCAACCTTGGATGTTTTGTGACCATCCTCGCAAACCTCACCCGTCGTGCCTACGCGTTAGAGGAGCCACCAGAATATGTTGTGTATAAAGGACCCATGAGCGGTGAAGACCGCCAATTCTGGGCCACTGTGCACATTTACGGTAGGGGTCTAGCACCCGAGCGCCCCTACCGGTTCACCGGAAGAACAACTTACTTTGAGCCACAAGCCATCCAGCTAGCCGCTCGAGAGGCTATAGTTCATCTCAGGCACTTGTCGCCCAGAGTTAACTGTCGCTCGTTCCACTACTACCCCAGACGAGAAGGGTATGGTAGACCACCCCAAGTCGCCAATGGAGACCACGAGACGGACCCCGCATTGTTGCACCTAGTGCGCTATGTAAGTGCACTAGAGGCACTGTTCGACCAGATCACCATTGATCTAATAGCAGCTCGTGGAGAGTTGGTTCGTCGAGCCCCGGCGAGAGAAGAAAACGAGCCCAACACCAACAACCCGGTCGTGCTGTTTGGACAACCGATCGAGACCCCGAGATCTGCCCCAGCCATCGGCCAAGGTGCTGCGATAACCCCAGAAGTGCTTCGTAGCATATTGGGAGCACACTCCAACGGGGTTGTGCCCAACAATCCCCGCAATGGTCATTCTCACTACCCCGACCCTGCAGTTCCTCCGCCATCTCCGACTAATCCCGGCAGAGAGACACGTGGAGAAGCCTCGACATCCGCCAGGCACGCCCGTTTAGACATCAACGAGGTAGACTGAGCCGTATGAGAAGTACCAAGTTTCAATGTATCCTCGCTTTGTAATCATGCGACCGCATATATTAACGCAGCCTGTCTTTGTGCCTCTGTTTTAATAATAGCCTTGCATGTTTGGTCAGCGCATAGCTGCATATTCTTCCGGGCACAACTACCAAAACCAGCCCGACAACAACCACAGTAACACATCTCTTTATGAGATATGTGTATCTCTGACACTGACCTGACCTTTGGAGCCAAACTGGCAAATTTATTACTTTTCGCCACGGTAAAACGATCCGGCTCCTTTGCTATATAAAGGCCACCTTGTGACCTTACCCAGCAACCCTCACTTTGCGCACAACACTCATGCTTTTTCCTGTCATGCCGAACCCCAGCATTCATCTGAGAACCCCAGATGCAACCCCAGGTAGCTTTGTCAAATTATTGTGGGATTTTACCCGCAGTACCATGGGTTCTACCCAGCCACCCCAGTATGAGTTGTTCAAATCGAGGATCACCCCATCCACCTCGGAATATTGGGCAGCAGTACACATTCCTCCTGTAGACCCCAACCAAGATCCAATAGAAGTTTCCTTCGTGGGGAAATCTATGCCAACCCCACACTTGGCCATAGAAGCTGCTGCGAAAGAAGCGATTGCTCGTCTTCGATCCGCAGTACCCTATGCCCGCGAACGAGGATATTATTACTTTCCAAGTCGTGCAGCACCCGGAGAAATAACGTCTTTTCCCGGTGGGCGGATTGAGAGAGACCCAGTTCTGGCCAACCTTATCAGTACATCATTGCTCAAGAGCATTTAAACCAGCGAGTGATGGATTATCTCCAGAGGCTCGCAGATTTAAATCCTTAGATTGCCATCGGCAGACCACTGAGACCCGACCCGGAGAGACGCATTCATCGACTGGTCAATCCACTTCCTCCAATAGAAGAGGAGTGTATTCCTTTACCAGAGACATTTTATCAGGACCCCGTCCAGTTACCGTTTTCTTTTTAGACGTCACTATTGTATTTGTTCCTTGCAGCATTTATTTATGTATGTGACTTATGCGTGATACCCTGAGTTTGTACGGCAAGTTAATTATTTGGCTTCTGCTCATGTGTGTAGTTTTGTTGTGGTTTACGCTCCTTTAAAGTAACTGTTTTCCCCTCGCGAAACCCTGGAGTGAGATTTTCTTTTCTCTGAGTTGCTACATCTACACTTTCTCACAGCGTGGATTATTTAATTTCACTCAGCAACACGAGCAGACTCACAGCCATAATCATACGGACACATACACTGTTTGCAAAACTTTGCAACGGTGTTACATCCAGCTAATCACCCCCTAACAACAGTAAGCACCCGGCATACTTCATCTACTCCTCATGATCACCATCACGGAGAGCCAACACCCGAGCCGCAGCATCGCGATACTCGTAGAAGATCATCGCGCATAGGAGCACAGAGAGCCCCAGCAGTGTCGCCAGCCCTCCGCATATCAGGATCACAAACCAGTCCGGCATCGCCTCCGCCATTAGAGCCTCGACCGAGCTTCTGTAAGCAGTAGCGGAGAAATAAGGAGGAGGAGAAGTGAGGCCAGGTGTAAGGAGGAAGAGAGAGGCACCCCGGCCGTTTTTATAGCTTGAGCTCGGTGTATGGTGGGCGAAGTCCACCAACACCGCTCGTCGCCGATCGCCGGTGTTCGGAGTCGAATCCACGAGCAGTGCCGATAGCGCACTGGCCCGCGAGGAGAGTGCACGCTGCACCAGCAGCTAGCACGCCGCGCACTACCACGGTACGGCCTAGATGCCCTACACACTAGGCGTCGCCGGTGGAGAAAGCGCGCGGGAGAAAGGAGGAAGAAAGGTCCAGAGGGAGAAGAAGAGGAGACTGACAGTGGACCCCGGGTCCACCTGTCAGCCAGAGAGAGCACTATGCTCTCGGGTGCGATCAGCGTATATCTAAATTTAGGAGTTATCCTAAATTTATATCCAGCATAGAAATCGCCCGTTTTTGTCTCGGACCGTAGACTTTTCCGCGCAGCACCAGTTTTCACACGGTGGTTTTTCACCACTTATTGCCCTCTCACTGTAGCTACATCTTTATTGCGTAAATATTCTCTTAACACCGCTTTCAGCAAATCTCGAGGACGAGATTTTTATTAAGGGGGATAGTATTGTGACACCCCAAAATTTTGGCCTTGTTTTATTAAATTATTTTTTTCCAGGAATTAAAACTTTGGATTTCTGAGCTCCATTTTGAATTTTTTTTAAATCATTTCCTTCCCTGTTATGATGAGTTTTTCCCAAAGAGAAAACTTTTCAAATATGTTATTGGACTTGTTTTACCTCTCAAGAAAAACTTTCCTTTTATCAGTATAACTAATTAACTAACTAAATTGCTTGATCTTTACTTTCTTGAAAATAGTTTTTTCAAGGTTAAATGGCCATATTTGAACTACAACCATTTGATAGATTCACTTAAAATTTCCACAAAAATTTGGAGATGTCTTGTGATGTTTTTAAATCACTTTTATGCAAAAATATATTTCATCCACTAAATATTTTGAGCCCTACTCTCAATTTTTCTTCTCTGGTCCAGAGTGCATTTTGCACTACAACCTATTTGAGTATTCATTTAAAACTTCTACCAAAATTAAGGGAGGTCAGTAGGAGCCTGTTATCCCTCTTTGTGCAAAAAAACTAATTATGTTCTTTGAAAAATTTGAGTGAATCAACCTCATTTCCATTCAGGACCAACTTGAGGATTTGTACAGCAACCACCATTTTAGTTGCTCCTATACCCTTAACTATTTCTCCTACTTGTAGTCCCCCATGTTAAACCCTTAAGTCCAGGAGCATGCACCATTTAGATCATTTTTGGTTCATGGAATAATGCTATTTATTTCCTGTCCAGAAATGTAGTTTTGCAAAGCTTGCACTAGAAAGTTTCCCCTTTTGTCCAACTAACATCACCACTCTCTCTTTCATCCACAGAGACACTGATCTGGAGATTTTGGCCACTCCAAGAAATGCCTAAGTGCCCTTGGCATTTTGTCAAACACCTGGTGTGCATGGCCAGTTTTGACATGATTTTTGTCTTTGCATTGTGACCTTGAACCTTGGATCATACCAGCTTGTCCAATGGTTTTGCCTTAGACTATAACCCCACCCTGCTAAATCCCAGCTCCAACCAAGCGCTCTGGAGTGCCATGGCATTTCGTCGAGCACATTCAGTGCGTGCACTGGACGCGCCCAGAGCGCGCGTATTGCAGCCACGCGGCCGAGCCGACACGCTGGCCCCCACGGCTTTGGCCCGCTCTGCAGAACCTCGCCACGTGCTCCCCGCCTCGCAGCATCGCGCCAAACCACCCTGGCACGCTACAGCGCCGCCGCCAGGGCGTTCTTGGCGGCACTCCGGCGTCGGCAGTGCGCCTCTGCCACGGGCAGCGCCGCCCAAGCCTCGCCCGCTCGCCACCTGGCCCCGGGAGCAGTGCGAGCTCATCCACAAGGGTGTCGCCTAGCTCTCGTTGCCGCCGCGTTCCCCTGCAGCTACAGAACGGCGGTTCGCCGGCCGCCCTTATCCACCGCCGCGGAACCGACCTCGTCGCACTATAAATGGACACCCCGAGCCCCTCTGAGCACGCACGCGACCTCATGCTACCCCCATGGCGCTCCCCTGCCTCGCATTCGACCCGGGGAGGTCTCCTTCCTCGTCTCCGGCAACTCCTGCCGCCGCCACCGCCCCGGCAAATCCGACACCTCCAGTACCTCCCCCTCTCCGTTCTCTTCACCAGGAACCTTCTCATCCTCCTGTGAACTCGTTCCCCTGCTTGATTTTGATCGGGAGCCATCGCCTCCACAAAATCACTTTGCTCCCGAAGCTCCCTCCGCCGCGAAGCTCACCGCCGACGACTTCTTCCACCCCTGTCGACCCAACGACCACCGAGAAGACCGCCGCAGTCTCGCGGATCCATCCAGACCCTCTGGAACCTGCGGGGAGCCACCGTTCGCCGGCGGCGATCGCCGTGGCCTCGCCTCCGTTCGGGCAGAGGAAGAGGAGGGAGGGATAGACTGGTCAAACCTGACCAGTGGGCCCCTTGGACCCACTGTCAGTGACCCTGTGCCTATCCACGTCGGTTAAGTGAAGGCGTATTAACCCCAGTACGCTTTCCCCGCTCCGAAAACGTATTCCCTTCCGAAACGTTTTCTTTTCTGTTTTATTTTAAAAACAGATTTTGACAAGAACTTTGACTGGCTATAACTTTTCAAATATAAGTCCAAATAAGTTGATTCTTTTTCCTACCTTCCTCATATTTGATCTAGTTTATTTTAATATTTATTTGAAAAATTTTCAAACAACTTTTTGGTTCTGTTCTTGAAATGTGTGTTAATTCGAATATATTCTTAAATAGGATTTTGGGAGAGAGAAGAAACTTTCAAAAGTTTTGGAGTACACCCTGCCTTTCCACACATTGAAGGCAAGCATTCTGAACCCCGGCATAATAATTTTTGGAGTAATCATTGATGCATTTATAACACCATCGCTTTTCGAAGGACTTGTTATTTCATGTGATATGATCATATGCATGGGTGCATGTTATTGTTTTCCATGCTGTTGGAAAAGAACACACTTGTGATGATCATCATCCTCATGTGCCTTGCATGCATACCGGTAGGAACCGGGAAAACCTCTGCCTTGGGTAGGCATGAGTTTGTCGCCGGTCACCGTCGGGACGGTTATGTCCGGTATGGCATGGTAAGAAATAATGAGTGTTGATTGTATTGGTTGAAATATATTCGTTATACTAATCATGCATGGAATACTTAAACCTCCTGAGTCGACCGTAGATCGAGTCTTATTCCAGTAACCCCCATACTTGTTTCGTACTACCACTCGTCTCTACAGCAAGTAGAGTACGGTTCAGTAAGTTGTCAACCTCTTTCTAGCACACACCGTACAGAGAGGCCATGGTGGAAGATACTGGTTGTAACTGGTAGGCAGGCCACCTGGTCCAGGAGCATGGGTGTTTCCGGTTGGGACCGAGAGGGGAGGCCACCCCTTAGAGCGCGCGATATAAATTTGATCCCATGCTACGCGAGGTTGTAGCCTCCCCACTTAGAGTTTGCTTAACAGGTGTCGTGGGTGATTCCAGACACGTGTGTGATAAGCTGGTGTGTGCAAGTTAGGTGTGTTTTCAACAAAAAGACCGTAGATGGAATTAGTCCCGATGGACTAAAGAAATCCGTTACTTGTGGGTAAAGAGTACACCCTCTGCAGAGAATAAACTCATTCGAATAGCCGTGTCCATGGTTAAGGATTACAGTCTGGGATGGGTCAAGTATCGGTCTTAGTGTCGGTCTTCGGAGGTGAAACTATTAATCTAGAAACGGAATTACTACTTGTGACTGGTGATAACTATGATTATTATTATTTGACTAACCCATGATATTGTTGTTAGTATCGTGTATCTCTGGGATAGATCTACCTCCGGGATATTCACTTTGATTGTTTTTCTTAAAGCCCTTTATGTGGCGTCGCTCAGACGCCCGACTGTGGCATTACTTGTTATTTATTTCATAAATTTCTTTTATACTATCAGGTTATTGCAATTTTATAAATAGCTTGCTTGCACGCATCCGAGAGTTACTTATCTTTTGTGGCCGACGTCATGAGCATAAAAATATTCTTTAGCACATCATTGCTATATTATACCTGTGTTCATAATGTTTGCGAGTACATTCAAAGTACTCACTGGCTTGTCCCTGGCTATTGTCTTGGCCAGATTTTCCTGCACGGAGAGGAGCGACGCGATGCCAGCCCCGGAACCCACGCAATGGAGATAGCAGCCTCGCGAAGATAGGAATTTAACCTGGTCAGCTGTTCCCGTGGGGAATGGAGTCCCATAGACACAGATGTTTCACAACCCGCTTCCGCCATCAATCACTAGAAACCATTGGTTGTACCCACAGGCCAGAATGGTCTTGTACTACATATTCTGTTTTTGGCTTGGAATTTCTGTATCAAGTTGGAGCATCATCAGCTAACAGTAATCCTGGGGCTGATGAGAACGACAGTCTTTTCTGGAAATTTATTACCCAGAAAACCCGGTCGTGACAGAGATATGTTGACATTAATTACCAAAATCACCCAGGGAGCTCATGTGCTTTCAGTTGTTCACCAACTCCTCCATCGCGTCCGACCAGTCCGCCGCCGCCTGCTTGTTGGTGTCCGGTACGGACGGCGGGACCTCAACCCCTTCCCCGTCAGAAGGCGTGACCGGCAACTAAGAGGGCCTTGGGGGCTCAGGTGCGGCCGGCTGGGAGGGTCCGGATAGTCCAGACTCTCCTCTCACATTGGCTAGGAGAGACGCAACCTCCTAGTCTTCGGTGACCGAGGCATCAGCCTCGACCATGACTGTGTTGCCCTCGCCCCTCGTGTTCGGACGGGGAGGGGTCCTTTCGGACAACACCTCCCCTACCTCTTTGGGGACTAGGGGAGGTGCGGAGCATGACGCCAATCCGCTATCAGCTAAGTCGACAGGCGGAGAGGTCCCCTCCGAGGTTGGATTTGTAGGGAGGCCATGTGGTGGGTTGTGATACCAATCAATTTGTTTCTGTTAGTAAAGGACTAGTAAAAGTAAAATAAGGAATGTTGAAGTTCATACCTTGTGGCGGGGGGCTTGACCTTGCGGTCCTTCTCGGAGACCTCTTCCGATGCTATGGACTCCTCATGGAGTCCGAGCTGTTGGGTAGGACCACCTTGGGCCTTCGCTGCCTCTTCGGGGCCTGAAGAGGTTGTACCTTCTCGACGTCTTTGGACACCGCCCTCTTCTTGGAGTGGGAGGAGGAACTTTCCTCCTCATCTTTGTCCTCCTCCCGTTCATGGATAAACGGGGCCGCTCCATCTTCGGCCTTGGTATATGGGCGCTCTCTCAAGCGGACCCCCTGGGCCTCGGGCAGATCTTTCTTCTTCTTCTTCCCCTTCTTCTCTGGCGCCTTGTAAGGCGCCACGACCAGCAGTTTCGCCAGTCGAGCCGATTGACGCCATTCGGGCAGCGGAGCTGAGCTATTGATCTTCTTGGCCTTCTCAAGCCAGCCCTGTGAAGGCAACAAAAGAAACTTAGGCCAAACTCTGAACAGACCGAATATAAACCGGGCAGAAAATCAATTACCTCCTTCGGGGGATGTGCTGTGTCGAGGCCGATGTCTTCCTCCTCAGACGACCACTCCTTCTAGGGCTTGAAAAGTAGACTCCACACCTTGTCATGGGTTGTGCCGAAGAGGTGCTGCACGGTGGCCGGGTCTTCAAGCTTGTGAGTCCACATCGGACTCGCCCTTTGCTGGCAAGGAAGGAGGCGGTGACGGAGCATTATTTGGAACACATTGGTCAGATTGGCGCTGGTATCCATCACACTGGAAACACGCTTCTGCAATTTCTTCACCTTGTCGGCGGATCCCCAGTCAAGACCTTTCTTGGTCCACAAGGTCAATCTCGTGGTGGGTCCGGATCTAAACTCGGGGGTGGCCGTCCAGGCTGCATCCCGTGGCTCTGTTATATAGAACCATTCCTTCTGCCCCACTTTGACAGTGTTGATGAACGTGCCTTCCGACCATTGGACTCGGGTGAGCTTGCTGATCATTGCTCCGCCACAGTCCGCTTGGGCACCGCCGACCACCTTCAGCTTGACATTGAACAACTTCAGCCACATGCCGAAGTGCAGCTGCACCCGTAGAAGGGCCTCGAAAATGATGATGAAGGTGGAGGTGTGGAGGAGAGAGTTGGGGGCTAGATCATGAAAATCTAGCCCATAGAAAAACATCAATCCCTTCACGAAGGGCTGCAACAGGAATCCCAACCCCCAGATGATGTGTGGGAGGAAAACCACCCTCTCTCCTAGCTTGGGCGTGGGGACGACTTGACCCTTCCCGGGGGACCCAATGTGCAACGTCGGCCGACAGGTAGCCGGCTCACTTTAGCTCCTTGATGTCATTGTTGGTGATGGCTGAGGCCCCACTTGCCATTAGCCCCGGATCCGGCCATGGCCGTAGCTAGGAGGAGGCAGGGTGGGAGTTACTGCAAAAGAGTAAGGGAGGGCATTGGAGCTCTGGAGATTAGAAAGGCAATAGTGGGAGGTGGAAGAAGGTGTGAGATGATAATTGTAGCCGTTCCCCTTTCTTATAGGCCGCGGAGGAGCCAAGCGTTCCCCTTTGCATGCTGCGGGCCTCTCCGCTTGCCGATACGCTGGTGATGTTATGCGCGGGAGGGGGATCAAAATCATTGATCATATCGCCTAAAAACGAGACACGGTCTCTACCTGATGATACGTGCCAATGAAGGGGCGGCCTCAAGCCGCGTATCGAGAACTTCCAGCAGTTCGGTGCTATGACCGGACGCGACCCTTTGCTAAAAAGTTGTCAGACATGGGCATTGTTCACACTTGAACGCTTTGGCCTTCGAGGCTAAGTAAAACAAATACTTCGGATTCCGGACACCACTTGATCCTGAGCATGCACAAGACAGGATGGAGAACACGCCTCGCAAGCCGAAGACCATGGAATATGTGGATGCCGCACAAGCCCTAGCATTGGAGGCTAGTTTGGGGGCTACTAAGGGAGTACTGGATTAAGGGGTCCTCGGGTCGCCAGCCCATTTCTTGTGGGCTGGACTGATGGGCTACTATGAAGCCGAACTAGGGCATGGACCCGTGACCAGATAGAAGATCTTTGAAGTTGTGGTGTGCCCTCCAAGTCAAGACTAGTGTGATCTTTCCTTTGTTGTAAACGATCGCATGTAACCCTAAGCCTACTGGTGTCTATATAAACCAGAGGGTTTTAGTCTTTAGGGCCAGACCAACATCCGCAACCCATCAACCTAGGGTTTAGCTCGTGTGATCTCGTGGTAGATCGACTCCGTAACCATATCATATACATCAAATACAATCAAGCAGGACGTAGGGTCTTACCTCTTCGAGAGAGCCTGAACCTGGGTAAACACCATGTTCATCGTCCCTTGTGCCCCATTGATCCTAGATCCACAGCTCGGAACCCCCTACCCAAGATCCACCGGTTTTGACACCAACACACATTGCATGCACACCCAACAGGGATGCCACACACTACTAGAAATACCACTACTAATGGCGCACCTATTATGGCCATTAATGGCGCATCACTGGTGCGCCACTGACAGCACGCCATTAGTAATTTTTACTAATGGCGCACCAGCTGGTGCGCCATTAGTATCTGGTATACTAACGGCGCACCACCTGGTGCGCCATTACTATATGCGAGGGTGCGCCATTAGTATGCCTCCCAGTTGGCATGTACACCCAGGTGCTTTGGCATACTAATAGCGCACCACCTCTGGATGCGCCATTAGTAACCGCAGCATACTAATGGCGCACTACCCGGTGATGCGCCATTAGTATGCACTGTCATACTAATGGTGCACTGTCGTGTGATGCGCCATTAGTATGAATATTAGTTTTTTTTTTATTTTTTTATTTTCTGTTTTTTGCACAGGTTACAAAATGTATAATTTGACAAAATATAGACAGCACATATTCACAATAGATTCATCAAATACAATAGAAGATTAGTCTTTGAATACAATTCATCATATTAGTCTCCGAATACAATTCATCATATTAGTCTCCGAATTAAAAAGACCGAACAAAGATAGAACATTATATTACAAGTCTCGAGACCGCGAGTAGCGAGTTTGTCTTCGCATTACAAGTCGATATCGATCATCTAAACTACCATCACATAGAAGAGAGCTGCGGTCATCACGATGAGCATCATCACGATGAAACTCGTCTTCATCCGGTTCCTCCAACGCTCCCTCCCCTCTCCCGCTAGATAGCGGGCGTATCTAGATTCGGCCTCGGCCCTAGTGGTGTACCCTTTGTAACTGTTACCGCTGAATCGGTGAACTTGTCTCCGACACTCCTCCCAGTCATCGTAGACTCCGGGAACCTTACCCTTGTATACGACATACGTCGGCATCACTATGCACTAGCCAAAGGAAACGTTAGTACCAATTCACAGACAATACATAAGCAATATATAATTATGCAACAGAACGATCGGAAGAGAAAAGCAAGACATTAATAGCATGAGCCAATCGATGTTTCAGAACTAGACAACTCGACTCAAGGGACCGGAGCATGGATGAAGCCGCCGTCTATCGTGGGAGTCATGAAAGAACGGGCGTTGTCATCCTGCATTTGTAGCATTGTGTCGATGTCACTGTTGGACGGTTGATTTCTGAGGTAGAACTGCCCCGAGGTACGAAGGACATCTTGATGGATGATTTCCGCAAACTCCGACTGGATGCGAAAGAATTCTTGTCGGAGGTCCGCGTCCTGGATTGCCGACACGCTCGCGGCCCAATCTTGGAGTTTACTCGGTAGCAGAAGTTGATGATGGTCCCGTACGATCGCCCGCATGTGATGGATGGCGTAGTAGGCACCCTTCTGACCGCCAGGCGGCTGCTTGACGCAGTAGAACATCGTATTGTGGGAGAACACGTGCTTGCCGTACTTACGAATAGGCCTGGTGAAGGTGCCTCCAGATTGGGCGTAGCCGGGGAGAACATCATCAAGAACCTTCTTGACATTTGTGTAGTCTACGTTCGACTGACGGTCCGGGTCGAAATACGTGGCCATGGAATATTTGGGGCTTAGGAGGATGAGCGTGCAACGTTTGTCACTTCAGAAAACACGGAATGTTAAAAGAAAAACGATCGAAAAGTAAGAATTCATATGTTACGGGCCGGTTGAGGGGAGGACTTACTCGGGAAAGTAAGGCACGAGGAAGTTATCCTTATCTTGGTTTGCCAGAATGACGCCTTCGAGGTAAGAAATCGCGACTTGCCGGTCCCCAGCGCTGCCCAAGATCTTGGCACGCATGTAGAAGGGGTCGACTATCACGATGTCCGGGTTCTTGTCGCGAATGATCCGCATCTCCATACTCAGCGAAAATAGCCGAACGAAGGTGTAGTGCAGCGCATGAAGGTTAAACATAGCAAAGATGTCATCAAACCGCAGGACGATCGTACCCCTGATGTCGCCATCCACAAAGCCCTTGCCCTCTGGCACCTTGGCCACGAATACCGGGTATGCCACATCCTTCTCTCTGAGACGCCGCTTCTCCAAAGAAAGAACACTGTCGTGCAGACTCCGCATAGCACCGGTTGCAGCATTGAGCATATTTGGTGGTAGCATCGCCCTACCCGCCACATGCACCCTCCTCGAGATATCCTGCGGTGAAGGTGGCCCGTCCTGAGCACGGATCGTACTCGGTGCCGGCTGGCTCGCACCCTTCTTAGTCTTTCTTTTGCGTGCCTTCTTCTTCTCCTGTAATGGGACCGAGTTCTGCTCACAGACCGCCTTCTTGAGTGTGTTGGGGCTGATAATATTTCGCACCTCGCCTATCTGAGGCTCGGTGAAGTCGGCAGCTGGAGGCGTCTCCTGAGAGCTGAACGCCAGACGGCGCCTGTTGCAACTTGGCTTCTCCACGGTACGAGCTAGATCACACACGTCTTTTGTTGGGTTTGGTTCTTGAGAAGGAGGCCCCATGAAGTCGCCATCGTACCCATGCTCGGCAAAGTACTGATCGACGTTGCCAAATGTATCATCGTCGTCGTCGTCGTCGTTCTGATCCTGTGCCATATGCATGTTTGGATCCAGTGGCATAGGGATGTCCGGCACCGTTACGGCGGTCTTGCCATGGGGCCGACTTGGCGCCGGCATGACTGGCGGTGTTCTCTTTGGGGTGGTGTCCCCCGCCCCCAAACGAATCTGGCTCTTCGGCCAAAGCAGGGGCCAGCTCAGGCAGGCGCTGAGGGTCATCACGTCATCATCGTCGGCCCCGACGGGTCGAATCGGAGGTAACAAGTCGTCGCAGCCTGGCAGCACCCGAACCAGTTGAACCCTAAACAAGTTGGGTGGCATCTGGGTACCGTGGAACAAGGGGTTGCCCGGTTGAACGATTTTGCCCTTGGCGACATCGACCAACTCGTTGTTCACGAAGTGGAGGAGAGTGCACGGAACGTCGGCGGCGCCCTGCGAAAACATGTAGCGCGTCAGGGATGCCCAGTCAAAGGCAAGGAGATGAAGTCCTCGGCCGAGAGAGGCTTAATTAGTTACCGTGATGATGGCGTCGAGCTCGGCTAATGTCGAGGCACCGCCAACGGCGGGCGTGTAGTTGACGGAGCGGCCGCTTGCTGAAGAGGTGCCGGCCGGCGTACACCCGGGTGCATTAAGCTCCCGTGCCGGCGTCGGAGACACCAATGCCGCCTCCGCCGGAGGCACCAATGGCCCCGCCATCGCATTATGCGAGTTGCTGGCCGTGAAGCTAGGAATCGGGGGCGGCCCCTGTTGGCCGCCCGCAATCCACGCACTCAACCCCGAGATCAAGGTAGGCACAAGGGCGGTGATCGTCTCTCCGAGTCGTTGTTCCACTTGCTCTTGGACAATCTCCGGAATCCGCGCCACCTGTGCCTTGAGTTCTTGAACCTCTCGCGCCTGGCTTTCCGAGCTGGTCTTTTTCTCCTTCCGCACACCAGCGGTATAGTATGACCCCCATTTTGTCGACAAGCCTTTGCCGGCCACACGACCAGCTGACGTCGGCTTACTGAGCTTATCCTTGTTCTTCATTATATTCAACCCCCTATTTAGAGTGGTGTCCCAAGGGTTGCTCTGAGTCGACCCCGCGCTACTGCTTTCAGTCACCTGCGGAAGGAATGTGAACCATTTAGAAATTCGGCTTCATTAATTAGAATGCAACCATATGGAGCTAATTACGCGGGGGTGTATTCCTTACCAGAACAAGCTCAAGCTGCCTGGTCTTCGGATCCGTGGTAAGCTCCTTTGTTTTCGGGCTACCCTCACGGTGACCCCATCCAGCGAGCCTGCCGAGGTGCCTGTTGACGGGCAGACCAACGGGGTTCTCGATGCCTAGATAATTCGTGCAGTAGGAGATGCACTCTTCGGTCAGAAAGCCCCTGGCTATGCTTCCTTCTGGACGTGACATGTTGCGAACGTATCCTTTGATGACACCATTCATCCTTTCGAACGGCATCATGCTGTGCAGGAACATCGGCCCGAGTTGGATGATATCCTCCACTATATGGACCAGCAGATGCACCATAACATCGAAGAATGCGGGCGGGAAGTACATCTCAAGCTCGCATAGTATCACCACGATCTCTTCCTGTAGCCTTCTGAGTTGCCTCACGCCAATCGACTTCCGAGAGATGACGTCGAAGAAGTTGCATAGGCCAAATAGCGTTTCACGGACGTGCGCGTCCATGATCCCACGGATTGCAACTGGAAGTATCTGCGTCATCAACACGTGACAGTCGTGAGACTTCATCCCGCTGAACTTCTGCTTCGCTAGGTCTAGGTATCTGCTTATCTTCCCCGCGTAACCGTAAGGAAGTTTTACTCCTAGGAGGCAGGTGAAAAACTGCTCGATCTCCTCCTGACTTAGAGTGAAGCACGCGGGAGGGTAGTCATTTCCGGTCTTCTTGGCCTTTTTGCCTTTGCGACGACTTTCTATGTCCTGCTTCGCCTCATCATCATCATCATCATCCTCATCATCATCATCATCATCATCATCATATATAGCGTGAAGCTCCTGCCTGATGCCCATTGATTTCAAGTCTGCCCTTGCTTTCGGCCCATCTTTGGTCCTCTCTGGCATGTTGAGCAGGGTACCAAGCAGACTCTCGCACACGTTCTTCGTGATATGCATGACATCAAGGCTGTGAGGCACACGGTTGATCTTCCAGTATGGCAAGTCCCAGAAAACAGACCTCGTTTTCCATACCTTCAGCAGCGGCTCTGGCGCCTTTCGCTTCTTTCCCGGCTCTGGCGCCTTTTGCTTCTTTCCCGGCAGTGGGCAGTCTTTCCAATTTTTCAACAGCTTGTCTATTTCCTCGCCGCTCCTCGTACACGGGCGTTTTCGGGGTTCTGTTTCACCATCGAACAGATCCTTGCGTTTCCTCCACGGGTCATCGTCGCGAAGCCACCTTCGATGTCCCATGAACACGGTTTTCGAAGACCCGGGATCTCTATCTAGCTGGCGATACGTTGTGTCATCCATGCACCTTACGCATCCAGAAAATCCGTGGACTACCTGCCCCGCAAGATATCCGTAACCGAGATAGTCGTGCACCGTCGTGAGGAGTGCGGCTCTCATAGGGAAATACTCTTTCTCTGCGGCGTCCCACGTATTGGCTGGCGTTTTCCACAGCGTGTCAAGCTCCTCTTTCAGCAGCCCCAGATACAGATTGATGTCGTTCCCTGGTTGTTTCGGCCCTTCAATTAGCATACTCATGTGAATGTACTTCCTCTTCATGCACAACCAGGGGGGAAGGTTGTACATCCACACAAACACAGGCCAGGTGCTATGTGTGCTTCTCTGGCTGCCAAACGGATTGACTCCATCGGTGCTCGCGCCCAGCACGATGTTCCTTGGATCGTTCCCAAATTCTGGGTATTCGAAGTTCAATGCTTGCCACTGGCTCGCATCCTTAGGGTGACTCAGCATCTTGTCTTTTTTATCTATCTCCGGATCATTTGCGTCATCTTCTCGCTTCTTCTCCTCCCTATCCGCGTGCCAACGTAGGAGCTTTGCTACCTTAGGATCCGCGAAATACCGCTGCAGACGAGGAGTGATCGGAAAGTACCACACCACTTTTCGAGGAGCTTTCTTCCTCTTCTTGTATCGAGTGACACCGCACACTGGACATATTGTAGACTCCGCGTGCTCGTCCCGATAAATGATGCAATTGTTCATGCACACATGGTATTTCACGTGCGGTAAATCCAGAGGACACACGATTTTCTTCGCCTCCTCCAAACTGGTCGGGCACTTGTTCCCCTTGGGAAGACGTTCGTGCCAGAATGACATGTTCTCGTCGAAGCATGCGTCGGTCATTTTGTGTTTTACCTTCATCTCTAGGGCCATGAGCGTTACTTTCAGGCGGGTATCCTCGGGCCTGCATCCTTCATACAATGGAGTAACCGCGTCTAACTCAAGTTATCCATCTTGGCTTTCTCTCGGGCGGCAGCTCTTGCGTTATCCGTCTGCTTGAGAAGCAGCTCTTGAATATGAGGGTCCTGCACCCAGCCCATCGATGGTCCAGCGTCGTCTGCTCCGCCGGCATCATCATCTTCATGATCATGCCCGTCGCCTGCTCCGGCATCTTCCTCATCATCATGTCCTGCATCTTCTACATGATGACTGTGTACAACATCACAGTCGTGATCATCTCCTGGGGATTCTTCGTCTTCTCGCCCGCCCGAGCCGCGGTGGTTGTCTTGCTGCCCTTCCTCATTTCTTGCCCGGCCCGCATGGACGACTTCGTAGTCATCTTCATCACCTTGCCACCGATAGCCATCCATGAAACCACGCAACAGCAGGTGGTCCCGCACCTGCCCAGAATCCGGGTCCGCAATAAGGCTCTTCAGCTTGCATCTTCGACACGGACATCTTATCTCCGTCTCGTTCTTTTGAAGCATCTCGGCCTTCGCGGACCTCAAAAACCTATTCACGATGCCTTCGGTCATCGTGTGGACCATGGTCGCCTGCGGGGTAGAGCAAAACGATATTTTAGAACCAAACAAAAATTTGGCATGACCTTCTCTAAAAATAGGACCAAAAAGAATGCTTAATGCCAAAATTCTCGCCGAAACGGAAATGAATCAACATTCCGGCAAAATATTGGCAACTATCGCATATCAAATACCGGTACACCTCCAAACACAAACTCATATGCAACACCACAAACATATGCAACACCACGAACATACATAGATCTAGCTAGGCCGTAAAAAGTGCATGTGCACATTGTTGTAAGGAGAACAACCTAAATATAGCTTCCCCCCTTACTTACCTATTAAAACAAGGTAATTTAGCCACTTAATTTGAATGAATCTATGGTGGAAATGAGGTGAAAAAGAGGAGGCACCCGAGACAAGGAGGAGGTGGAGAGAATGAAGTGGGGAGAAAGTGAGTGTGTGGGTAGGAGAGGCTGTCCCAAATATCTTGTTGCTGCCCACTTACTAATGGCGCACCTCTTGCATGGTGCGCCATTAGTACTTACAACTACTAATGGCGCACTTGGGCAGGATACGCCATTAGTATGTTTGGATAGGCGCACTAGTTCAAAAAAAAACTATACTAATGGCGCACCCACTGCCAGGTGCGCCATTAGTAGTTACAACTACTAATGGCGCACTTAGGCGGGATGCGCCATTAGTATGTTTGGATAGGCGCACTAGTTCAAAAAAAAAGTTTCTATACTAATGGCGCACCTGCTGCCCAGTGCGCCATTAGTAGTTACAACTACTAATGGCGCACTTTGCCGGGATGCGCCATTAGTATGTTTGGACAGGCGCACTAGTTAAAAAAAATTGATACTAATGGCGCACCCGTAGCATGGTGCGCCATTAGTTGTTTAAACTCTAATGGCGCATCAGATTGTGGTGCGCCATTAGTATATACTAATGGCGCACCATCTTTCTGGTGCGCCATTAGTGTCAATCCCATCTATAGCCATTTTCCTAGTAGTGACACACAATACACTACGTCGGGTGTAGCCTCCCAGCTAGAGCTGTCGCCGCGGTGTAGCCTCCCAGCTAGAGCTGTCCTCTAATGACGGCAGAGTGGCTGAGCGACGATGACAGACCGGTGCCATTGGCGATTGTGGGAGAAGCAAACGAGATAAGCTGCAGGGAGAGAGGGGAAATGCGATGCATGACTCGCCGGTCATGAGGGTTTATATAGCAGGCCGGTAAGCATTGGGATTTTGGGGGATTTCGCCTAGTCGAGCGAGAAGCTTGCACGGCTATACGCGGAACCTGCACGGTTGCACGAGGATGGGCTCACCGATGATTCATTGGCCCACTTCGAGCCACTATTTGGCCAAAAGAACGCTTGCGCGGTGCTCAAGCTTGCGCTTGAAGCTGTCTGCGGCAGCGGGGTGACACGACATGAGAGGAGGATGAAACGACACGTACACATATGGTTAATAAATAAAAACATTTACAGTTTAATTACCTACTACCTCTGTCCTGGTTTATAGTCCTCTTTGTATTTTTGTGCCAAATTTTGACTAGAGATTGAACTACCAAAATATGAATGCATGTCCCCAAAGATTATATCATTGGATTCATATTTGAACATCGTTTCCAATTATATTATTTTTTATAACATGCATTATCATTTTGTTAGTTAAATTTAAGCTCAAAATATGGCAATGAATATAAAGGGAGCTGATAAGTCTCCGTCGTATCTATAATTTTTTATTGTTCCATGCCAATATTATACAACTTTCACATACTTTTGGCAACATTTTATATGATTTATTGGACTAACATATTGATCCAGTGCATAGTGCCAGTTCCTATTTTTGCATGTTTTTTGCTTCGCAGAATATCCTTATCAAATAAAGTCCAAACGCGGTAAAAAATTATAGAGAATTATTTTGTAATACTTGTGATTTTTGGGAGGTGGAATCTGTCGGATTTAGGGATCCGGCAACCCTTGAGAGGTTTGAACTTTGGGGTGCGTGCGGAGATCTCAACCTGCCTAGCCTGCCTACTCGCGATCCTCCTAAGCCTAGCCCGTCGAGCTCAAAGAGACACAAATACACAAAGATTTATACTGGTTTGGGCCACCTTTGTGGTGTAATACCCTAATCCAGTGTGGTCTGGTGGATTGCCTCAAGGGGCTATGGATGAACAAGCCTGAGGAGGTGAGGTGTTCTTGAGATGGTGTGGTGCTCTACTTGTTCTGATCTCGGTCCCCTTCTATGGTGGTGGCTAGGTCCTATATATAGTGGGCCTTGGTCCTCTTCCCAAATATGAGCGGGAAGGGATTCCAGAACGGTGGGATTTGAAAGGGGACAAGTAGTACAGTCTATCCTGACAAAAGTAGTCTTCGCCTGCGAAAAGCCTCTGGTTGTGACATTGCGGTGGGCCTGGCGATGACCTCCGTCCTGTCGTACCTGTGGTCTTGGTCTTGTTGCACCAGAATGGCAACCTTTGGCTGATCCCTTAGGACTCCACGCCTGTGGCTTGCCTTCCTAGCACCAAAGAGGAAACCCGCTGTCGGCTTTTTGGGAACGGGGGTCCCCAGACTTGCCTGCCTGCGGCCTGCGGCATGGCCCAAGTGGTGGCCCAGTACGGCCCATCATCATCAGCTCAAGCTCAAGACCCTCGCGAGGGGCCAAGCCTCGCGGGGAGGACGACGAAAGGATTCCTTTGGAATGGCCTCACCAGACAGGATCGCGAGGAGGCGGAGAGATCAAGGCAAGGGTACCTCGCGAGGTGCTCGTGACGCAAGCCAAGACGATCGAGACCAGGCGGGCGCCGACCTGTGTAGTGTCCTTCTTTCCTCTTTGGTGCAAAGGGGGCAAGCGCATGTGTGGAGTATCGAGGCATCAAGCAAAGGTTACCATTTCGGTGCAACGAGACCAAGACCAGCAGAGCGGCAGGATGGAGGTCACCGTGGAGCCCAAGACGGCGTCATCGCCAGTGCCTTTGGCAGCCGAAGACCAACTTTAGTCAGGATAACTTGTACTAGATGTTCCCCTTCAAAATGGCCATTTTTGGCGCGCTTCCCACTCAATATTTGGGAACAGGACCTGGGCCTCTATATATAGAGATAGCCACCATAGTAGAAGGCATCTCATAGAGTTCTCATCAGATCTAGAGGCGACCGAACTCACCCAAGTAGTTCACCGCACCAGCCCAAGAACACCTCTCGCGAGGCTGTTCTTCCTTTGTACTGGTCATC
The DNA here is from genome assembly GCF_018294505.1 of Triticum aestivum. Lineage (NCBI taxonomy): Eukaryota > Viridiplantae > Streptophyta > Magnoliopsida > Poales > Poaceae > Triticum > Triticum aestivum. Next base: position 165,160,399 of record NC_057804.1, on the reverse strand, counting down.
ATCAGTCCCTGAGGCAATCCACCACACCACACACTGGAGTTGGGTATTACACCACAACGGTGGCCTGAACCAGTATAAACCTTGTGTCCCTTGTGTTGTTCATCGTGTTGCTTAGATTCTCAGCCAGGCGTTGGGACGTGGATCGGCAGGGGGAAGATCTTCGTGCGCACCCCAGAGTTCGAACCTTAAGGGTTTTTCCGGAACACAATATCCGACATTTGGCGCGCCAGGTAGGGGTGCGCTAGAATCTTTCTTCCGCTGTTCCACGTTCGATCGTTCGACGCATCCATGGCTGACGCTCGCCGAGCTCACACTGAGTGTCGGGCTGCTCTCGCCGCCCGCGTCGCCCAGACGGCTCCCGTCGGTGGGCCTCCCCATCGTTCTCCGCCGCCTGCCGCCAACGCTGCCACCGGCCCAGCGGGGAACAAGCAGCAGGTGTCGTCGCTGCATCCCTCGGTGCGGCGAGAAGGCCGCACCGCCACTCCGTCGCTGAATCCAGCTGGTTCATCGTCGCATGCCCGTCACGCTCCCACGGATGCACATGCCGCATTGCTCCTGGCACGTCAGCTCCTGCACTACCACCCCATCGACGACCTCTACGCGGAGGGGCTCGCTCACATCACCGAGCTCGTCAACGCCGCATGGGGCTCTCCTGCGTCGTCCCTCTCGCTGCCTCGCCCCCCGTCCTGCATGGGTGATGCAGCTCAGGAGGTGCCTCCGCCACCTCCTCCCCAAGAAGGTGCCCTGGCCCCAAGGCGCGTGCCCCCTGGACGAGACCCACCGCGTCCAGCGCCCGCGCGACAAGAAAGGAGCTGCCAAGAAATCCCTTGTCCCCAAGAAGGCACTCGCGTGCTCCCTGCACCAGCACGCCATGATCGGATCCCTGCGCGAGCACGTCAAGACCCCGCGCTGCCCCTGGCGGCGGCGCGCGGGAATCCCCAGGAGCAAGCCCTGCGTCTGCCAAGGGCTCCAACGGCCACCGCAGGCTGCCGCGCCTTCACCACCGAGCTACGCAGTGTCGCCTGGCCGGGCAAGTTCAAGCCGGATCTGCCTCCTCGCTACGACGGCACTGCCAACCCCGCGGAGTTCCTGCAGCTTTACGAGCTGGGCATCGAGGCGGCCAAGGGAGACGAGAAGGTCATGGCGAATTGGTTTCCCATGGCGCTCAAAGATGGTTCCCGCACCTGGCTCCTGAACCTGCCTCCCGACACGATCTCATCCTGGGACGAGATGCGTACCCGCTTCATCGCCAACTTCCAGGGCACTCGCGACCGTCCTCCAGTCATGGGTGACCTGCGCCGCATCAAGTAGCAACCTGGAGAGGCCCTGCAGAAGTACATCCAGCGCTTCAACAACGCTCGCCTCAAGATTCCCAAGGTGACCGAGGAGGCCATCATCTCAGCGTTCTCTGATGGCGTCCGCGATTTCAAGATGAAGGAGGAACTGGCAATCCACGAGGATCTGTGCACATCTCTGGAGCTGTTCAACTTGGCGACCAAGTGCGCAAGGGCTGAGGAGGGACGCCTCTCCCTTCTCGAGATCCTAGCTGCTGACCCAGAAGAGAAGAAAGCCAAGGCTAAGGACGTGAAGCGCAAAGGAGCAGCCGTGCTCGCAGCAAAGCTAGACATGAAGCGCAGCAGGGACCAGCTAGAGTCGTCCAAGGGTAGCCAGTACTGCGTGTACCACGACCTCCTCACCCACAACACCAATGAATGCCAAGAGTTCAGGGCCGTGCGAGAAGGACGTATCAGTCGACGCCCCGAGCGCAATGATCGGGGCTACGACAAAGGAGGAGGAAGAGGTGGAGGACGATGGGACGATTGAGGCCCTCGCCAAGGGTGGCGTGACCGACCTCGCGAGGACCGCTGGCAGGACCAGCCTCACGAGGGGGCTTGGAGGGATCAGCCTCGCAAGGATCGCCCGCAGGGCAACGCAAACCTTCCTCCTATGCCACCACCACCAGGAAGGAATGATGACCATCATCAGGACGAGGGGGCTGGGGGTTCCAGGAGCCACGTGCTATCGCTTGCATCTTGGGCCGTACGAGATGGGCGTATCGGTCGACGCCCCGAGCGCAACGATCGGGGCTATGGCCGAGGAGGAGGAAGAGGTGGAGGACGATGGGAAGACCGTGGCGCTCACCAAGGGTGGCGTGACGGACCTCGCGAGGACCGTTGGCAGGACCAGCCTCGCGAGGAAGGTTGGAGGGATCAGCCTCATGAGGATCGCCCGCATGGCAACGCAGGCCTCCCTCCTCTGCCACCACCGCCAAGGAGGAATGAAGACCAGCATCAGGACGAGGGGGTTTGGGGATTCCAGGAGCCGCGCGCAATCGCTTGCATTGTAGGTGGCGCCCAGGCCCCAGCCTCACAGTGCATCTTCAAGCAGTTTGCTCGCGAGGTGAATGCAGTCCTCCCCAAGCTCGAGGCCACGCGCCCTCTCAGGTGGTTTACGTGCGCCATCATGTTCAGCTCAACGAGTCAGCTCAAGTGTGCGGCTACAGCCGGGGTCCTCCTAATGCTTTGTTCCCCAGTCATCAGCAATGTGCAAGTTACCAGGACCATCATCGATGGCGGCGCAGGAGTCAACGTCCTATCCGTCGAGACGTTCAACAATCTCTAAGTGCCATATGATCAACTTCAGCCAACTAAGCCTTTCTCAGGAGTCACTGACGGCTCCACCACCCCAATAGGGCAGGTCCGCCTCCCTGTCACCTTCGGACAGTGCAAGAACTACCGTACCGAGCTCATAGACTTCGACGTTGCCCACATTCGCCTTCCATACAATGCCATCCTCGGATATCCAGCCCTTGCCAAGTTCATGGCATTGACTCACCATGGTCCCCTGCGAAGAGAATGATGCGGTGTGCTCTCTCGAGCGTGCCTTCCAAGCTGCATCAGTTGAGGACCCACACAGCAAGAGCGGGAACCCTCTCGAGGCAGTTCCCAAGAAGAAGAAGACATCACCCAGCTCAAGGCCTCAGGAGGCAGGCGTCTCCAGAGGCGCTGCGTCAGGATCTGCGCCCGTCCAAGGGGCGCCTCCCTCCACCGCATAGGAAGGCGCGCCTGGCGCCCTCCTCGGGCAAGGCTCGGGGGTTCTCTCCTGGAGGGCCACTGACTTTGCCAAGATCATGAGGGCGGCACTCAGGCACCATGAGGAGGCGTGCTTCGCGACACGTTTCCCTCAGGAAGGCATGACGCAAGGAGAGTCCAACCCTCAGGAGTTCATCACCAAGGTCACTTAGGAGCTGCAGGAATCAAGAGTCATACGCGGTGATTGCTGCCTACCCGGTGTAACTCCCCATCCAGGCGAGGATGGCGAGCTGTGCGTCTGCATCGACTACCCAGGTCTCAACTGAGTCGCGTCTCAGGAGCGTTTCTGGCCTTCGCGCGTGGGACGTTGCAAGGGTCCACCATGCAGCTACATTTGCATGCCTTTTGGTCTGCTGAACACGGCTGCTACTCACCTGCGCCTAATGCGGAGCATTCTGGAAGCTCAGGTGGTGAGGCACCGTGTGTTCCTGGCGGAGATGGAGATGGACCTTGAGGAGCCGCCCGGACCCACAGAGCCTCCCGAGGCTCAGGGCTCCAAAAGGCTCGTGAGGGCCGGCTTCTTCACCGCACATCGTCAGCTAATCCAACACCCACTCTGCAATTATATCAGGTGACATCTTTCGAGTTTCATTTCAGCTGGGAGCGCCCTCAGGGCTGCATCATTCCTAGGTCGCCTGGGTCCGTCCCTGCGGCATGTATCCGTTTTGCTTATGTCTTTAGTTCACTTTGCTAGGGGCGCCCCTCGGGCTGCATCATCCCCAAGCCGCTCGGGCCTGACCAAGTGGCGTGTATCTTTCCTGCATCTATCTAAGCTAATTTTCTCCTCATGATTAACCCGCTTGTGATAATCGCCTTCCTGATTGACACCTACCTTTGGAGCCGCTCGCTCTGGCACGACGCTTGTGCATGGGTCCGTCCCTACAACATCGACAAATCTGAGTGGTCGAGCTCTGGCCACGGCAGCCCCGCAAAGCGCTACCTCACCATGCCCTCAGTGCCCTCATCACTCTCTCGGAGCAACCAATGGCTGGCCGGCGATCATAATGGCATACCTTGCTTCCCTCGTGTTGATTTACAGGGTTCACCTAAGGAATAACATGGGGGGCGTCGCGAGCTCTCTCTCTCTTCCCCGTGCGATCCACTCGCGCGTTGAAAGGGGGGCTCCTGAGCATCGTGACTCAGGAGCTCTTACTAGCTCTCCAGCCCTCACCCCCTGGCCTTGTCCACGGCATCACGACCTGGCATACCAGCGGCGGCTGAGCTCGCTCGAAGGACGGGACCTGAGGACGTAGAGCACGAAGGAGAGTGCGGGGAAGGGAGGATAAGCTCACAAGCGCCAGACCCTGGAGATAAGTCAGGCGCCTAGAACAGCTAATCGATGCGATCCCTAACCCTCACTTAATGCGGCTCTGTGACGGCGACGTTGCCTTCCTTTCTCACCCAGCGGCGGCTGCTTGAGCGCTAAAGGGGACCTCCCGAGCATCGCGCCTTAGAGGCTCTTACTGGACCTCGGGCCGCTCGCCTCCTAGCCTTGACCACGGCATCGCGACCTGGCATACCAACGATGGTTGAAGCCTGCTTGGGGACCGGGACCTATCAGCGTAGAGCACCAGGTCGTTCGAAAGGGGGAACCAAGCTGGAACAGGACAAGCATCTTGCACCACTTCGTCATAAGGATAATATCAACAAAAGACACAACAGACGCTTTACATGCCCCCACGGGGTACTTCCTTGGTTCCTCGCAGGAAACAAAAGACACAAATCCTAAGGAGCCCTGACTACATGTACCTCCACGACCGACGCCATCATCAATAGTGGGCCACCATGCGCCGGTGCCAACCCCATCGAGATTGGCCGTGTCGGCGGCCTGATGCAGCAACCCTGCTCCGGGCGTGGCGCGAGCTCGGGGGCTCGTACCTGTCGTCGCTCATCTCCGGAATCACGAGAAGCTCGGGAGAGTCACTGGACTCCCTAGCATCACTGCTGCTGCCGGAAGAGCCGCTGGGGAAGCGGGTGGCAGGCCTAGCCCTCGCCACGTCGAATCCCAGGCCGCCTCCTATAGGGTAGCACTCCAATCGGTGCCCCTCCGCGTCGAAGACCTTGAAGAGCATCAAGGAGGCGCCATCGTATTCAAAATGAATCACGAAGGCGTCCCCTGTTCGGAAAACCCGGGCGATCTCGCCCCAGCCTCGGGTCATGTAGACCTTGCCCGGAGCGACGACCTCAACCTCCGCTCCTGTCGCGGGGGTACCGCAGTCAGCATGCTGTAGCCAGAGCTCAAGAGGCCCCCTCGGCGGCATCTCGAAGGCAAAGGAAGGAGGAAGGCAAATCCAGGAGCTCGGAGGCATGGCGGCGTGAAGCACGAGCTCGCGAGAGGAGTCCGCGGCGTGGACTCCAGGAGCGATGGCGCGCACCGCCGTGACTCGTCGATGTCGCCGACGGCGCGGGCGGCGCCGTTCGGCATCTTCTTCTCTAGGGCCCTCAGCCCGAGAATACAAAGGCAGCGGAAAGCCAGGGGGTGGCCGCTTGTACCAAGGCCTCGACGTCTCTGGCCGAGCAGCCTCGTCCCGGCGGCCGGGGACCGGCCGCTTCTTCAGCGGGAGCGGGTCGGCCCCTCTCGGGGGGCCTTTCCTTTCCCCTCGGCTGAGAACCAGCGGATCGGCGCCATTGGTGTCAAGGTGGAGGAGGAGCGAGGAAGAAGGAGCGAAGCAAGAAGAGATGGACTGCGGGGACTCATGCCTCTCTGTACTTGTAGTCAAGAGGAGGCCAACCGTCATCCTCCATGATCGTAGGTAATCATCACAGTTGCCGAGGCAGCCTTGGGAAGCAGAGACGCCCACGTCCAATCAACCGCCACGCGGCAACCAATGCCGCAGGCTATTGGGGCCCGAGTCGCTCCGCTCTTGCCCCATCGCTTGGCTGCTAAGCCAAGTCCGAGCGCTCCTTGGGCCCGGGGGCTACTGTCAGTGTTCTGGGAATGGGGGTCCCTAGACTTGCCTGCCTGCGGCCTGCGGCGTGGCTCAAGTGGTGGCCCAGTATGGCCCATCATTAGTTCAAGCTCAATCTCAAGACCCTCGCGAGGGGCCAAGACTCGCGGGGCGGACGATGAAAGGCTTCCTCAGGAACAGCCTCACCAGGCAGGCTCGCGAGGAGGCAGAGAGATCAAGGAAGGGGTACCTCGCGAGGTGCTCGTAACGTAAGCCATGACAATTGAGACTAGGCGAGCGCCGACCTGTGCAGTGTCCTCGTGTCCTCTTTGGTGCAAAGGGGGCAAGCACAGGCTTGGAGTACCGAGGCATCAAGCAAAGGTTACCATTTCGGTGCAACGAGACCAAGACCAGCAGAGCGGCAGGATGGAGGTCACCGTGGAGCCCAAGACGGCGTCATTGCTAGTGCCTTTGGTATCCGAAGACCAACTTTAGTCAGGATAACTTGTACTAGATGTTCCCCTTCAAAATGGCTGTTGTTGGCGCCCTTCCCGCTCAATATTTGGGAAGAGGACCAGGGCCTCTATATATAGATATAGCCACCACAGTAGAAGGCATCTCATAAAGTTCTCATCAGATCCAGAGGCGATCGAACTCACCCAAGTAGTTCAATGCACCAGCCCAAGAACACCTCTCTTGAGGCTTTTCTTCCTTTGTACTGTTCATCATTAACTCCTGAGGCAATCCACAATGGTGGCCCGAACCAGTATAAACCTTGTGTCCTTCGTGTTGTTCATCATGTAGCTTAGATTCTCAGCGAGGTGTTGGGACGTGGATCGGCCGAGGGAAGATCTTCATGCGCACCGCAGAGTTCAAACCTTAAGGGTTTTGCTGAAACCATATATCTGACACCTGCGCTCTGAGCCCGCCTGGCGCCCACCTAGCTTTGGTCGTCATGGCTCACATCAACTGAGCCTCCTGAGGTAGCTTAATAGAACTCTCTGCCCCTCAGGAGCCCTCCTAAGGAGGCCACCTTCTTCAGGGGTCTTGGCGTTGTCCGCCTTGCGAGGCTTGTCCCCTCGCGACGGTCTCGTGGTGTTGGCGCTGAAGCTGGGTCATACGAGGCCGTCGATGAAGCCACGTGGCGGGCCGCAGGCAGGCCGCGCAGGATACCTCCAAATCCAGGATGCCGACAGTAGCCCCCGGGATCAAGGCGCGTTCGGACATGGTTTCCAGGCGAAGCCAAAGGGCAAGTGCGGACCGCCGCGGGCCCTAACTGCCTATGGCCTTGATGACGCGTGGTGATTGATTGGACGTGGGCGACTCTGCTTCCCCACGCTGCCTCGGCAACTGCTTGATTTGACTAGTCGATGCGGCATGCAGAGGGTCATGATGGCGTGAGGTCGTGGAGGCCGGAGGTTGGCCTCCGTTGGCTATAAATGTGAGGGAGGGACAGAGCCCCCCGTCCATCTTTCTTTCGTCTTGCTCTCGCCTGCTTCTCTCCTCTCCGTCTTGCTCCCATGGCGTCACCGAAGAGGTTTTCAGCGGCCGAGAAGGGGAAGGCCTCCAAGGAGGGGCCAGGCTCTCCTCCTCCCAAGAGGGGCCGTGGCCGTCCCCACAAGCACCCCGCGGTCCCTCCGGCAGCATCCAGGGGGCGCGGGCGCGCCCCCTTAGAGGCAGCATTGCTCTAGGCATCCGCGATGGCACCTCTTCCTGTGGCGGGGGCCACGGGCTCCGGAGCAGGCCCCATGATGAAGGTAGGCGCGCCGTGATTGTGCGCCCACCTCGGCTATGCTTGTCCTCGCTGGAGGTGTTGCCTGAGTTCGGGGTGTGGTCGGAGATCCCGGCTGGCACCTCGCTCCGGCTCCCACGCTTCTTCTCCGGCGAGCTTCCTTCTTCAGGGCTTGCTGGCCTCTAGCTGCAGGCGGACGTGTGCTACAGCAGAGCTTCGTGGGTTAGCACCGAGGTCTCCGCCTCTAGCAGCATGGTGCTGGCCCGGGCTAGCAGACCTTCACCCGCGCGCGTGGCCTAGGCAGAAGGTGGACCCTCCGCTTCAAGTACGACGGCCTGGCAACCCTCTATGTGAGGGTGTTCAGGGGGGACGGCTGCCCCATGGAGTGCTGCCCAGAGGACATCAGCGACAATGATGGTGGCGACAACGAGCTTGACCTTCGCGACGCGCCCTCCTCCTCCCATGACGGCAGCTCTTCCTCGGACGAGAGCTCGAGAAGTGGTGGCTATGACCGGCCTTCGTGTCGTCGTGCTCGTGTCGAGGACGCCGTGGTTCATCCCGCCATAGCGCTCCAGTGAAGCTGGAGAGGAGCCCGGCTTGAAGCTGGGGGCCGGCGAACTTGGACTCAAGGCCTGTGGCCCCAGATCTCCTATGGAAGAACTTATGGAGTGCCAAGCTACCTTGAGGCGCTGCTTGAGGATGCAGCGCTGATGCCAAGCTTGCACACCTTCGGGCCCTCTTTGTATAGCTTTTCCTTTCTCCTGCAATCCGAAAAAAGAAGAATGTACCCTGTGGGGACGTGTAATGAACAGTTGCTGCTATGCCTTTTTATGTTATAATTGCCGTCTTGATGCTGTGTTGTAGTGTTTGCAATTTGAGCAGGTTAAGGTAGGAAGGCTTAGCTTGGTATGTGCAGTCGTCCTCTGCCTCATGAGAACCTGACCTTAGGTACTTGACAGGGACCCCAGAGGGTACGCCCTGTGCCCTCAGGAGATACACCTTGTGCCCTCAGGAGCTGCGGCAGGGCAGAGCTGTCCTTTGAAGGAAGAGAAAATTTGTCGAGCGACTCACTCCCCCTTACGCGAGCCCCCTGCCATAGGTTAGTTTGGACCTGATGCACCACGTCACGCTGCCCGGGGGCACGGACATGGGGGGTGCTGGCGCCAGTGGACTCGATCAAGGGCTCCTCACGAGGATGAATCCGAAATAAAAGGGTTTGGCGCGGTGTGTGCGCGCAAAGGCAGGCCCTGGGCGCACACACCTACCTAGCCCCACGCGCGAGGTGCGCGAAGAGAAGTGGTGGGCGACTTCCACCTCTCTCACGTCCTTATACCAAAACAGCTTAGGATAGAAAACAACTTGAGGAACCAGCGTTCGAGAATACCAAATCCATTGGAAGACTACTAAGAAAACTGCAAGCAACTTCAGAAAGCAAATGAACAGTCGCGTCCGGCATCTAATCTAGTCTTCTCACCAGCGCGGAGCTAAGTGCTGCCACTAGAACGTGGGAGGGAGCCCCCATGAGGCCCCAGGGCGACTCTCAGGAGACTCCGGGGCGTGTACAGCCCCACTCATTATTACGTGAGAGTGTCACGAGCGGAGACCTTCACAAGCCGAAGCCTTGCTTCACAGGCCGGAGCCTTTCTTCAGGGGTAGAACTTCTAGAGGTGCTGGATGTTCCAGCCGTTCTGGATGGGGACCCCGTCCTGTGTCTCCAGGTGCGCGGTGCCAGGCCTAGAGACACGGGCAATCCTAAATGGGTCGTCCCACATGGGAGAGAGCTTATGCAGCCCCTCCCTAGAGAGCACCCGCCTCAGGACGAGATCACCCACCTCTAACGTCCTGGAGCGGACGCTGCGGCAGAGGTACCGCCGCAACGCCTGCTGGTACCTCGCTGCTCGGAGCGAGGCTTGACGGCGGTGTTCCTGCCCTAGCACGAGATCCATCCTCCGTGTGGCGTCTGCTGCATTTCATCGAACGCCAGGACCCGCGTGGAGTGATGCTTGACCTCGTGAGGGAGAACCGCTTCTGCTCTATAGACAAGGAAGAACGGCGTTTCCCTTGTTGGCTTGGTCGCGGTGGTGCGGATGGACCACAGCACAGACTGCAGCTCGTCGAGCCAGCCCCTGCTGCAGGCTTCGAGCTTTTTCTTGAAGGTGCGGGTCTTGAGGCCCCTTAGGACTTCCGCATTGGCCCTCTCAGCCTGTCCATTGCTCCATGGGTGTGCTACTGAGGCGTAGCAGACCTCCGTTCCAAGGTTAGCATAGTATGTTTTGAAAAGGTTGCTGGTGAACTGTGAGCCGTTGTTGGTGATGATGCGATTGGGGACCCCAAATTGCCTCAGGATTCCCTTGATGAACTTGACGGCTGATCCAGCTGGGATGGTGCGCATGGCTTCTACCTCCGCCCACTTGGTGAACTTGTCGATGGCGACGTAGAGGTACCGGTAGCCCCCTGGCGCTCAAGGGAACGGTCCCAAGATGTCCAGCCCCCAGACCGCAAACGGCCATCTGAGCGGGATCGTCTGGAGGCCCTGCACGGGCTGATGAATCTGCTTGGCGTGAAACTGGCATGCTTCACAAGAGCGCACCAGCTCTATAGCGTCGTTGAGCGCGGTGGGCCAGTAGAAGCCGCTGCGAAATGCCTTGCCCACCAGGGTGCGCGACGAGGAGTAATACCCGCAGTCCCCACCATGTATGTCCGCCAGCAGCTCGAGCCCCTGTTCCCTGGAGATGCACCGCAACGAAACGTCATTGGGCCTCGTGTGATATAACTCACCGTCCTTTATGCAGTATGCGGTGGCCTGATGGGCCATGCGCTCAGCATCCTCCTCCTTCTCTGGTAGGGTCCCTTGAAGCAAGTAGGCCTTGAATTCTTCGGTCCAGTACCCCTCCTGAGGCTCGAGCACGAGCAGCAAGCGGGCTCCTGAGGGGTGACCACACGCTGCATCGCCCGTCTCAAGTGCCTGTGGCAAGTCCTCCTGAGGTGGTGCTGGAGTCGTGATGTGCGGGGCGACAGATGGCTTGAAGAGCGGCTCCTCAAACACCTCTGGCTCCTGAGGGAGCCTGCGAGAGGCTCTTTTGGCAATGTCGTATGCTTCCTTGTTCGTCCCGCGCGGCACGTGCTGCAACTCCACACCCATGAACCGCTTCTCCATTTTGCGCACCTCCTCTAGGTACGCGTCCATGTGCTCGTCCTTAGGCGTGTACTCCTTGTTGGAGAAATTGACGAGAAGCTGAGAGTCGCCCTTCATGGTGAGGCGCTTCACTCCCAGCGCGGCCGAGGCCCTGAGTCCGGCGAGCAAGCCTTCAAATTCTACTATGTTGTTTGAGGCCTTCTCGCCCTACTGAAAGCAGACTGTACTGCATAACAAAGCTTGTCCTTTGTGGGTGAGATGAGGATGGCCGCTGCCCCTGCGCCTTGTCGAGCAAGTGCCCCATCGAAGTACATGATCCATCCGTCTGGCTCTTCATCTCCTAGAAGGAGGGAGCAGTCCTCGCATACTCCATGGTCTAGAGCATCAGTCCACTCGGCCATGAAGTCCGCAAGGGCCGCGCCCTTGATGACCCTGGTGGTACTGAATTCGAGATTGAATGCTTGAAGCTCAATGTTCCATTCAACAACTCGCCCGACTGCGTTCGGGCTCCGGAGCACCCTTTCTAGTGGGTACACTAAGACAACCATGATGGGGTGGCCTTGAAAGTAGTGGCCTAGTTTCCTGGAGGCGACTAGGAGTGCAAGAAAGAGCTTATGTGGCATCGGGTAGCGTGCTCGGGCCTTCCTTAGTATTGTGCTAACGAAGTACACATGTTGCTCGACGAGGGGGGAAGCATCAACGGAATCTTGTTCTTCATGAGGGCACAAGTCCCTTACGGCCTCATGAGGCCCGTCCTCTAGAGCCTTGACAGCCACGGGGTCAATCGTGGCTTCAGGAGGAATGTCGACCACTGCATCGACCGAGACTTCAAATGCCTCGCCCTGGGGGTGCTGCGCCTTGCTTGCCGGTTGTGCATCCTGCTGTGGCTTCTTGATCAGGCGCTCCTTCCTTAGCGCCACCACGGCGGCGCTTGCTGAGTGAGGAGTTGCTTCCAGATAGAGCACCAAGGGCTCGAGAGGGCGTGGTGCCACCATCACGGGCGAACTGGTCAGATATCTCTTGAGGTCCTGGAAGGCTTTGTCTGCCTCGGGGGTCCACTCGAATGGCTCCTTCATTTTCATCAATTTGAAAAATGGGAGGGCACACTCCCCCAGTTTGGAAATGAAGCGCCCAAGTGAGGTTACACAGCCAGCCAGCTTCTGCATCTCCTTCAGGGTCTGTGGGGGGTTCATATCCACTATCGCCTTGACCTTCTCTGGGTTAGCCTCGATCCCTCTGTGTGACACCAAGAAGCCCATCAGCTTGCCGGAAGGGACCCCGAACACACACTTCTCGTGGTTAAGACGAAGATCCACCGTGCGCAGGCTGGCGAATATCTCCTCCAGATCTTCTATCAGAGTCCTGGCCTCCCGAGACTTCACCACTATATCATCAACGTAGGCCTCTATGTTCCTCCCGAGCTGCGAACCCATGGTGATGTGCATCAACCACTGGAAGGTTGCTCCGGCATTGCACAACCCTAAGGGCATGCAGGTGTAGCAGTACACCCCGCATGGGGTGAGGAATGTCGTTTTATCCACATCCTCCACGACCATCTTGATCTGGTTGTAGCCGGATAAGTCATCTAGGAAGCACAACAGGTTGCACTCGGCTGTGGAGTCGACGATCTGGTCGATGCGAGGGAGCGGGAAGGAATCTTGCGGGTAGGCCTTGTTGAGGTTGGTGAAGTCGACACACATGTGCTCCTTCCCTCCTTTCTTGGGGACGATGACGAGGTTTGCCAGCCACTCTGGGTACCACACCTCTCTGATGACCTGTGCAGCTTGCAGCTTACGGGTTTCTTGGATGATGAAGGCCTACTTCTCGGTGGACTGGCAGCGATCTTTCTGCTTCATCGGTCGCACCTTTGGGCATAGCCTTAGGTGGTGCTCGATTATCCCCCTTGGGACCCCAGCCAGGTGTTTGTGTTCCCAAGCAAATACATCCTTGTTGGCTCGCAAAAAGTTGATCAATGGATCCTCTTGATCATGAGGGAGGCTAGACCCTATGGTGAAGGTGGCGCTAGCCGTCCAATCCTCGCAGACTAGCACTTGCTTCGTATTGGCTTGGTCTTGGGAGAACAACTGCTTCTTCTTGGCAGGCACTGCTTCTGTGGCCTCCTGATCCTTCTTCTCGCCGGGTAGCACTGTCGCGGCTGTCTCAAAGGCGAGGTTGAGGGCCTGCAGCACGCCTTTGGTGTCCCCCGCCACCGTGAGGACACCGTTGCTGCCGGCATCTTCATGAGGTTGTACGCGGGGTGGGTTGTAGCCATAAACTGGGCCAAGGCCAGGTATCCCAGAATAGCATTGTACAGCAGGTCGATCTTGGCGATGTTGAAGTCAATGAGCTCGGTGCGGTAGTTGTCGCGGGTCCTGAAGGTGACAGGGAGGTGGATCTGCCCCAGGGGCCTGGTGGAGCCGTCTCCGACCCCGGAGAAAGGCTTGGAGGGGCAGAGCCGGCTGGGCGGCACATGGAGCAGGCCGAACGCCTCCGAGGAGAGCATGTTGAGGCCGGCTCCGCCGTCGATGAGGGTCCTGGTGATTGCTATGTTGCAGAAGGTCAGGCGCAGAGCATCGAGAGCGTGCCTGCTCCCGTCGTGGCGGTGGGGCCAAAGGCGAGATCAGCTAGGGGCGCCGCCCAGCCTGGGGGAGCCCTCGAGTCCGCCTGAGTCTTGCCTGCCCGCTGGTAGAACTGCTTGATGTGGCGGTCGGAGGGTGACGCCTGCAAGCCACCTAGGAGAGCTGCGATGACCGGGGGCGCTGGCGCCGCATAGTGGGCGAGGAAGAGGTCGTGCAGCTCCTCCCAGGAGGCCACGGAAGATGCTGGTAGGTTGAGCAACCAGGCGTGTGGCGCGCCTATGAGGGCCATGGGGAACCAGCTGGCCTTCACCTTGTCGTCTCTGCCAGCCGCCGAAACTGCCTCCTTGTATGCCTGAAGAAAGGGGGATGGATCTGCCGCACCGTCGTAGCGCGGCGGCATCTCAGGTCGGAACTTGGGCGGCCACTCCACCTACCACAGGGAGAGGGTGAAGCAGCGCAGCCCCGACGCTTCTTCGGGAATGCGCGTCGACAGGGCCAATGGGGGAGCGCCCGCCATAGGGGTCAGTGGCACGATCTAGAGGTCGAGGAAGAAGATTCCGACGCATCCCTACCTGACACACCAAATGTCGGATTTAGGGATCCGGCAACCCTTGAGAGGTTTGAACTCTGGGGTGCGTGCGGAGATCTCAACCTTGCCTAGCCTGCCTACTCATGATCCTCCTAAGCCTAGCCCGTCGAGCTCAAAGAGACACAAATACACAAAGATTTATACTGGTTCGGGCCACCGTTGTGGTGTAATACCCTAATCCAGTGTGGTGTGGTGGATTGCCTCGAGGGGCTATGGATGAATTAGTACAGAGGATGAACAAGCCTCATGAGGTGAGGTGTTTTTGAGCTGGTGTGGTGCTCTACTTTTTCTGATCTCGGTCCCCTTCTATGGTGGTGGCTAGGTCCTATATATAGTGGCCTTGCTCCTCTTCCCAAATATGAGCAGGAAGGGATTCCATAATGGCGGGATTTGAAAGGGGACAAGTAGTACAGTCTATCCTGACAAAAGTAGTCTTTGCCTACGAAAAGCCTCTAGTTGTGACGCTGTGGTGGGCTCGGCGATGACCTCCGTCCTGCCGTCCTGGCGGTCTTGGTCTCGTTGCACCAGAATGGCAACCTTTAACTGATCCCTTGGGACTCCGCGCCTGTGGCTTGCCCTTCCTTGCACCGAAGAGCAAACCTGCACTCTGAGCCCACCTGGACTTGGTCGTCATGGCTCACATCAGCCGAGCCTCCTGAGGTAGCTGCATAGAACTCTCCCCCTCAGGAGCCCTCCTGAGGAGGCCAACTCCTTCGGGGGTCTTGGCGTGGTCCGCCTTGCAAGGCTTGGCCCCTCGCGATGGTCTCGTGGTGTTGGCGCTGAAGCTGGGCCGTACCAGGCCATCACTGAAGCTATGTGGCGTCCGCAGGCAGGCCGGGCTGGATACCCGCGAATCCAGGACGCCAACAGAATCAACGCAAACGGGGGCCCACAGCCACCACAACACACTTGGGCGCGCCAGGAAGCCCAAGTTCGTGGTGGTGGGTTGTGCCCTCCTCGTAAGTCAGTTGGAGCTCTACTTCGGGCGCAAAGCTTATATCCGGAAAAAATTGTGTTAAAATCTGAGTAACGGATCTCTGGGGATATAAGAAACGGTTTTCGGCTAGAAAACGGGAACTCGAAACAGAAGAGAATAGAGAGGGAGATCCAATCTCGGAGGGGCTCTCCTCCCGTCTAAGAGGGAGGTGAAGGAAAAGAAGAAGGAGGGGGGCTCTCTCCCCTTCTCTCCTGGTGGCGCTGGAGTGTCGCCAGGGCTACGATCGTGACGGCGATCTACATCAACAATCTTACTACTACCAACACCAACTTTCTCCCCCTCTATGCAATGGTGTGACACCCCTTCTCCCCGCTCTAATCTCTACTTAAATGTGGTGCTCAATGTTATATATTATTTTCCAATGATCTATGGCTATCTTATGATGTTTGAGTAGATCTGTTTTGTCCTATGGGTTGATAGATGATCATGATTGGTTTGAGTTGTATATTTTACTTTGGTGCTATCCTACGATGCCTTCCGTATCGTGCAAAGGGCAGAATCCCCGCTGTAGGGTGTTGCAATACATTCATGGTTCGCTTATGGTGGGTGGCGTGAGTGACAGAAGCACAGACCCGAGTTTGGGGGTCATTGCATATGGGATAAAGAGGACTTGATACTTAATGCTATGGTTGGGTTTCACGACCTTAATGATCTTTATTAGTTGCGGATGCTTGCTAGAGTCCCAATCACAAGTGCATATGATCCAAGTAGAGAAAGTATGTTAGCTGATGCCTCTCCCTCATATAAAATTGCAATAATGATCACCGGTTTAGTTATCGATCACCTAGGGACAAATGACTTTCTTGTTGACAAAAGCTATCCACTTTTACTACCTTGCAATTTATTCGTACTTTTATTCTTGCAAAGTACTCATAGTTTTATTCTTGCCAAATAGTTTTATACTTGTTCTAGGTAAAGCAAACGTCAAGTGTGCGTAGAGTTGTATCGGTGGTCGATGTAACTTGAGGGAATATTTGTTCTACCTTTAGCTCCTCGTTGGGTTCGACACTCTTATTTCTCAAAAATGGCAACAAACGATCCCCTATACTTCTGGGTTACTGTAACGTACCAAATTTTCAATTTGGAATGTTTTACAATTATTAGCTAAGCATCTATGCATGTTGTTTGAATTTGAGTGGCATTTGAAATTTCAGAGGCATTTTGAGTTTTATTTGAATTTGGATTTGCATTTGAAATTTATTTCAAAAATACGTGACAAGTAATTGTGCAAAAGTACGAGAGGAGCTAACATGACACTCCAAAAGTGTCAAAAGAAAATAATGCCAAACAATTTGAATTCAAATTTGAATTTTTATTTGGAATTTTTAGAAAAATGTTTTTTCTTAAGTTTCTGTTTTGCCTCTTGAAAAATATGTTCATCTTGTAGGTTTTATTTTTCTGATCATTCTGATATATATATGTCCTATATAAACATATTTTTATTTTCTATTTATATTTTATTTTTCTTCTTGGTCTGATTCAAAAAAAGGAGAAACCCCCCAGGTGCCAGCCAGGCCTAACGGCTAAGCCAGCGCCGAGCCGCGGCCCACCAGCATCGAGCCGGCCAGCCCACCCGCACCCGCACCGAATCACTCTCGATCTCGGTCGCCCGCTCGCTCTCCCCTCTCTCTCCCTCACTGACCCGTGGGGCCCACCCCTTCACTTTCCCCATGCCCACGTAATGCCGCTCCAGAGCACGCCCTAAGCCGCTGCGGTTCCGATCCTCTCGAGATCGTGATCCTGAGTTGACCCCTTCCCCACGCTCATGTCCTATAAATACCTAGCTCACTCCTCCCCCGAACCCCCTAAAAACCTCGCGCAAAACCCCACTGTAGCCACTCCCCTCGCCAAACGCATCTCGCCGCCACCGCCTTGGTTCGCCAGCGATTCCGACACCGGTGAGGACCACCCTTGCCTCCAAGCACCTCCACTCGAACCCCCTCTTCGGTCCGCACCCCCTGACACCTCCTTTCCCCCCCAGGAGCGCCACCCCGTCGAACCCGAGCTCGCCCGCCGCCCGCCGGAGCAGGAGCTCACCCGAGCTCGTCGCCACCGCCCCCATCGACCCCAAGCTTCGCCGACTCCAGCCCCGACTTTGCCACATCCCACCACACCCGACCGGACACTCCGCCGCCTTAGCCGACCACCAGTCGTGGCACCACCGTCGCCCGAGTCGCCGCCGTCCATAGTTGCCATCGACCGCCGCTGTAAGCCACTGGATCTCCCTCCATCGTCCGATCCTTCATGTGCGGCTTAGATTAGATCGTAGAAAAGAGTTAGTTTATTTTATTAGATCGGTTTTAGTTTCGATTTACTCCGGTTTTTATTTCTGGTTTAGTTTAGACCGCCGATAGGTTTATTTCTGTTAGCCCGTAGACACTTAGTTTATTTAATGACCGAGTGCTGTATAGCTGCAGATCGCACCCTTAGGCCCATTAGCGCCACTGTTTTTTTATATTTATTTTCGTTTCTGTTTTTAAAACAGAAAAGTTTCAGTTTTGTAAAATCTATAACTTTTAGGTTATATCATATTTTTAGTTGATTATTTTTTTCCTAGTTTGAAAATTTCCTATAGTTTCTGTAAAAAATAGTTCCTGCGATGTTTATGTTTTTAAATTTTGTTTTATATTAGTTTTACTCATATTAGTATTTCTGCCATAAGATGAGCTAGGATTAATTTGTTTTAGTGATTCTTTATGCCACTGCTTTGTCTTGACCTTGCCTAGCAGTAGGATTTATTTGGGTATTTTTTAGATTTTACTAAAATTGGTTTTACACGAAAACAAGCCTTTTCTAGTTATTTTATCTTGCTGCTGTTTTCTTTTGTTTTAATTATTTTTAAAAAAAGATTCCACCTCTGTTGTATTTTATTTCAGATTAGTGTATGTAGTTACAAAGGGTGAACTTTTATTTATAGTAAAATAAAAAAAAATTATTTTCTTGCTAGTTTTGTTTTAGGCATAAAAGGAGTTTTATAATAGCTTTGGCACCAAGTTTTTATATTGTTTTCCTTTTTGTTAGTTAGCGAAACTCTTGTTTTGGTTCTGTTAAGAAAAGTTTGAGTGGGAAAAACTATTTTCTAGTTGTTGCTTGAAGTAATGAAAACCTTGATTTAAGTTCTTTGAGTTTTCTTTGGTTTTGGTATGATTGTTTGTGTGATTTACATTAGCTTGTTGTTATGTTACATAGTTGTATGCTTAAGTGTTTATTGTTTTCTTGGAATAGAATTCCCGGATTGCGAAGCTTGCTATCACGAGTCACTAGCTTTCGAAGACCGTTAGCCAGGCAAGTCTTTTGATCATGTTTTTACAATACCTATGATTTTGTTGCATTAGAATTATTCCTCCCCACCATGCATGCAGTAGGAGAATTTTAAGTTATGTTCTTGAGTAGTATCATGTGGTAGGTGAACCCAATTCCCCTTGTTACAAAAGCCCGGGACGATGTAGTTGATTGCTATGTTTCATAGACTGGGTTGGCTGAGTGTTTCATAAGGGAGATGTGAGAGCCAAGATGATGACGTGACCCCATGACTTTAAGCTCAAGATGGACTTCAAATTCACTACTGGGTGGAGGACGGTTGACGGGCACCCTGGAGCAACTACAGATGGCCGAGATGCATGGAGAAGCGCCATGACATCTTGCGGAAAGCTTCACCCAGCCACGAAGAGAAGGATGGATACACCTTGACCGGAAGCATACCTGTGCAGCCGCAAGCCATTATGGGCACTGGCTTGGTCGACCCTAAGCATGACTCTGGCCGGACGGTGCTACAAGATGTAGAAGAACGGTAGGATTTGGATGGGCACCGGTAGTGGCCGAGAGGAACTCTTCGGAATACCATGTTTCGTTCGTCCCGTCTTCAAACATCAGGTAGTGCAAGGACATAAAGGAGGGAACCATTCTTGTGGGTAAAGTATACAAACCTCTGTAGAGGGTCAAAACCTAATCGATTAGCCGTGTCCCTAGTTATGGACATTTGAGCCTCTGGAATTGGAGTGTTTCGGAAATCTAAACACCGAACATAATTAATTAATTAATGGGTTATTAATTTTGGGAATGAGACATTGGTTGGCGGAACCATCTCCATAACAACCAACATTTTGTAGTAATTGCAAGCAAGTCCTTTGTTTAGGAAAAATATTAGCTTTTTTGCAAAAACATAAAACTTATAGCCCCACAAGCAAATTGCATATAGTGTTAGTAATATTATTGTTGTTCTCTCTTCATGACTGTCTGGGAAATGAACACCTATGTGTTCACAGGAATCCCTTCTATGTTCGACGGGGAGAGTAGCTGCACGAAGAGTAGGTGTAGCAGTCTGCACAAGGGGATTTTTACCCAGGTTCAGGCCACAAAGATGGGTAATACCCTAGTCCTGCTTGTCTGGATATATGTGTTCTTGAGCTTTTGAAGTAGCTGCGGTGCATGCACAGTCTAAAAAGTCTAAATCCCCTCTCAGTATGCCTTAGGCCTCCATTTATACGTAAAAGGGCTGCCAAAGTGGCACACAGGAGGTACAAAGCGAGCTACAGTGTATGAGCTTATTGCTCGGCACCGTAGGACAAACGCATTTAATGCGCTGCCTACATGCCCTCTTACTTTATCGGGGACGATAATAGAAGCCGTCCCGTCCGTCGTCGCCCCTCCTCGCCTTAACACACGTCTCGACTGACGAGGCATGCAGTGCCATGCTGGCTAGCTGGCTGCTGTGTCGTCATGGTGGTAGAGCCTCCATGAAGGTTTGCATGCCGCCACGCAGGCGCCTACTTAGTTGGCACGCTGGTCGTCGCACTGGAGTGGTGGTGAGGTGGCGAATCCTTGCCGCGGCCCAGCAATCGTCCCCAGCAAGGCTTGCCGGGGGTCTCGTAGTCATCCCCGACAAGGGTCTTGCCGGGGGTCTTCGCCTTCTAGTCCTACATGGACCCGCATGCCATCAATCTTCATGAAGATCTACATGCTATCACGCATGTGTTCCCAAACCTTGGTCTTAACGTTGTTGATGGTGTCAGAACTCTCAGCCTCAAGGGTGATGGGCTCCCTGGTGCTGCACAGGTTGCCCCGGCAAGGATGTTGCCCAGGGAGGTGCAGCTCGCCTTCCGCTCCTTGTTCTCTGTATTGGGTGTTGTCTCGACAGTTTTGTGTTCTGTCTTCTGCTCTCCTGTCGGGCCCAGCCACAGGCGTGGCTACGACTGCCCATGCACAAGTAAGGAGTACAAAAAGAACCCATACTTTTGTACACCGACAGGAGCCCTCGAGCCTGGGCCACACATAAGCGCAAGGCGTACTTGGGCCAGGCCCAAGGCAGTGCGTGGGCACGCGTGGCAGGGACTTAACTCCGACGATCTCTTGTGAGTTGCACTTCCCCACGATTTACGTCGGACGCGTGACGTGGGGGTTGTGCGTGGGGCGACCGCAGCACGTTTGCGTCATTGCGCAGTTAATGGTAAAAAAGGGTGCCCCGCGTCTTCCCCATAAAAGTGGAACCTGCAGGGGCGCCGCTCATTTACCCCCCGCGCCCTTCCTAACCTAGGAGCCGATGTTCCCCTCTTCTTCCTTGAGAGAAAACCAGAGCCCCTCACTTCCGCTTGCCGCCGCCGCGCCCCCATTGCTTCTCGATCCCCCGTCTCCTCTCAGTTGCCAAGGCGCCCAAAGCAAGTAAAGGCAAGGGAGTGGCCAAGGCCGCCGCGGGGAAGGAGATGCCGGAGAGAGAGCTGGTGAAGCTGTGGAAGAAGTTCGCCCTCCTCGTCCTGACCGTTGATGCGCTTGTCCTTAGGGAGAAATTCAAGCCCCTGTGGGGGAGGGAGACAACGGGGCATCCTGCCATGAAGATCATTCCCGCTCGCTTCACCGAGGCCGGGCCAGGGAGGTATCCTTTCTTCGTCGATTACTTCTCCTACGGGCTCTGCCCCCGTTTCTCTGACTTCTTCAATGACATCATGCACACCTACGACTTCCATCTCCTGGATTTCACGCCAAATGCCATGGCGTGAATGGCCTTCTTCGCCCATCTTTGCGAGGGCTTTGCCGGGGTGCACCCCAGCACGACGCTCTTCTGCCACTACTTCGTCCCCCGTATCTAGACGGGGGGTGCCATTACTGGACACGTCACCAGGATCCCTAGGGCCCACAGCAAGGGTGTGTACCCGAAGGGTTTTACGAAGGAGAAGTGGGAGGAATGGCAGGGCCAGTGGTGCTGGATCGAGGAGAAGGATCCGCGGGAGTTTTGCCAAGTCCATTAGAAACTACCGGTCCGCGGCGACGACTGGAGCAAGCTCGACGCCGGTGACGGGAAGCTCATGATTGCTATCACCAGGATCCACCGCCTCACTGGAGCGGGGCTCATGCTCGAGATGATCGGGGCTGATTTTCATCTGCCGCTACATCGCTCCCCTGCACAACAAGGGGAGGCCGGCCTGGGACTACAAGAACGCGGCCGACATCATGAGGCTTCGCCCCAGCCTAAATTACAACTTCACTGTGATTGAGCATGCACATCTCTGCCAGCGGCTCTTTCAGCTCAAAGTCGACGAGGCCGGCGAGGCCGAGAAGTCTGGCAAGGCCACCAAGACCGGCAAGGTGGATAAGCCATTCAAGTTGCCGGCGGGGGTGGTCCCGCTGAGCAACAACTCTTGCCTGACCGCCATCATTTTCATGATGCCGGTGTTCAACACGCACGGCCTCGACTCGACCTAGGTTGAGCCATAAGCAGCGATAGTGCAGGAGTTCTTCGACAATTTTTTGGAAGGATACATCTGTGCCGAACCGCAGCTTATCCGCCCCACCACCGAGGAGGAGATGGAGTACATTGCCTCCAGGTTGGAGTAGGCGGTACTTCTCGAAGAGGCCGGTAGCTTCGACACCGTGGAAGATGAGGCCGGAGAGGTTGAAGGGGAGAGGAAGCTTGCCGCATGGGCGGAGTCTGCCGGGGGGCCCAACGACACCAGTGCCGGGGCTCCCCTTGTCGAAGAAACGGCCCAGGAGACGGCAGAGGAGGCGGCCGAGGGAGCGGCTGAGGGAGCGTCGAAGAGGCATCGGAGGCACATGAGACCTCAGCCCCGAAGAAACGCGTCCTGCGGCGGTTTGGCTCCGGCGAGCCTATCCGCTCCCGCAGGGGCACGTAGCGACAAGGGACCTATGCACAACCCATGCGCCAAGCGAGGCGCGCGGCCGCGGAAGCGGTGGAGAAAGCCGCGACGGCAAAGAGGGTCGCAGTCGCTACTTCCTCCTCGACCAAGCACGCAAGGACCCCGTCTCCTTCCCCTGCGAGCACCATCCTAGTGGCCGACTATGACCTTGGGTCTTTCAGCCCGAGGAGGGAAGAGGAGGAGGATGAGTAAGCACATTGCCTCCCCACCCGTTCTCTGATTTCTCATTTGAATTGCTTCATCTTGACTCGATCTCATCGTTGCAGGGACACGGAGACGCTGGCTCAGAGGGTGGCGAAGAGATCCAGGTCCCCACGAGTGACGAGCCCCCGGCAAGCACTCCATGTGCACCTGGGATGGTCTTCACCAGCCCAGAGACCAGCCCCCAGCGCAGCCCCCACTCCAGCCCCCAACGTAAGTTTGTCACCTATCTCTCGTTGGCGGGCGTTGGAGTGCGTATACTTATTGTTGATCTTGTCGGGTCCACAGGAGGAGAGCAGCAGCAGGGGGAGCCATTAAGGGTCACCCCCGACACGCTGCCCCCGTTGACCACGCCGACCAGAGGGGTGTCTCCGGCAAGGGCATCCACCTATGAGCCCGTGCGCATGGAGGAGGTGGTGGTGGGCACAGGTGCTAGCAACCCTTTCCCGACAACAAATGTTGTCGAGGAGGGGGGCGCGTCCTCCCCACTTGTCGCAGGTAGGCCACTCGCCTCCACTTCTTGCTACCGTCACTGTGATTTTCTTTCTTTTCTTTGTCTTGAACTTTTTGGTTTTGGCCCTACCTCACTCCCCTGTTCGGTCTCTAGATCCTCTCCTGGAAAACCAGGCGGACGTTGATGTTGTGATCGAGGAAACCGCCAAGGACGCCGAGGCTGAGGCCGCCAACATTGCTACTGAGAAGGCCGTCAAGGGGTCCGCCGAGGAAGCCGGTAAGGCCGCGGCAGAAGAGGCCACCAAGGGGCCTGCTGGGGAGGCCGACAAGCACTACAAAAACAATACACTTCCGTGATGATACATGTTTGTCATAGTAGGTCACGTTTTCTGCCATGCATGTACATCCATGATGATTTTATGACAGAATCAAGATAGTCATACCTGTGCTGTCATAGAAGTGTTCCATGACATTACCAAAATTATCATCATGGAAGTGTCCACTTCCATGACGATAAATCGCGCGTCATAGAAGTGCTTTCGTCAAGGGTGACCTACACGTGGCATCCACCGTAACGGAACACCGTTAAGCTATTGGGTCCGGTTTTGGATCCGATAACCCGCTAACAGCCACGACCAATGGGGATTTTCCACGTGTAAAATTCTCATTGGCCGTACGAAACACGTGTTGCCTCACAGTTGGGACAGATATCATCCACGCATTGGAAAGGAGCCGCCTATGATACGTCGACACGTGGCACGACCCAAGAGAGGCCCATTCCACTGAAAAGGCCGGGCCTGTCAAAATAAGCGGGCTGGCTCGTTAGCGGCCTACTTGAGTCAGACCCATTTACAAGTATGGCCCATACAAGTTACACAGAATCGGCCCATCAAAGGCCCATTCTAGATTCTACAATTTCCAGCCTGTCGTCAGTTTAAGCCTGTTAACTGCCCGCTAGGACTTTGGGCCCAATTGCGGCCCGAGCTTCTTTCAGCCGGTTAGCAGCCCATCGTCAATTCCAGCCCGTTAACGGCCCGGAACGTCTTTCGGCCGTTTCTCGGCCCATTCTGCAGTTGGGACAATTCTAGCCCGCTGTGACTTTAGGCCTGTCCTCGTCCCATTCGGTAAATGGGCCAATTCTTAGCCCATTTTGTCCCTTGTCCTGTTAACGGCCTGCACAACAGTTGGGCCTTTGACTTTAGGTCCATTAGGGTCCCACGTTACGCAGGGCATCATTTCAGCCCAACGCTACTTTCGTCCTGTTAAAAGCCTAGTTTGGAAATTGGGCCTCCTCTGGCCCATAACACTTTCGACCTCTTACTGGCCTGTAAAGTAAAAGGGCTGAGACACAATTGACATTTATTTCGGCCTGCTAAAGGCTCGCGGGCCATTTCCATTTATATGGCCCTATCGATCTTTAGGCCTATTAACGGCCTGCCAAGAACCGTTGTTACGGTGGGCCACATCATTTGGGATCCACTTAATATTATTTTGACCAGCCCAATTAAGGCCCGCTTTGAGTACACCTATTTGTTCGTCTGTATGGTGTCAAGGAAATGTTTGGGCATGTTGGCCCCCGTTTGAACGATATGGCATATTCAAGAAATATCCTACTCGATACTATCGCCTCTAAAAAACATACACTATGCAATAAAAAGACATCATAGAAACATAGAATAATCATACAATATACAATAAAGAAATTACAGCCGAATATATCCACTGTGCATTATAGTTCGGCACCAGTGAGAATAAAGCGTACACAAACAGCAAATTACATACACTAGACAAATAAAGCTCATACATCATGGACATGCATCAATAGAAGTTACCATTTGAACTATAATCTCTTTAGAAAATAGATACAACAAATTTCAGTCTGCAAAATCCCAGTTCCTTCATGGTTACCTCAGTGTCTTATTTCATTTTTTTGACTCCTGCATCTAATACCTGCATGTACAGTCTCAACTTGTTGATTGTACGTTGAGAATCATGTACGCATTGTCTTGCCACCTCCAGTTGATGCTCGAGAACATCAACACATTCCAATTCCCATCCATAATCATTCGGTAACGGCCATGCCGCACTGCTCGCGGATCTTTGTGTTGATGTCACTTCATCCTGAAATGTTTCTGTAAGTACACATGACTAGGGCAAATATATAGTTACAACAATGAAGAGAGCAAGACAGACTATTTTATACATGGGAAAACAGGACTAACAATAATGTTACACGTCATGAAGCATAAGCATGTGATATTTTAAAAAGTATAAAAAGGTAGTCTGTGCAGCCTGCCTACAAAAATCTCTCTTAGCTCACCAGAGGAGCATGATGTTGGGGCCCAATCCAAAACACAGACAAGTTACAAATTTAGACAGCACGTTGCGTATAAGTAAGCAAGCAGTTGGCCATTCAATAGCTCAACTAAAGTCTTAGGGAGCATAATGAACAGCAGAGGGATTCATATAAACATACTACAGCAAGCAAAACTATGCAATCATTAGCCTAGTATAAACTAGATTGTGAGCCTCATGCAATAATAGTTGGTTAATAGACTTCAAAGCTTCAGGCACACTTCGGGAGAGTAATTAAATGGTAAGGCCTTTAATTATATCAACTAATAGTTATACAAGTACCCAACATCATGCATCATTACAAATAAAGCAATTGAAAAGAGGAAATTAACTATGCCTGAAACAAACAAGGAATTGAACTATTGAGTTGGATGGAGTGACTTACCTTAACTGGTTGAAGAGGCTCAGCGCAGCTCCTACTTCTCTTGCAAGGATCCTTCCTAACATCTTGTACTTGGAAATCCTCAATCTTATCTTCATTGCACCACCTCTGCAAGGTGACACAAACTAGTTACTCATCTCCTTGGAAGATAAATATGCATACTTTCCAGTCTGTGAACACAAAAGGATGAGATTATAACAAAACAACACCACATAATGAAACATGCAACATCTCTTGCACTTGCACACAATGAAATGAGCATTTACTATGTCTGCACTATGTAAAAACTAGGCATACCTTTGAACTGGATCTCCAGGTACTCTTGGAGAGCCTACTTTAGTGTACAGCCAAACCTTTATGTCACATATGAGTTAGACAAGGCCCCTGTCGGATATCGGCTTTCAGCAAAACCCTTAAGGTTCGAACTCTGGGGTGCGCACGAAGATCTTCTCCCTACCGAAACACACCCAAAACCTCGCCGCGATTCTAAGCTAGCACGATGAACAACACAAGAGACACAAGGTTTATACTGGTTCGGGCCACCGTTGTGGTGTAATACCCTAATCCAGTGTGTGGTGTGGTGGATTGCCTCTTGGGCTGAGCATGAACAGTACAGAGGAAGAACAGCCTCGCGAGGAGAGGTGTTCTTGTGGTGGTGGTGTGTTCTACTTAGGAAGGATTCGATCCCGATCCCCTCCTACTGTGGTGGCTATCTCTATTTATAGAGTCCCTGGTCCTCTTCCCAAATATTTGAGCGGGAAGGGAGCCAACAACGGCCATTCTGAAAGGGGACAGCTAGTACAAGATATCCTGACTAAAGGTGGTCTTCGACTGCAAAAGGCATTGGTGATGACGCCATCTTGGGATCCATGGTGACCTCCGTCCTGCCGCTCTACTGGTCTTGGTCTCGTTGCACTGATATGGAAACCTTTGCCTGATGCCTCGGTACTCCACGCCTGCGCTTGCCCCCTTTGCACCAAAGAGGAAACGAGGACACTACGAAGGCTAGCGCCCGCCTGGCACCCGCCTGGTCTTGATCGGCATTGCTTGCGTCACGAGCACCTCGCGAGGTACCCCTTGCTTTGATCTCTGTGCCTCCTCGCGAGCCTGCCTGGTGAGGCCGCCCCTGCGGAGGCCTTGCATCGTCCGCCCTGTGAGGCTTGGCCCCTCGCGAGGGTCTTGAGCTTGGGTTGATGAAGACGGGCCATACTGGGCCACTAGTGAGCCACACTGCAGGCCGCAGGCAGGAAGGTCTGGGGACCCCCGTTCCCAGAACGCCGACACTAGCCCCCGGGCCCAAGGCGCGCTCGGACTTGGCTTAGCAGCAAAGCGAAAGGGCAAGTGCGGCGCAACGCGGGCCCCAACAGCCCGCGGCCTTGGTCGACGTGTGGCAGTTGATTGGACGTGGGCGTCTTCGCTTCCCCACACTGCCTCAGCAACTGCTCGATTTGACGAGTCCCTGCTGCATGCAAAAAGGGTCATCATTACCTGCGATCGTGGAGGCCGGCGGTTGGCCTCCCTTGGCCTATAAATGGGGAGGGGCGAAAGCCCCCGTTGCACATCTCTTCTCACCCCGCCTGCTTCTTCTCCCTTCTCGCTCGGATTGCTTGCAGCGTCCCATGGAGCCTGTGAAGAGGTTCTCGGCCACGGAGAAGGGAAGGCTCGCCAGGAAGGACCTGGCTCTCCTCCGCCCAAGCGGCCACGGCCGCCCCCGCAAGCGTCCTGCGACTCTCGTCGCGGCTCCTCGTGGTCGTGGCGGTGGCCCTTCACTCGGCGGTGGCTGCCTATATCGAGCCAGCCCAGTCTGTGGAGGAAGGCGTGTCGTGGCTACGCGGCCTCCCCGACTGCGCTTCCATTCGGCGGAGGTGCTGCCGGAGTTTGTTGTGTGGTCGGACAACCCGGCCGGCAACTGGCTCCAGCTCCCTCGCTTCTTCGCTAGTGAATTGTCGGCCGATGTCCCCGGTGGGCTCTGGCTGCAGGCGGATGACTTGTGCAGCAGGGCCTCCTGGGTCGCGGTGGAGATCTCCGTCGCCGAGAACGTGGCCCTGGCCCGGGGCTGGCAGACATTTGCTCGCGGGCATGGCCTGGGCCGATGGTGCACCCTCCACTTCAAGTTCGATGGAGACGCGACCCTCTACATGAGGGTGTTCAGAGAAGATGGCCGCCATGCTGGGTGCTGCCCTGAAGACGATGACGGCGACGGGGTGCTCGGCCTTGGTGATGGCCGTGACGAGGGCAAAGGCGAACCCGCTCCCGACGGCGACCGCGGCTCGCCGAGCTTCAGCGGCTCCTCCTCCGGCGGCAGCTCCTCCAGCAGTGGCCGCGAACAGCCACCACACCGCCGCGCCCGCTTCGAGGGCGGTAGCGGGTCGTCCCGTCGCCGTGCCCCGGTGAAGCACGAGGTGGATTCTGATTGAGCTCGGGAGGACGGTGCGGATCCCTCCCCGCGAGCCGTAGCAAGGCGCGCGCCGTTTTTATTTTGTTTTCCTCATTTTCCTGCATTGAAAGAGAGAAGTATGGAGCCCCGTGTGGGCGTGTAATAGACTATGATCCTTTAATTATCGTGCTACATTTATTGTCCCTGTGCCGTGTTATGGTGTCATGGTTATGTGCATGCGCGTAGGAACAACTTAGCTCGTGATGTTTGCAGTAGTTTCCGCTTCGCGAGGTGCCTGCTTGAGGCCTCGACAGGCGCCTTAAGAGCTGCAAAAATCAGTTGGGAGAATTGTTTCTGAACCTTAGTCGCGAGGGTTGCCGACTATGGCCCGGTGCTCCGCGGTGTGATGCCCGAGGGGCATGGACCGGGAGGGGTGCTCCGGCTGTGAGCTTGAACGAGGGAGCCTCGTGAAAATCAGGTGAGAAAGGGCTCGCGAGGGCGCCCGCGCAGCCCCCTCACGAGGCTTGCAAGAGAGAGAGAGAGAGCGAGCCAGACAAAAGCCGAAAATAGAGAATAGGGGCAGAAGACGGCAAACAACAATAGAAGCAACTTCAATAAAGGTTCAAACAGGGGAGAACAAGCCAACTGCAGAAAGCAAATGAAAAAGCCGCGTCCGGCACCTAGTCTAGTCTTCGACGTCTTCTCACGAGCGCGGAGCTAAGTGCTGCCACTGGGCATGGGCGGGAGCCCCCGAGGCCCGAGGGCGGCACTCCGGAGACTCCATGGCGTGTACAACCCCAACTCATTATTATGTGAGAGTGTCACGGGCGGCGAGCTTCACTGGCACCGGGACTTCTTCACAGGCACTGGGCCTTTCTTTGGGCGGCGAGCTTTCACACGCACCGGGCCTTCTTCATAGGCGTTGGGCCTTTCTTCAAGGGTAGAAATTCCGGAGGTGCTGAATGTTCCAGGCGTTTGGGATGGGCACCCCTTCCTGAGTCTCTAGGCGCGCGGTGCCCGGCCTGGAAACATGGACAACCTTGAACGGGCCCTCCCACATGGGCGAGAGCTTATGCAGCCCTTCCCTAG
Source organism: Triticum aestivum (assembly GCF_018294505.1). Classification (NCBI taxonomy): domain Eukaryota; kingdom Viridiplantae; phylum Streptophyta; class Magnoliopsida; order Poales; family Poaceae; genus Triticum; species Triticum aestivum. The sequence continues at coordinate 165,131,381 of NC_057804.1, read as the reverse complement.
AGAGCACCCGCCTGAGTACGAGGTCACCTACCTCGAGAGTCCTAGGGAGGATGTTGCGGCAATGATACCGCCGTAGCGCCTGCTGGTATCTTGCTGCTCGTAGTGCGGCTTCTCGATGGGGCTCCAAATGCTAGGACCCGTGCGGAGCGACGCCTGACCTCGTGAGGAAGGACCACCTCTGCTCTGTAGACGAGGAAGAACGGGGTCTCGCCAGTAGACTTGGTGGCGGTAGTGCAGATGGACCACAGCACGGACTGGAGCTTGTCGTACCATCCCCTGCCATAGGCCTCCAGCTTCTTTTTGAAGGTCCTGGTTTTGAGGCCCTTCTGGACCTCTGCGTTGGCACGTTTGGCCTGGCCGTTACTCCAGGGGTGTGCCACCGAAGCGTAGCATATCTGCGTTCCAAGGTTAGCACAATATGTTTTGAAGAGATTGCTGGTGAACTGCGGTCCGTTGTCTGTGATGATGCGATTAGGGATCCCGAACCGGCTCACGAGTCCCTTGATGAACTTGACTACAGAACCAGTTGGGATGGTGCGGACGGCTTCCACCTCCGCCCACTTGGCGAACTTGTCGATGGCGATGTAGAGGTAGCGGTAGCCCCCAGGCGCTCGAGGAAACGGGCCTAAGATATCCAGCCCCCAGACCACGAACGGCCATGAGAGTGGGATAGTCTGCAGGCCCTCAGCTGGATGATCGATCTGCTTGGCATGGAATTGGCAGGCTTCGCAGGCCTTTACCAGCTCGATTGCGTCATTGAGTGCTGTAGGCCAGTAGAACCCGCTGCGAAATGCCTTGTCGACGAGGGTCCGTGATGATGAGTGGTGTCCGCAATCTCCATCGTGTATGTCAGCCAGCAACTCCTTCCCCTGTTCCCTCGAGATGCAACGTAGGGAACCATCATTTGGCCGCTTCTGGTAGAGCTCTCCATCTTGGATGCAGTAGGCCGTGGCCTGCCGGGCCACACGTTCCGTGTCCTCCTCTTTCTCTGGCAGCGTCCCTTGCATCAGGTAGTCCTTGAATTCTGTGGTTCCAGCACCCCTCCTGAGGCTCCAGCGCCAGGAGCAAGCGCGCTCCCGAGGTCGGGCCACAGGCCGGGGCTCTTGTGGCAGGTGGCTGAGGGAGTTCCTCCCGCGGTTGCGCTATGCTTGACAGTGACGGTGCCGCCGATGGCCTAAAGAGCCACTCCTCGAAGACACCAGGCTCTTGAGGCAGCCGCCTGGATGCCCTCCCGACGATGTCATCAGCCTCTTGGTTGGTGCCGCGGGGCACGTGCTGCAACTCCAGCCCCCAAAACTGCTTTTCCATCCTGCGCACCTCCGCAAGATACGCCTCCATGTGCTCGTCCTTCGGCTCATACACTTTGTTGGAGAAGTTGACAAGGAGTTGTGAATGACCTTTGATGATGAGGCGCTTCACCCCCGGTGCTACCGCAGCTTTCAAGCCTGCTATGAGGCCCTCGTATTCTGCTATGTTGTTGGAGACCTTCTCGCCATGCTGGAAACAGAGCTGCACGACATACTAGAGCTTGTCCTGAGTGGGGGATATAAGCACTGCGCCGGCCCCCGTGCTGTGCCACGAGAATGCTCCATCGAAGTACATGACCCAGCCATCTGGTGCATCACTTCCTGGGGAAAGTGACCGGTCCTCGCCTGCTTCGAGCCCAGGCGCCTTTGTCCATTCGAATGGGCCCTTCTTCTTCACCAGCTTGAAGAAAGGCAAGGCGCGCTCCCCCAGCTTGGAGATGAAACGTCCTAACGCAGTTACGCGTCCAGCAAGCTTCTGCATTTCTCTGAGGGTTTGCGGTGGACTCATGTCTTTGATTGCCTTGACCTTCTCCGGGTTGGTCTCGATCCCTCTGTGGGACACGAGGAAGCCCAGAAGCTTGCCGGAAGGAGCGCCAAACACACATTTCTCCGGGTTGAGTCACAGGTCCACTTCGCGGAGGCTCGTGAAGGTCTCCTCTAGGTCCTGGATCAAGGTCTTCGCCTGCCGAGACTTCACCACAATGTCATCGACGTAAGCCTCGGCGTTTCTCCCGAGTTGCCGGCCTAAGGCGATGTGCATCAGCCACTGGAAGGTTGCGCAACCCGAACGACATGCAGGTATAGTAGTATACCCCACATTGGGTCAGGAAGGCCGTCTTCTCCACATCTTCTACTGCCATCTCGATTTGGTGATAGCCCCAAAACGCATCCAAGAAACACAGTAGGTCACACTCGGTGGTGGAGTCGATGATTTGGTCGATGCGAGGGAGTGGGAACGGATCTTGAGGGCAGGCCTTGTTGAGGTTGGTGAACTCGACACACATGCATTCCTTTCCTCCCTTTTTTGGCACAACAATAGGGTTTTCCAGAAATTTGGGGTAGCGAACCTCGCGAATAACACCTGCTACCTCCAGCTTGCAGGTTTCTTGGACAATGAAGGCTTGCTTCTCGGTGGACTGCCGCCTTGCTTTCTGCTTCATGGGGCGTGCATTGGGGCACACATTCAGGTGATGCTCAATCACCTGCCTTGGGACCCTCGCTAGCTGCTTGGGTTCCCACGCGAACACCTCCTTTTTTCAAGCGCGGGAATTTCACCAGTGCCTCCTCTTGGTCGGGGTCGAGATTGGCACCTATGGTGAAGGTGGCGCCGGAGGACCCGTCCTCATCAACTAGTACCTGCTTGGTCTCTGCCTTGTCCTGAGTGAACAACTGCTTCTTCTTGGTCGGCGCAGCCCCCTTGGCCTTGGAGGTGTCGGTGCTAGCAGGCTATGCTACCGTGGCTGTCTCGAGGGCGAGCTTGAGCGCCAGCAGAGCATCCTTGGTATCTCCAGCTACAATGAGGACGCCGCTGCTCCCGGGCATCTTCATGAGGTTGTAGGCCGGATGGGTCGCTACCATGAACTGAGCCAAGGCGGGGTATCCGAGGATGGCGTTGTAGGGGAGGCTGATGTGGGCGATGTCGAAGTTGACTAGCTCCGTGCGAAAGTTGTCGTGGGTATCGAAGGTCACAGGAAGGCGATCTGCCCCAGGGAGCTGGAGGAAAAAAGGGCTTGCTGGGTCGGAGCCGCTCCAGCGGTACATGGAGGAGGCAGAAGGCCTCCACCGAGAGCATGTTGAAGCCGACGCCGCCGTTGATGAGGGTCCTGGTGATGGCCACCTAGAAGATGGTGGGCGTGCAAAGCATCAAGAGCGCACCCGAGCAGGCGGTGTTGACGGGGTGATCGCCCGAGTTGAAGGTCAGGTCGGCCTTGGGTGCCGCCAATCCTAGAGGAGCTCCTTGCCGCGCGAGAGCGGCGCCAATCTAGCAACTCCTCCCAGGAGGCCACAGAAGATGTTGGCAGGTTGAGCAGTGAAACACGCGGGACGCCGGTGAGGGCCATGGGAAACCAGTTGGCCATGACCTTGTCATCGCCTCCAGCCTTGAGGACGGCCTCCTCGTATGCCAGCAGGAAAGCCAGCGGGTCCGGCGCGCCATTGTAGCGCGGTGGCATCTCCGGCTTGAACTTGTGCAGCTACTACACCTGCCGCAAGGCGGGGGCCAAGGCTCGGAGCCCCCTGGCCCCAGCGCTGGCGTCGGCCGCCGGAGCCGGTGGCGCGTTGTCCGCCATGGGGGCGAAGCGAGGTGTTGGTGGAGAGCAAGCCGACGAAAGGGAGAGCTTCGGTGCACCTACCTGGCGCGCCAAATGTCGGATATCAGGTTCCGACAAAACCCTTAAGGTTCAAACTGTGGGGTGTGCACGAAGATCTTCTCCCTACCGAAACACTCTGGGGTGAGCAGGGGAAGGAAGGGGATGAGAGAGTTCAGATCGTATTTCATTTCCTGCCATCTCTGTTTGCAGTCACCGCTTAAGTACAAGTCCACACACACACACGATGGCCACAAGCGGCCCACTACACCCACTGGGCTCTGGACCATATACTCTCATCCCCTATCTAGTACACTGATGTATTCGCATCAGGTGTGACAACTTGCCACTCCTCATCAAGCTGAACTGGAGCAGTGAGTTGCTGAACCACGCGCCTACTTGGAATGACAACTGGCTCCGTCGGGCCAAGCGAGGTTGATGAAGCACTGAGCAGCCTCGCCCGTATCCGGAGGGCTTGGCGGGCCACCTAGCCAGGTAATATGCCAGAGAACGGCTCCTCGGAACCCATCAGAAGAGTGGAGGAAATGGTGAAGGAAGAGATGGGGGAGCGGCGGAGGGGTGCGATTCTTGCCCACAGTCTGTCTGGCCTCGTATAAATAGAGGGCGGATGGTAGGAGCTTGGCCGGCGTCTAGCCTCGTTTAAACTAAGGGCAGACGGGAGGAGCTCGGCTGGTGTTGCATTTAATTCCGGCCCGCTAATGAATGGACATGTGGTCGGAGCAGGTTTCTTGGTTTGCATATGGGTTTAACGGAGGGGTTTGATGGATGCGAGGAGGCGTGTTCAGCCGGGCGTGCAGTGGGCGGCGCAGTACTATTCGATTTGACAGTGGGCGGCCTAGTTCCCGATACGACTTTAATGCAGACGAGGAAGGGAGTAGCAGCTCCCGAAATGTTGAACGACCAATGCATCCTCCTTCACTTAATGCATGAGGGAAGTAATGGGAGGAGGACCGGGAAAAGAGGCTGCACGATGTGAATGCAACGCAGTTTGCCCTCATATAAAGGCGCCCCTCCATTCTAGTGCATCTACCAATCATACACACCTAAGCATTTGCCTAAGCACCTAACTAAGCACAAAACATGTCACTCCAGACCCATGGCGGCGATGCGCGTGAGCGGCCAGCGGCTATGCCACATGGCCCACGACGCCGGCCTGCGGCATGGCGCAGAGGATCGTCTCTAGACGTTGTTGAATACCGGCTAGTGGGATGGCCGCTGTCGACGCCAACTACGACTCTCAGTTGGACCAGATGATCGTTGCCACCAACAACAAGTTCACCATCCTCAAGAAGCTCGCGGACGACATCGCCGAACTCCTCCAGCCCGCATGCCCGGGCTCCTCATTGCCTGCCACCCTAATCGGAAACCATGGTCAGAAGCTCTTTCACGCACTGGTGGCCCTGCGACTGCCCGCCGACGCCACGAAGAATGTCCACCTAGAGGTCGCGCTCGCCGTGAGGCGCCTCGCCCTGCAAGAATTCGTCGATCTACACATCCAAGTGTACGGGCAAATCATGTACATAGGTATCTACAAGTCCAGTGAGGATGCTACGATGTTGGCCTTCCTCAACCGGTTGGAAGCCTTGGACGCCTTTGCTGAGAAGCACCTCGACCTCGCCACAAAAGCCGCCGCTCCTTAGCCGCTGGTCGGTGGCCCGGCGCACTAGAGGAGGAGGTGGTCGTACGTTGATGGATGCATCTTTCTTCTTGCTTTCTGTAACCACCACTACGATCGCATCATCGTGGCCTTAATTCTTATTGTGCTGTTGCATTCTCGTTCCAATCAATACCGACATGTGTGATCCCTTTGCTTAATTTTATGCATCATTGTAACTAGTACTCCATCCGTCAATTTATAAGTTGTGCTTACTTTTTCCATCAACTTTGTGCAACGCACTGGCATCTTGCTAGAAACACTATAACATGTCAGACCGCATGTGACCAAACCGACGGTGCGCCAACCTAGCTACTACGCACCCTGCTTATCTGGCGGAAATAGCCCCGCCCTAGCATTTCCAATCGTTATTTCTATCTATCGATCGTGCCAAGGAGCAGAACCAAATGTTACAATTTATACATGTTTCTCTACTCCTACTCCTATAAAAGACTCAGTTGGTGATGGTGGTTTGTCTGCCATCCGTCGTTTCTGACCATTGGATCTGCATCTAACGGCTGTGAGGTAAGTTGTGGCATTTTTGCAACAATAGCCCACTTCTCTGCTCCAATTTGCAGAAAACCCCTTATTATCTTGAAAGCAACCACATCTCTCCCTCACCTCATCAAAACAGCCTGAGAAATATATTTTGAGTGAAAAGTAATATATTAGGAGTATATCAAAACAAGAGTGATTTCTTTCAAGTTTGTGAACAAGTACTACTATTCTACTACTTTGGATCCGTCGCAACGCATGGGCACATTGCTACTAAAAGGAAAAGGCCTGCCGCATTCGCATTGCACCCCCACACGCCCAGGAATCGGGAGTACTCCATTGCCTGTCCGGTACGACACATTGCTTAGGGAAGGCGTGTTGCCTAGCATTTTCACTTTCCTGTGGGACCGCCGTTGAGCAAACCGCACCCCGCCCGCTGCTGGGTTGGAAAACACAAACGAGGGGAAGATCTAGCTGTAGCACGAAAGCCAATAAATTTTGTGTCAGATGGGGCTCGTTGATAGAGTAGAAGCATTCCGTACTACTACTACTACTACTACTACTACTACTACTACTAGTACCAAGTTTTTACTATACAACTAGTACTACCACTACACAACTAGTAGGTACGTGCACGGCACAACATCGTAGGAACAAAAAAAGGGAAGATCTTGTTTTGGGTGATTTATCTTTTTTCCAGTCAATGTAGTATGAATAATATGATGTGGGGGGCACCCATGAAGCTTATGTCGCTTGGTTACATGGCTATGAAAGGTTAGAAAAATAAATAGATAATATGTTTAGAGTGCACTCCACTAAATAGATATACTTTGGCTCCATTGCAACGAGTCGGCACATCTATATATATATATACATATATATATATATATATATATATATATATATATATATATATATATATACCCCCTATACAGTGTGTGAATAACTTTGAAAGTTGGTCGTTGGATGAAACCAATCCGACTGTACAAAGATGGCAAATCCGAGCATTACTGGCCGTTGGATATCATCTACATTCCACGAGATTCTGCCACATATAGAATCTAGAAGACTCCATGGTTGAACTTAGGGTCTGTTTGGTTCATGACTAACTTTGCCACAACTAAGCTTAGGCAAAGTGTGTCTGCCACAAAAAATGTGATTAACAAAATGGCCACCCCAAGTGTGGCAAGATTTTGCAAGAAGTTGAGACTATGACATGTGGACCATGTAGCTAGAAAAGTGTGGCAAGCCACAAGTGTAGAAATGAACCAAACACATGCCTAAGATATTGTGTCACGCCTAAGCTTAGGCGTGTTAACCTTAGGCTGCAAACCAAACATCTATACCCCTATATAGTGTGTGTGAATAACTTTGAAAGTTGGTCGTTGGATGAAGCCAATCCGACAGTACAAAGATGGCAAATCCGAGCACTACTAACCGTTGGATATCATCTAAACATTCCACCAGATTTTGCCACATGTAGAATCTAGAAGACTCCATGGTAAGCATAATGCACAAACCACCAGAATCTCATGCGTGCAATGCACGTGTACCTCACTAGTTGGTAGTAGTAAGATACAAATTCCAGGTTTGGCATGAGCTCGTACTGCGGGAGCACCACAAGGCCTACCGCAGGAGTTACATTTCCCTCTCGGGGCCCAAGGGACCAAAATTCAGTGGCTTAGTGCACCGGCATATGAGTCAATGACACGCGGACCTTAAATGCGGCTGGCCCACATGCCATTCTCATGGTGGTGGTGTGGTTCACGACTCACTCGTGCGAGATGAACCAGCCGGTGGTGGCGTGGCTGTGGTGAGGGTGCCACATTTGGGGCGTCGGGGCGTTACGAGGCGTAGATGGCCACACCGACGGGTACTACCTATAGTACAGAAGTACTCCAGCTGAGGATTGATGCCCGAGATGAAATGTGTCACAGCCGCTGGATGAAAATTCGATGGTGCGGGAGTACGGATCGGAGCACAGCAGTGGAGCAGGCAAACCGCGTCCAATCGGGTGAAGTTGATGGTTTCCATAGTTCAGCTAGCCCGCATGTCATGCACACAAAGGCAGAGGAGCGGTGGGGCCGAGAGGGATGAGGCGCACGTCGGGGGGATGAGGATCCCCCGACGTAAACAATCCTACCATTTTGTCACTGACATGTGGGTCCCCCCAAGCATGGGTCCCACCTGTCAGTGAAGGGAAGGCAGGGTAAGGGAGTGATAGCCACGTCAGAGGATCCATGTCCACGTCGGGGGATGTCGTGCCGTGGGTTGGAGCAGCATCGTGGGAATCGCGTGTCGGTGTGGCAGTGGTAGAACCAAGAAACGTGATGGTCGTCATGGTTCAACTTCCATGGACAAGCTGTCATTTCTACCGACACATGTATATCAAAACTAGAGTGTTTATATTTCAAGCACGTGAACAAGTATTATTGTACTAGTACTTTGGATGCATTGCAACGCACGGGCCAGCATATTGGTAGTAGTAGTCTCTATCTCTATCTCTAGAGGCCTTCCCTCATTCATTCTTTTCTCTCACAAGATAAACTACTCATACAAATGCATCTTGATGTTCCATGGAACGCACGAGGATGTTTCCTTGGGGGTCTCTCCAGCGCGGCATGGCCATAGTTGCAAGTTGACGCCCCTTGAGATGCCGACTTTGAGGGGCACTCGGATTTCCTCCGATGAGCAGGTAAGATGAGTTTGATCACGTAGTAAATGCATTCTAAAGACTACTTCCATGTCGATTTCCTAATTCTCCCCCTGCCTACTGTTTCACAGGTTAGGCTCGGTGCGAGTGGAGATTGGCTTGCATATGTATGGGAGGGTACCAACATCAATTTGCACAACATTTACAATGCTGACACCGTTCCCGTAGAACCTTTGTCCAACATTGGGATCACCCATGCAACGGGCCACCGCATGAATTGGTACGATGGAATCACGGTGAGATTGAAGAAGATAGCACGAACCTTGCACATGGCGGTCAAAGGTGGACCATGCCGTCTGCGGCCGATTTGTTGTCGTACGAGTACGAAGACGATGTGCTCCTTTCTAACCGCATCTTAGCAGTGACAAACCAGGGGACTTGTTCCGTATGGGACACATCCTATGATATACTCCCTCTCTCCCAGTTTATTTGTTGTGAATCTTCTCGTTTTATAAGTTTCAAATTCAAATTTATAGCTCCCCATCACATGTTGAGATTACAATGTCCATTAAATCATTGCGTGCATGTATAGTAAAGAAACAAATCTTGAGTTTGGCAAGAGTTCATGCAGCAGTAGCACCACAAGGCCTAGCGTAGGAGTTACATTTCACTCTCAGGGCCCTCGGGACTGAGCTTCAGCGCCTTACTACACCTGCCTTTGGGTCAATAACATGTGGACCCGATAGGTGGCTGCTCCACATGTAATCCTCCCGAAGCCAGAGCGGCAGTGGGGCCGAGACGGGTGATCCACAGGACGGGTGACGTGTGGTGTCATGGGTTCGAGCGACGTCGTGGGAATCACCTGTGGCTGTGGTAAAAACTTGATGCTCGCCGGATTTAAGGTGGCCCACATGTCATGCACACAAAGGCAGAGGGGCGGTGCGGCCGAGAGGGGTGAGGCGCACGTCGGGTGACGTGGTGCCGTGGGTTGGAGTGGCGTCATGGGAATCATGAGTGGCACTAGATGAAACGTGATCGTCGTGTAGTTGAACTTCCATGGACAAGTTGTCATGTCTACGGACACATGCATTGCATACAGATCACTGGAAGGAGTAGTAGAGAAAGCTAGGCAGATAAATAGTTCCTTATAGTCAAGCAGACCCACGCTACTCCTTGTTCCAAAGACATGGACACCATCAAAATAGTCCATCTATACCAATATACACCGAGAGGGAATAATTTTTTTTACAAGAGAGGAAATAGTTCATCCATCCATAATGCCCTTCTTCTTCTCATTTTCTGTGGGAGACGGCTTTGCAACAAGCTCTTTGGACCTTGCAGTTATCTCGAAACTCACACAAGCATCAAGGGCAGCATATTTTATCCGCTCATACGTCAAGGGATAATTCTCCCATCCAGACGACGTTAATGCTAGCATCTCGTCACCCTTTTGAAGATTTGTACCGAGCACAAAATTTGCTACATCGAATAGGGATGGTTTCTGTTTATCACAATCTTCTACAGGAATTTTGATTCTGGTTTGCAGGTCAATGATGCTTTTTAAATCAAGGTTGTACGGCTCCAGCTTCTGTTTGTCCCCTTCGATGGCTGCCCCACAAAAGTATATGTCCTCCCGAGACAAGAAATTGTGACGCTCACTGGTATGGAGGGCGCATGATTGATGTGGTACACCAAAACATCATCTTCGAGGCACAGCTGAAGGATGGCGGCGCGTCGGATCTTCCCAGTGGCACGCTCCGTGTACTCTGCGTCGAGACCGATGACCCTCATCTCTACCTTTTCGAGGGAGTTGTATACATTGTTGATCCACTTTCGAACAACCCTTGGGTGAATGGTGACAGTGGCAACTATGCTCAACGAGCCTTCGACGAGGACATGTTGGACGCTAAAAACCTGCATCTCGATCTCTTTCACCATTTGGAACCACTGGAACGGAGGGCTATGGTTTGGAGAATTAGGATTAGATGGCTAGTCTAACTAAAGTAGATGATTATGTAAAGGGGCTTCAGAATTACTCCAGGAGTATGTGAAGAGGTTAAAACAATGTGAACGCAGTGGGGTTTGGATGCAAATGAAGACGAAGGGGAGGTGAAGAAGCCGAGGAAAATCAGTTCTCGATGGAGAAGTAAATGGGAGAAGTGGCGTGCAGGCAGCTGATTGGACGGCTAGGTAGACTAAACGAATAGGCTATGCGGGTAGACTGAGGAGTCATACATGTTCGTGTACGTGCCCATCCTTCCTGATAGGTGGGACCTATGCAAACAGATAAAAAATGTGTGGTAGCTGGTTCAAATGGATACTGGCGCGTGCGTGGGAGACACAATATTCTCTGGTTAAGGAATACACAGTTATCCTCATCAAAAAAGAAAAAGGCCCATCTTCGCGCTTCCGCATGCACGAGAATTTGGTTCTGCTCGCAATATGGAAGATACCTGGAGGATGAAGTGAATAGGCATGCTAGCACGGGAGACCTATTTCCGCTATACAGTACTGGAGTACTCATGTTCCTACTAGTAGTAGTGGTAGTACAACCGTGGTACACTTGATGGTCAAAATACTATTCATCCCGTCCTCACAGTGAAGTGACAACACCCTGCACTTGACACTAGTCCAGGCGGCGTGTTCGGGTTACCAAAGTCAGCCTCACCCTGTGCACTGTCCAGTCTGTCACCTCCACTATACAGCACATTAGCATGCCTCGCCTCGTCTCCCTCTCCCCTCCCATAGCACCTTTCCATTTCCATCTCCATCTCCGTCCCCATCTCACTGTGCCCCCGTGTACCATCGCCTCGCTCGCCTCCCCTAGTACCACTATTTCCTCGCTAGCTGCTCCAGCACCGACAGCCTTCTCCCCCGTAAATCAAGCCCCCCAAAACCCCCACCTTCCAAACTCCACCACGGCCGAACGTGAACCGCGCAACATCCATATGAGCCGCAATTGGAGCAATCTCCCCAGCGACATCCTCGACCTCTGTTGTTCGTGTATGGATATGTTGAGCGCCCTGTGGCTGGCTGCATGCTCGAGGGACATGCACACGACCATCATCGAAGTGAGGCCTAAGCTTTTCAATACACCCTGCTTGCTGCTATCTGGTCTTGTGAGAATGGCTTACCATGATACGTAGGCGTACATGATGCCCCTCGACTTCAATCCGAACTCCATTAGCCGAAACTTCTTTGCGGGTATGTAGTGGGTCGCTGTACATCATTTCCCTCGACTTCGATCCGATCACCATCACCCGAAACTTCTTGGCAGGTATGTACTGGGTCGGCATGAACTCCCACTGGTTAGTTGCCGTCAGAGAAGACGGTAAAAAGTTGGTGCTCGTGAACTTCCAGACCTCCCATGAGATTATCCATCCTCCATTGGATTATATAAAGTTTTACCCTCGCGGTCCAAGTCATCTAGATTACCATGTCAGTTGGACAGACCTTGTTTTGTAGAAGATTGTAATCTGCCAAATGCCCATACGACATGGCAATTATGCAGACTTCAAGATAATTGCCTTGTTCGACCGCGGACTCGCCTATCTTTATGCCAGTGCCTTCTTTAGCTGGAGACAACTCAACTCGCAGTGTATCATTGTCAAAGCTGACACACACTTCTGTGATGCTATTGAACACAATGGTATCATCTACGCGATCAACAAAGCAGATGGCACCACATATTGCTGGGATGACGCATGTAAGTTGTTTCCGTCTCATGTTAATGATGACGCCATGACACTGTTTGAACTTTTTGTGATGATTGGCATATCCCTGTTTGAGCAGAATTTGAGTAGAACTATGGCAATGTATTAGAGACGCCATAAATCAGCTATATTTGGAATGAGTTAATTCATGCGATTGTGACCATGTCATTACAACCAATTTGTACCCCTGAATAATCAAATGGTTAGGAACATATGGATATTCTCCTTATTTTATAGTAATGTATATACTACTACTAAATATGAGTGTGTATCAATGGCCATGTTAGTTTCCTCATTTTCATGATGTAGAAACATGCACCACATTGTTGGTTTCATCTAACCATACATTAGGGAAGTAAATGTGCATATGGAGAACTCAATATTTGGAAGTAGTGAAATCCTGTAACGCTTACCATGTGTACATACCTATATTCGCCCTTCAGCAATCAATGGCTAGAATAATGTCCTCACAAAAAAAATTCCCACAGAACATGAGTATATAACAATGCATGGTCTGTTAGTTACCTTCAAGAATTTTTTTGTGAGGACAGAACATGATTACATAACACGCATGACATGGTTGTTTCCTGTGAAGAACCGATTGCGAGATAACATGAGTATAACCATGCATGGCACTTCTATATTTTTGAACCCAGTATATATTTCCCTGTATTTTCCTTCTAGTTCCAATAGGTACATATCAATGATGTTTCTTGCATTATCCTACTCATAGTCTGAACAATGCTGATCTTACATTAACAATGTCTGTCCTTTTTGATATGATGTAGTGTCCCTATAGTTACTGCCCTTTGTAATCACACCACCTTTTCCAAAAATAGGGAAGCACAACTGGTTCCTCGCTCGATCAGACGACAGCAAAAGATTGATGATCATTCGAACACATGAGCCGGAAAAGTTATATTGCAAAAACCCCACTATATACAAGCACTGTGAAATACGTGAGTATCCGGACAGTGCCTGTTACGTCTATGAGCAGGATACCAGCTTGTTGGGGCCTTCAGGATTTTTTAGTTGGAGGCGGGTAAACAGCCTTGGTTCACACTCTCTCTTTCTCGGAATCAATTATTCGATTAACAAGGAGATCACCGTTGGCAAGGACCTTGATGGCAGAGAGGCTCTATTTGCTATGGGAAACTGTGTCTACACGGCGAGCCCCAGGAGTTCGGGAGCAAACTCCCCTGATTGTCAATGATACAGCCTGCAGCCAAAAGAAGGTGAGAATGACAAAGGCATCCGGATTAACTTTGATCCTTGGATGTCTCAATTACGACAGGCAGTGATGTGGTTCAAGCCTTCAGGTTGATAGGTAATTGGGATGTTGCGTCGAAAGGGTGGAGTACTGGTGTCTCCGGATCATTGGTCGCTAAAGCGGGGCTGCAAATTATGATGGTGTTGGATTATATCTTCGAATGACTTTGTTGTCTTTGCTGCTTGTTCTGGACGGGTAGTTCTTTCTTTTGTTATGCATATTCCTTGTCATTTGGTCATCCTCGTATATGTCACTCTTACTATGTAATAGTTGCCTCTGTGAATGTCATTCTCGCCTGGATCACAAGAGTCTGAGCGCTGCAGATGGGTGCGTTTTGGTGATGTAGCAAGACTTCTTATGAACTATAATGTCTTGTTGTTTATGTCAGTAGTAGTCACTAGTCAGTGTTTGAATGTTGTATATATCGTTGTTTTGAACTGTTTATTGTCTCGAACTACTGGTGGGCTAAATGAGGGCATCACCATTCTCCAATGTTCAGAGTATATCTCCTTTTTTCAAGTTATATAATTTGAGCTCAGTGTCTTTTCGATGATGTACACTTGTTTGGGCTAGTGAGGTGTCATTGAATATGGGTCGAGTAGTAATGCAATGCCAAACAGGTCAATTATGACTCTTAGACTAGGCTCTCAAAAGATCAAAAAAAGGTCGGGCTCTCCAAAAAAGAAAGAATAAGGACCCTTAGGATGACATGTGGGCGCCACCGGTGTTTTCGTGCGCTTGCGTGCGGAGAGCATATTGTCGCGTGTTCGAAATTCATGCTACATTTTCATCCCCAATCTCCCGCCCCTCCCCCACCTTTGGAATCTCGATTCCTACTCCAGTTCCCCCAAATCCCCCTCCTATACTCCCTGTACTCAAGCGCACTATCATGTCACTGGTCAACACATATCTCTGAGCCGGAGATCCTGAGGTCTGTCCTGCCTTCGGTCGCTGCGTGTTGTCGCTCAACAGTGGCATGGCGGCGCTTGACGACCAGTTTGCCGGCAAAGTGCTGATGGTAACCATCAATAGCGACCGTCCTCCCGTCTCGCCGGATGACATTTCAAAGCTCTTTGCATTGCGCATGGCATCAAATAAGTGACTTGCTCGTCGAAGTCTGTCCGCCACCGGCTGATTTCTTCGTCAGGTTCTGCACAACTTTTGACTGCAGTCGTGTGTTCGAATCTTCACGATGTTTGTTCTGCGATGGCGCGCTGGTGAGCTTTGATCGGTGGCACCCAGGATGGGGCTCGGTTCCCTCTGAGCTTGAGTTTTTAACAAAGCTTACCTTCCACGACATGCCTTGACGTGCTTGGAACAGTGGGTCCATGAATGAGCTTATCAATGACCTTGGAGGTGAGCTCGTAAGTATGTTTGTTCCTCCAGACAACTGGGCTCTGACGGTTATGACATGGATGAAGAAGCCGTCCACAATACCGAAGGTGATTGGTGTTGATATACCGGTGCAGGAACCGGGGTTGTACTATTCATCAACAACAAGGCCGCCGCGGACCATGTTAGGGATGTACCTGTATCGAGTGTTCGCGGATGTCGAAGAAGTGGTCAATCCATCAATCGAAGTCCTGTCGCCGCCGCTGGTGCCAGGGTCCGTCAACAACGTCCATTACAGGAGTCAACGCCAGACTTTCCCTGTGTTTCTCAGAACAATGGATGGCACAGGACCTACTCCATCGCGCGGTGGAGGCCACTGCTTCTTTGGGAGAAGAGGCAGGGCTGGCTGTCTGGATGTGCTCTAATTTGACGTAGCAACTGAATCTTGTCAGATACTAGTTAAATCCGAGCTATGGGTCTGAAGCACTGATGTGCTAGTACAATTGATTATGACCTATTCTAATTTTGTACCTGAACTTTTTTTAGAAAGGGCTATACGTCAACTTAATGTGCTAGCATAACTTATTGTGTTGTCTGTCTGTTTTCTTTGCACAACATTCAAGATATTTCCCCGTCAGTGATAAAGATGATGAACCGTTATGTACGAGTTCGTTGGTTTCAACATAGCCCAACTCGTAGCGATCCACTGCTTCCATCCTGATTGTGCCGCCTGCATGAAATTTTTGTATGCAAGTTCAGTGTGCTATGATGTTCTATATGATTGTGTCGACTATATAAGTTTTTACTGAGCATCAGCAATGCATATGGCTGAAAGATGTATTTACGAGCATTGACCGATGGGTCTCTCTCTCTCCCTCTCTCTCTCTCTCACACACGCATAAGTGGGACCCGTTGAATTATTTCTTTGCTCGTGACAGCTTTTAATTAGGTTCCACTGTAATCTAACTTTTTTCTTAAGTTATTAATTGAGCTCAGTGACTTCAAAAAGTTGTACAGAAGTCTTGTTTGGGCCGTTCTAGCGTCGCTGAATGTGGGCTGAGTAGCCATGTTAGGTTGTACTGTACTACATAGGCCTTTTTTTAACATCATCAATGCAACTGGGCCGACAGTTGTACACAATATCCGGGTCAACTTGTTATTCTCTGCCCCACTGGGCTGCAAACTTTCCTAGGAGGTATGCATTAGGCTTAACAAGAAAATGGACTTTAAGAAATAATAAATGGGATGTAATTATAATAACTGGGCAGTAACTATAAAAAATGCACCAAACGCGTAATTAGTTTAAAAAATATATATTTTTTGGAGTTTGAAAATTTTAATTCCATTTCTTGTTGCGTGCGCAATATTTCGTTGGATTTTAACGTAATACAACTTTATTTTAAAATTATATTTAATCTGACTAGGAATTTCGGATAAAAATATTTTGGATCCCATCAAAATGTGGGAATTTTTTTTGAATTCTGTTTTGAGCAGTTGGTTGAAATTATTAATCGTTGTCCTAGCTAGGAAATTGGTTGTACTTCTAACAAACTGTAAATGGGATGTAGTAAATTCCATTAGAATTAAAAAATGGGATGTACATTCTTACAAATCACAAATGGGCTATATGTTCTCTGCCACACACTTGTGGGCCTTCTAAGTTGACGCGTCCCCTAAAAAAACTAAGTTGATGTGTATGCAAGGCTTTGTCAACAACACACAGTTTTAACAGTTGTGGCCATTGGATGTCCATCCAATGGACGTCGTGCTTCTTCTTCAATCTCGCATATTCTTGCTTCAATCGCCCAAAAAATGATTCCTCCCCCTGACATCTGGGGCGCACCGTTTCAGAGGCTGACATGTGGGGCTACTAAGTTGACGCGTACCAAGGGCTTTGTCAACTTAGTCAACATAAACAATTCTAGCTATAGTGACCGTACAATGTCGATCCAACGGCTATAGTGCTTCTTCAACCTCTGGTCTTCTTGCTCCAGCCTCCCAAAGCAACGCCGGTCGTGCCGCGTGCTCCAGCCTCCCAAAGCAACACCCCCTGTTATTCTACGAAGATGGTAGCCTCACACCGCAGCCGAACCAGTGAACCCTCGTACTCCTCTCCGCGTGGGCATCCACTACCGCATCTCCCCCGGCACCGTGTTGTCCCCTTACTAGGCCTCGCTGTTGTCCACCGCCCATGTGCTCTCGGTGCGGCGTGGTCAACATGGTCAAGGAACGACTTCTATCGGACATGGACTATACGTGGAGAGGTTGATAGTTGGGTCCACGGCCATAGCAAGGAAGTGCCTCCTTATTACGCGGAAAATAATGATTCCTCCACCTGACAGCAGGGACCCACCGGACAGGCCACCGTATTTCGTGAAAAAAACATTTTCCCCCTGACTGCTGGGACCTACCAGCTACATCTTCACATGCAAGGAAGTGCGTCTGGGCAAAAAAAAACGATTCACCCCCTGATTGCTGGGACCCACCAGCTACATCTTCACACGCAAGGAAATGCCTGACAGTCGGGACCCACCTGGTCGAACTGTACGTGGCGTTGTCATTCTGGTCGCGAACGTGTACGTTGATGACCCACAAGTGCAGGGGATCTATCATAGTCCTTTCGATAAATAAGAGTGTCGAACCCAATGAGGAGCAGAAGGAAATGATAAGCGGTTTTCGGTAAGGTTTTCTCTGCAAGCACTGAAATTGTAGGTAATAGATAGTTTTGTGATAAGATAAATTGTAACGAGCAACAAGTAAATAAAGTAAATAAAGTGCAGCAAGGTGGTCCAATCCTTTATGTAGCAAAGGATAAGCCTGGACAATTTCTAATAATGAGAAAGGAGCTCCCGAGGACACATGGGCATTATCATCATGCTAGTTTTCATCATGTTCATATGGTTCGCGTTCGGTACTTTGATAATTTGATATGTGGGTGGACCGGTGCTTGGTTACTGCCCTTACTTGGACAAGCATCCCATTTATGATTAATCCCTATTGCAAGCATCCGCAACTACAAAAGAAGTATTAAGGTAAACCTAACCACAACATTAAACATACGGATCCAAATCAGCCCCTAACAAAGCAACGCATAAACTAGGGTTTAAGCTTCTGTCACTTAGGCAACCCATCATCTACTTATTACTTCCCAATGCCTTCCCCTAGGCCCAAATAATGGTGAAGTGTCATGTAGTCGACATTCACATAACACCACTAGAGGAAAAGACAACATACATCTCATCAAAATATCGAACGAATACCAAATTCACATGACTACTAATAGCAAGACTTCACCCATGTCCTCAGGAACAAACATAACTACTCACAAAGCATATTCATGTTCATAATCAGAGGAGTAATAATATGCATTAAGGATCTGAACATATGATCTTCCACCAAGTAAAGCAATTAGCATCAACTACAAGGACTAATCAACACTACTAGCAACCCACAGGTACCAATTTGTGGTTTTGATACAAGATTGGATACAAGAGATGAACTAGGGTTTTGAGAGGAGATGGTGTTGGTGATGATGTTGATGGAGATTGACCCCCTCCCGATGAGAGGATCGTTGGTGATGACGTTGGTGATGATTTCCCCCTCCCGGAGGGAAGTGTCCCCGGTAGAACAGCTCCGCTGGAGCCCTAGATTGATTCCGCCAAGGTTTCACCTCGTGGCGGCGGAGTTTCATCCCGTAAGCTTGCCCACGATTTTTTCCAGGGAAAAAGACTTCATATAGCAGAAGATGGACACCGGGGGACCACCAGGGGGCCCAGGAGACAGGGGGCGCGCCCAGTAGGTGTGGGCGCGCCCCCACCCTCCTGGGCAGGGTGTGGGCCCCTTGGTGTATTTCTTTCGTCCAATAATTCTTATTAATTCCAAAAAGATGTTTCGTGGAGTTTCAGGATTTTTGGAGCAGTGCAGAATAGGTTTCCAATGTTTGCCGCTTTTCCAGCCAGAATTCCAGCTGTCGGCATTCCCCCTCTTCATGATAAACCTTGTAATATAAGAGATAATAGCCATAAGTATTGAGACATAACATGTAATAACAGCCCATAATGCAATAAATATTGATATAAAAGCATGATGCAAAATGGACGTATCAACTCCCCCAAGCTTAGACCTCGCTTGTCCTCAAGCGGAAGCCGAAATCAAAAAATATGTCCACATGTTTAGAGATAGAGGTGTCGATAAAAATAAAATACGGACATGAGGGCGTCATGATCATTCTGGTAACAGCAACATATATAGATTTTATCATATGATTTCTTATTCTCAAGTAACAATCAATTCAGAATGTCAAGTATGGTTCAAAAACTTCATTGAGAACTAACAAACTATAATCTCAGTCATTGAAGCAATTGCAATTTATCATAACATCAGAAAGAGTCAACAATAGAGCTTTTCAGCAAGTTCACATACTCAACTATCTTGTAGTCTTCTATAATTGCTAACACTCACGCAATACTTGTGGTTATGGAGTTTTAGGAGGACACTGAGAAAGATAGGGGCTTACTGTGTTGCCTCGCAACATATTCACCTTTAAGGTGATGTCAACAATAATAATCCATGCTAACTTACATCCAATTGGATATATATATCATGATCTTTCAAACACGGGGAGCTTGCCAAAGGATAAAATGAAAAGGGGAAAGGTGAGGATCACCTTGACTCAAGCATAAAGTAAAAACATAAAGTAAAAGATAGGCCCTTCACAGAGGGAAGTAGAGTTTGTCATGTGCTTTTATGGTTGGATGCACAAAATCTTAATGCAAAAGAACGTCACTTTATATTGCCCCTTCTATGTGGACCTTTATTATGTAGTCCGTTGCTTTTATTACTTCCACAACAAGATCGTACAAAGCTTATTTTCTCTGCACTAATAAGTCATACATATTTAGATAGCAATTTTTATTGCCTGCAACATGACACTTGAAGGATCTTACTCAATCCATAGGTAGGTACGGTGGACTCTCATGGCAAAACTGGGTTTAGGATATTTGGAAGCACAAGTAGTATCTCTACTTGGTGCAAGGAATTTGGCTAGCATGAGGGGGAAAGGCAAGCTCAACATGTTTGGAAGGTCAATGACAATATACTTTAACTGAGATGTGAGAAAACATAAACCATTACGTTGTCTTCCTTGTCCAACGTCAACTCTTGTAGCATGTCATACTTAATGAGTGCTCCCAATCATAAAAGATGTCCAAGATAATATATTTGTATGTGAGCCCCTCTTTCCTTGTAACTTCCTATTAATTGCAACGATGACCAAAACTACGTTTATCAACTCTCAACAACTTTTATGCCTCATACTTTCTATGTGTGAAGTCATCACTCACCATAAGATCAATATGAACTCTTTTATTCTTTCTACTTCCTCAAGATCATAGCAACATAGCAAAGCTCTTGACTCAACACTAAACTTTATTATAGATAGCTCACGGACCCAATTACAAAAAGAGATCACAAAGAAAAACTCAAAACTACTTGATATCAAAACTTCAATCTACTAAATCAAGATACTACTAAAAGGATCGAACCAAATAAAACGGTAAAGATAGGAGTGTGATGGTGATACGATACTAGGGCACCTCCCCCAAGCTTGGCAGTTGCCAAGGGGAGTGCCCATACCCATGTGATTATGTCCTCGGAGGTGGTGAAGTAGGAGTTGTTGATGATGTAGGTTTGTTCCTCAATTTACGCTTGAGTATAATATTTTTCTCCTTTAGGTCCTCGATCTCCTGCTCAAGGCTTAATACTCTTTTGCATAATTCCTATTTATTTTCCTGCAAGAGACGAAAAGGGATAAACTCGATCTTTGGCTTCTTTGCTCTATCAGGGAGGCATGACTTTTTAAACTCCACATGCATATCCCCAGGCCGAGGTAATGTGGCTTCATCTTCGTCTGAACTCGTCTCCTCCTTTACTTTAGGCTCATAGTCTTCCTCTTCTTCAGAGGTCCAGCCGTCATGCTCCAAGTCCCCGTAGACCTTAGGGTTTGCGAGTTAATCAGCCACATAACTTTCCCCTTCCGAATCCTGAGACGACATATTGCTCTAAATCTGAAACAGAAACAACTCGAAATGAAAATAGAGGATATTTGCATGATACGGTGGTCAAAACCTTCGGGAGTATATATATAATGATTTTTTACCGACCAAAATAGATAACGTGAAAGAAAAGGGAGTCCGGGAGGTACACGAGGTGCCCACGGGACAGGGGGCGCACCCTCCACTCTCGTGGGGGCCTCGTGTCCCTTTTAGACTACTTCTTTCTTCCTAAAATTCTTAAATATTCCAAAACTGATAAAAATTGCCATTGGAGTTGTTTTGGAGTCGGTTTACTTACCGTACCACAGACCTATTCCTTTTCGGAGTCTGGAACATTCTGGAAAGTGTCCCTTCTGTATTCCTCCGGGGTTATGGTTTCAATAATATTACTTTCAACATCGATAGGATTACCTGAAATATAATGTTTAATTCTTTGACCGTTCACCATCCTCGGACTTGTGCCTTCGAAGATTTTGATTTTTATGGCACCAGAACGATAGACCTCCTCGATAACGTAAGGACCTTCCCACTTAGAGAGAAATTTTCCTGCAAAAAATCTTAAACGAGAGTTGAATAATAACACATAATCTCCTATGTTAAACTCACGCTTTTGTATCCTTTTATCATGCCAGCGTTTGACTTTTTCTTTGAATAGCTTGGCATTCTCATATACCTGGGTTCTCCATTCATCAAGTGAGCTAATGTCAAACAACCTCTTCTCACAGGCAAGTTTGAAGTCATAATTGAGCTCCTTAACATCCCAATATGCTTTATGTTCAAGTTCAAGAGGTAAATGACAAGCTTTTCCATAAACCATCTTATAAGGAGACATACCCATAGCATTTTTGTATGCAGTTCTATAGGCCCATAATGCATCATCAAGTTTTTTGGACCAATTCTTTCTAGATCTATTTACAGTCTTTTGCGAAATTAATTTGAGCTCTCTATTGCTCAACTCTACTTGACCACTAGACTGAGGATGATAAGGAGATGCAATTCTATGATTAGCATCATACTTAGCAAGCATCTTACGGAAAGCACCATGAATAAAATGTGAACCACCATCAGTCATAAGATATCTAGGGACTCCAAACCTCAGAAAAATAACTTGTTTAAGCATTTTAATAGAAGTGTTATGATCAGCACTACTAGTTGGAATAGCTTCTACCCACTTAGTAACGTAATCAACAACAACTAAAATATGAGTATAACCATTGGAGGCAGGAAAAGGTCCCGTATAATCAAAGCCCCAAACATCAAACAGTTCAATAACAAGAAAGTAATTCATAGGCATTTCTTGACATCTACTGGTATTACCTATTCTTTGACATTCATCACAAGATAAGACAAACTTACGAGCATATTTGAAGAGAGTAGGCCAATAAAAACCAGATTGTAGTACCTTGTGTGCAGTTCTATCTCCAGCATGGTGTCCTCCATAGGATTCAGAGTGACACTTGCGTAGGATCTGTTCATGTTCATGCTCAGGCACACAACGTCTAATAACACCGTCTACTCCTTCTTTATAAAGATGTGGGTCATCCCAAAAGTAATGTCTTAAATCATAAAAGAACCTTTTCTTTTGCTGGTATGTGAAGCTAGGCGGTATAAATTTAGCAACAATGTAATTAGCATAATCAGCATACCAAGGAGCAGTATGAGAAGCATTAACGACCGCTAATTGTTCATCAGGAAAGCTATCATCAATATGCAGTGGGTCATCAAGAACATTCTCTAACCTAGACAAGTTGTCTGCAACGGGGTTCTCAGCTCCCTTTCTATCAATAATATGTAAATCAAATTCTTGGAGCAAGAGAACCCATCTAATGAGTCTAGGCTTAGCATCTTTCTTTTCCATAAGATATTTAATAGCAGCATGATCACTATGAATAGTAACTTTGGAATCAACAATATAAGGTCTAAACTTATCACATGCAAACACAACTACTAAGAACTCTTTTTCAGTAGTATCATAATTTCTCTGGGCAGTACTGGATAACATTCAATTTCTTATCAACTCTTTGCCCTATAATAGCACCTACATCATAATCACTAGCATCACACATAATTTCAAAAGGTAAATTCCAATCAGGTGGCTGAACAATAGGTGCAGTGATCAAAGCTTTCTTAAGTATTTAAAATGCTTATACACAATCATCATCAAAGACAAAAGGAATATCTTTTTGCAATAAATTTGTCAGAGGCCTAGAGATTTTAGAAAAGTCCTTAATGAACCTCCTATAAAAACCGGAATGACCAAGAAAACTTCTTATACCTTTTATGTCCTTGGGACATGGCATCTTTTCAATAGCATCAACTTTGGCTTTGTCAACTTCAATACCTCTCTCGAAAATCTTATGCCCCAAGACAATGCCTTCATTAACCATAAACTGACACTTTTCCCAATTCAGGACGAGACTAGTGTCTTGCATCTCTGCAAAACTCAATCATGGTTGCTCAAACAATCATCAAAAAAGGATCCATAAACGGAGAAGTCATCCATGAATACCTCACAAATCTTTTCACAAAAATCAGAGAATATAGCCATCATGCATCTTTGAAAGGTAGCAGGTGCATTACATAAACCAAAAGGCATACGTCTATAAGCAAAAGTACCGAAAGGGCACGTAAAAGTAGTTTTTGATTGATCCCCCGCTGACACAGGTATTTGAGAGAAGCCAAAATAACCATCTAGAAAGCAGAAATGAGTGTGTTTGGATAGCCTTTCTAGCATTTGATCAATAAAAGGTAAAGGGTAATGATCTTTCTTAGTAGCCTTATTTAATTTACGGAAATCAATTACCATCCTATAACCTGTAATAATTCTTTGCGGGATCAATTCATCTTTATCATTAGGAACAATGGTAATACCTCCCTTTTTAGGAACACAATGGACATGGCTTACCCAATCACTATCAGCAACAAGATAAATTATACTTGCCTCAAGGAACTTTAGTATCTCCTTTCTTACCAATTCTTTCATCTTGGGATTCAGTCATCATTGAGGATCTCTAACTGGGTTGGCATCTTTCTCCAAATTAATTTTGTGTTGGCATAACGTGGGACTAACGCCCTTAAGATCATCCAGAGTATATCCAATAGCAGCTCGGTGCTTCTTCAGAGTTTTCAATAATCTTTCTTCTTCTTGCTCTGAAAGGTTAGCACTAATAATAACAGGATATATTTTCTTTTCATCAAGATAAGCATACTTAAGATTATCAGGTAATGGTTTGAGTTTAAACACGGGATCACCCTTGGGTGGAGGGGGATCCCCAAGAATTTCAATGGGAAGGTTGTGTTTCAGCATATGTTCCTGTTTAAGGAACACTTCATCTATTTCCCTTCTTTCCTTCATAAACATATCATTTTCATGGTCTAGCAAATATTTTTCTAACGGATCAGTAGGAGGCACATCAATCGAAGCAATACCAATAATCTCATCCTTACTAGGTGGTTCCCTATCACGAGGTTGTCTATGAAACTTAGCAAAATTAAACTCATGAGACATACCATCTAAGCCAATGGTGACACTATCTTTTCACAATCAATTCTAGCACTAGCTATATTCAAGAAGGGTCTACCAAAAATAATGGGACAAAAATCATCTTGTGGGGAGACAAGAACAAGAAAATCAGTAGGGTATTTAACCTTCCCACACAAGACTTCAACATCTCTAACAATCCCAACTGGTTTAATGGTATCCCTCTTAGCAAGCTTAATAGTAACATCAATGTCTTCTAATTCAACGGGTGCAATGTCATGCAAAATTTCTTTATATAAATCATAAGGTATCGCACTAGCACTAGCACCCATATCACATAAACCATGATAACAATGATCTCCTATTTTGACTGAAATAACAGGCATGCCTACGGCAGGTCTATGTATCTTAGTATTTGGTCTAGCAATATTAGTAGATTCATCACAGAAATAAATAACATTCCCATCTAAATCATCATCCAAGAGATCTTTAACCATAGCAATACTAGGTTCAACATTGATTTTCTCGGGAGGTGTATAAGTCCTAGTATTACTCTTACGAACAACAGTTGACGTTTTAGCATGATCCTTTATCCTAACAGGAAAAGGAGGTTTCTCAACATAAGTAGGAACAATAGGATCACTATAGGTGATAGTCATTTCTTCAACTGTAATAGGTGCGACTACTTTCACTTCAACAGGAGGACTATATTTAAACCACTTTTCTTTAGGGAGATCAATGTGAGTAGCAACAGATTCACAGAAAGAAGCTACTATCTCAAAGTCAAGTCCATACTTAGCGCTAAATCCACGAAAAGCATCGATATCCATAAAAGATTTAACACAATCAAACTTAGGTGTCATACCTGACTCCTTGCCATCGTCGGAAGCCCAATCTTCAGAGTTGCGTTTAATTCTTTCCAATAAGTCCCATTTGAAATCAATAGTCTATACCATAGCCTATACCATGTCAATGAATCTCCTTCAAAGATAAAGGGAAGACCTTCCTTTTGACAACATCATCGGGAATACCTGCAAGCTTAAATAATCCACAAGCTTCATCCACAAAGATAAGGTGTAAATCGGGATGCAATGTTCCATCTCCTGCAAATGGATTAACTAGCAGTTTCTCTATCATACCCAAAGGAATCTCAAAGTAAATATTTCCATAAAGTTCAGTAGGTTGAGGAGAAACTCTTTGCTCTTCTGGTCGGGGTGAAGATACCCCGAACAAGCCCCTCAAAGGATTAGTTTCCATAGTGACAAGTGACAGAAAATTTCAGCACACTATATAAATGTTTCCTTACCAAGTTCCACTCACCAAAAGCGCTACACTCCCCGGCAACGCTGCCAGAAAAGAGTATTGATGACCCACAAGTGTAGGGTATCTATCGCAGTCCTTTCGATAAGTAAGAGTGCCGAACCCAACAAGGAGTAGAAGGAAATGATAAGCGGTTTTTGGTAAGGTTTTCTCTGCAAGCACTAAAATTGTAGGTAATAGATAGTTTTGTGATAAGATAAATTGTAACGAGCAACAAGTAAATAAAGTAAATAAAGTGCAGCAAGGTGGCCCAATCCTTTATGTAGCAAAGGATAAGCCTGGACAATTTCTAACAATGAGAAAGGAACTCCCGAGGACACATGGGAATTATCGTCAAGCTAGTTTTCATCACGTTCATATGATTCGCGTTCGGTACTTTGATAATTTGATATGTGGGTGAACCGGTGCTTGTGTACTGCCTTTAGTTGGACAAGCATCCCACTTATGATTAACCCCTATTGCAAGCATCCGCAACTACAAAAGAAGTATTAAGGTAAACCTAACCACAACATTAAACATATGGATCCAAATCAGCCCCTAACAAAGCAACGCATAAACTAGGGTTTAAGCTTCTGTCACTCTAGCAACCCATCATCTACTTATTACTTCCCAATGCCTTCCTCTAGGCCGAAATAATGGTGAAGTGTCATGTAGTCGACGTTCACATAGCACCACTAGAGGAAAAGACAACATACATCTCATCAAAATATCGAACGAATACCAAATTCACATGACTACTAATAGCAAGACTTCACCCATGTCCTCAAGAACAAACATAACTACTCACAAAGCATATTCATGTTCATAATCAGAGGAGTAATAATATGCATTAAGGATCTGAACATATGATCTTCCACCAAGTAAACCAATTAGCATCAACTACAAGGAGTTATCAACACTACTAGCAACCCACATGTACCAATTTGTGGTTTTGATACAAGATTGGATACAAGAGATGAACTAGGGTTTTGAGAGGAGATAGTGCTGGTGAAGATGTTGATGGAGATTGAACCCCTCCCGATGAGTGGATCGTTGGTGATGACGTTGGTGATGATTTCCCCCTCTCGGAGGGAAGTGTCCCCGGCAAAACAGCTCCACCGGAGCCCTAGATTGATTCCACCAAGGTTGCGCCTCGTGGCGGCGGAGTTTCGTCCCGTAAGCTTGCCCACAATTTTTTCTAGGGTAAAAGGCTTCATATAGTAGAAGATGGACACCGGGGGCCCACCAGGGGCCCTAGGAGACAGGGGGCGCGCCCAATAGGGGTGGGCGCGCCCCCATCCTCCTCGGCAGGGTGTGGGCCCCCTGGTGTATTTCTTTCACCCAATAATTCTTATTAATTCCAAAAAGAAGTTTCGTGGAGTTTTAGGATTTTTGGAGCAGTGCAGAATAGGTTTCCAATGTTTGCTCCTTTTCTAGCCAGAATTCCAGCTGCCGGCATTCCCCTCTTCATGATAAACCTTGTAAAATAAGAGAGAATAGCCATAAGTATTGAGATATAACGTGTAATCACATCCCATAATGCAATAAATATTGATATAAAAGCATGATGCAAAATGGACGTATCATACGTACATACTGGTCGATGTAGAGGCGCGCATGTGTCGTAGTAGAGGCGCGCATGTAGCATGTACACGTACGTACAGCGGCCGGTGTGCAAGAAAGAAAAAACAACCACGTACGTACATACGGGCGGGGTCTCAAACGCCTACTCGGGCATACGTGCGGCCAGGGCTCGTGTACATGGCTGGATCGGAATGGAGAAACATCCTCGTCGTCGTGTTCATGGGGAGCCAACCGGCTGGGTCGGAACGGAATGTGCCGTCGTGTTCATTGGGAGGGCTTGGATGGAACAACCGATGGAAACGAGGCCTGGCGTACCGCACAACAGAGGAAACGGCCTTGTGTTCTGTAACAACCAAACCTCGAAGGATTTGAGTCTCTGTGCTTACCGTGCTAGTCCTTGGATCGAACTCACTAGCACATACAGTATAGATGAATACCAGAATAGCAAGTGCATCATTTATTACAATGTATGATCCAGAATGTATAAAATAAAACAATCTGCATAGCACTTGGCTAGCCTTATTCAATCAAACAGCGGAAAGTAGCAGAAAATAACGAAGAGTCCCATCATAGCCCACTGGCGATGCTGAGTGCAGACTCACGACCCTAACGGTACCTTACTCTTCGTCTGAAAATCCTGCAACATGAGACATTGCAACCATATAGGTCAATACTCTGAATGTATTGGCAAGTTACACAGGAGTAATCATATAGCAGACCTACATGTATATGCATAGTACAACAAAGGAAGGCTTGAGGGTTTATTTTGCAGAAAGCTAATTTTGTCCTCATAACTACTTAATAGTCAAATTTTTATTTAGTTCTTTTATTACTACAATTAAATACACAAGGCTGAGTTGGCAAAATCAACTCCAACCTACCCTTTATTAAGTTGCCCACAAATATTATTAAGTGTGACATCTGTCAAGATCATCCAACAACTGTAATGGCATAGTGGCTCAAATTTACCCATAACCGGGGGCACGGCTAATCATGATTAGTTTTATTACTCTATAGAGTTTAGTACGCTTTACCCACTGGACCCAATCCGAAGATTGAGACGAAGTCTTTCAGAAGAGGTTCCCTTAACCACCTGACGACCACATCCCACCTACATACGCTACATCTGTCGACACAGTCTGGGCAAGGGTTCCAACAACTAATCAACTAAGCCAGAGCCCATATAGCCAGTGGCCGCACATGGAAGCTCCTAGTCACTAAGTCTGTCTGACTTTTTGAACCTGGGCGGCATTCCACTTAGGGTGCACTCTCATGGGAGCATGGCCTTAGAAAAGGTGCAAGACCCCATGATGCCTTCCCTCAACACCAAGCAATACCACTTCCGCCCAAAGGTGAGTTAAATCCTGAGTTACTACTCGATTTGTTAAATATATAATCCTCACATGAACTCAATGAATACTCGAACCAACCCCGTCTACAAGCATAGCAAAACTATAACTACCACGATCTGCATTGACGGGGAGATAGCTCAACAATATAGCAAAATAATATAGTAATCCTATACATGCATATATTCATAGTGTGATATAACTACATGCATAGAAAACAATAGGTAAAGGATGATCAACATGTAACTTGCCTTGGTTCTGGTTCAGAAAGTCACACTCCTGACAATAGCTCACGTCGCACTCCAGACAATCTACACGTTTCACACAATTTAACAAATCAATCACTGGAACATGAATAGAACTAAAACAAAACCAACAGAAACAAAAGCATTTAAAAAAACAATAAAAGCTTAACAACACCTAAAATGCACTACGGTCACAAAGCAAAAAGAATCACTCGAATCCGATAGGCGGTTTGAAAGTTACGGCCTCCGGAAGGTTTAATTCAAATTCAAACGAATTCAAATTTGAACAGTGCAAACATGTGATATTTTGGTACTATGATAAAGGGCTGATTTTTGTGAGTGCTTAGGAAAAAGAATTACCTAAATTGGATCTATAGACTAAAAGATATAGCTAGTTGAAATTAGAGAACAATTCTGGAAAGAAAAACGAAAACAACAGAAAACTCCTGCATTGTTCGTGCGTGTACTGTAGATGGTTGCCACGTGTCAGTTCGCGATTTGCCGAAGAGGTTCCTTGTGCGTTCATGCTCACCAGAGGCAGGGGAAAAATGGCGGTGGCTTCGAGCGTCGGCGACGGTGGCTCTCCGGCGAGTCTCCGACGAAGGTGAGGTGACGGGCGGAGGCGGTGGTGGTGTCGGACGACGGCGATGAACAGCCGCTGTTCCGGTGTGTTGGCTCAGCAGCGGGTGGTCGCTCCGGTGTGCTCTGGTCCACAGAAGCGAGTCAAAACGCAGGCAACCGAACGGGGAAAACGAAGGAAGCAGGCGGAGCGGCTCCAAATGTTCTTACGGCGGCGCAATCGTCCGGCGAACGGCTACGACGGCGGAGCTCTTTGAAGGCTACTATGCATCCTTACGAATACAAGAGTGGTTTTTTTGTTTTGGGTATAGCAGGACTTGAACCTGCGACCATTAGGTTAAAATCCCAATGGACATCCAAATCTAGCTATCTTAGCAAAGGAAGTGGCATTCCATTATCCGCGATTCCTCAATCGATCAGAAGAAAGGGAATATAACCTGCCCCTCATTGTCCAGGTTTTCTTTGAACAACACCGGCCGGACAAGAACAAAGGTTTTCACCATCGTCTTTGCGCTTTGCTGGAACTATGTAAGGCCAACCGCTTCCAACTCAACAGCATGACCCGTACCAATACCTACAAGAACAAAGATAGTCGGCTCAGGGGCTTTTGGGCGGAGCCAAAGTGGTCAGAAATATCATAGAATGGTGATCGAGATCATCTTCACGGGAATCATCCTTTGCAAATTGGGGGAAGGGAACCAATGAGTAACGTATAATGTGTAGAAGAAAAATGGAAGCTTTATAGCACATTCCCTCTCTTTCCCCTAAAAAAACAAACTAGCCCGTATCTTCCTAGTCCTTGCCTTGCAGCTCTGACCAATCCAACCGTCATTGCAAATAACTGCTCGCTTTACACTGACAATCCTTCACCCAGCGCTCACCACAACCAATCCAGAGAACCTTCGCACACCGATAAGCCTTTAGTCTATCATAAGAAGAATACTTGGAAATAAAGAAGTGTGGGGGAGAAGCAGCCGAGCTCCCTTCCTCAGGTGTCAAATGTGATGCTATACCTGGTCGTTCAAATCTTACCTCCATCTCGGTACAAAGAGAAGGACCTTGCCCCCTCCTCCCAACTTCATCACACCTGCCTTTTTAACATTGTTTTGAAACAAAGGAAACGAATTGTTTAACGCCAAGATGCCAACAGCAATGATGGATAAAGCAACTCCCACGAGTAGGGCTCGAAAGCCGGGGACTCTCCTGGCAAAGAATCTGAATCATCTGAGTTCTTTTCGGAGAAAGAAGAAGATGCAAGGCATGGATCCAGGCCTGAGATCCCCCTCGATCTTTGCCGGATGTGCTTGACGGGATCAGAAGTATCCAGCAGCGCCACGCCAGAGTGACTTCTGAAGCGCTGCGGACGGGACGAAATCCGGCGGCCAGTTGCTAGCAATCTCATTTTGCAGTTGCTCCGTTTCGGTAGCAATTGCAGAAAGCCTGTTTGCGGCACCTCCCGGGTCTCCGGAAAAAGCTTGCCAGAAACTTGACTCACTGAACACCGCACTTGATGGGTATCGAGTGTGTTGTTGTGTTGTCACTTTGGCAGGCCTTTTCCGCTTCCCGGTATGGAGCCGATAGTCCTTCAGGCATGCCCTTTCAGGCGACCCGAGTTCCCCAGAGGGGCCCACCCTGGTGGGACTGAGAGAAAGAAAGGACGGGGGCTTCTTGGGTTGGTTCTCTTGAAGAGCATAGCTCGGCCCCTTTTACGAACAAAGAAACGATCAAGAATTTCATTATGGCATGGCGCTATAGGCCATCTGTCAGGACCCTGACTCAATGCCACATCGATCTAGCATGTAACACCTCATATCACTTTGCGGCCTCACGCACGGTATTCCCACGGGTGTCGCCTTACCTTTGCCCGGGACCGTTTGCGCCTTTTGGCACACGTATATGATAGTGTCGCTAGCATCCATATGATAAGGAGCCCGGGCTGACATGGCTAGTCGTAAACCCAAAGTGGCACAAACTTACAGGGACATGCATCCATGACCCAGCATCGAACGTGTCGGTCATCAGCGAGTGAATCCAGGCTGTAGCACTGGACTAGCAGGACTCTGGTGAACCGGGCTGTAGCGGGCTAACAGGACTCTGGTATTCATCGCGTGACATTTCCCCGAAGGGACAGACACGGGAACGAAGAAGGACACATGCCAGCCAGCCTAAGTGTTCCGGAGCAGTAGCAAGCTACCATGGCTCAGTGGAAACACTAGGAGACATTTCCCGGTAAGAGAGGCTACTAAGAATAAACAACTAGATAGTCAGATCCCACACATACCAAGCATTTCAATAACATACACACAATATGCTCGATATGTGCAAATACAACATGGCATCACAACATGACTCTATAACTCAAGTATTTAATCAATAGGCTCCGAGGAGCGAGATATTACAAACAGGGGTCTCATGACCCAACATTCAGAGCATACATATCAAAGCACAAGAGGAAGCTATCATGTCTGAGTACAGACATCTATAAATGAAAAAGGCTGAGAAGCCTGACTATCTACCAAATCCTGCCGAGGCACAAGACCGTAGCTGAGGTAACAAGCTAAACATCGAAGTCCACGTGGAACTACTAGTGAGACCGAAGTCTCTCTGCAAAAACATAAAATAGGCAAACGTGAGTACAAATGTACCCAGCAAGACTTACATCAGAACTAACTACATATGCATCATTATCAACAAGGGGATGGTGGGGTTTAACTGCAGCAAGCCAGCTTTGACTCGGTGGCTATCCTAAACTACGACTGCAAGCAACTCTTTTGAGGTGGCGCACACGAGTCCACATATTCACCATATCAATACACCACTATGGATCCGCTCCCGTCTCCCTACGAGAACGCCATCCATAGCACTCACGCTTATCTTGCGTATTTTAGAGTATCCACTTTCACTTGTCTATGAACTGATATAAGCAACCCAGAAGTCCTTTACCGCGGACACGGCTATTCGAATAGATGATATTAACCCTGCAGGGGTGTACTTCTTCATACATGTTTCCACCACTTAGCGTCTGCACACGACATGTGCTCGGCAGACTTCAAGCGAAAGCCGACGTGGGTGTAGACCACGACCTACCTAAACACCTAAGTCTCTAGTCCAGGTTTATTGCCTATTCGGGTTCCATCCATGAGGAGATCCGGCTAGAGTTTCGCTCACAGCCCCAAACGATGTGAACAGGGTTCCCGAGATACCAAACGGGCATCCGGTACACCGTGCCACGTACCTACCGCATCACAGCCACCCCTACGGTCAGCGCTGTCCACGGCCTCCAGTAAGCTACAAACACTAGAAACTACTTGCAACTCCTGGACAGAGGACAAGGGTGAATAAGAAGTCGAGCGGGGTCATATTTCAGGGCCCAATGTATGGTAGTAGCTGAATCATGGATCACAAACACAGAACTCAGTTCCTGAGGACGGCTGCAATGAGACAACCCACCATGTACTCCTACATGGCCTCTCACCGCTACCTTTACCAAATCGTGTTCACACACTTAGCTCACACACAGTAGGACATGTTCACACACCTCTGATTCATCCCCGATGAATCAGACCTGACTCAACTCTAAGCAGTAGCAGGCATGACAAACAAACATGAATGAGTAGGCACAACAGGGCTCAAACAACTCCTACTCATGCTAGTGGGTTTCATCTATTTACTGTGGCAATGACAGGTCATGCAAAGGATAAAGGGGTTCAGCTACCGCAGCAAGTAACAGTTGAATCGTTGTTGTCCTAATGCATTAAAAAAAGAGCAGAAGCGAGAGAGTAGGATTGTATCAGAATGAACAAGGGGGTTTTGCTTGCCTGGCACTTCTGAAGATAGCATTGAGTCTTCATCAGTGTCAACGATCACATCATCGGTATCACGTCTATCGAGAGGGGACAAATACCGGCAACATAGAAGGGAACACAATCAATGCAATGCACAATATGATGCATGATCATGACATGGCAAAATGAATGTGTTTTGAGCTAATGCAACTAGCAACAGATTAAATGAAGTTGGTTTGAATACAAGATTCAAATTCAAACTCCATATGTGATTATTTAAATGCCCTTTATATGATTTGTGCTAAACAGCATCCATAAGTTGTTCTAACATGCATGAAAATGGTACAGATGGATTCCTTGAATTTTTCTGATAATTTTTCATATATAAATTATTTAATTTGGAGTTACGGTTGAATTACTATGAATTTTTGAAGTTTTGAACATTTTCTGGAATTTCCTAAATATTTAGAATTAAAATAATTCCAGAAAATGATTTAACTGCGTCAGCCTGAAGCCAGCATGACGTCAGCGAGTCAACGGCCAGGTCCAGGTCAAACCTGACGTGTGGGGGCCACACGTTAGTGACACAGGTTAGACAGGGGGGTTAGTTTAGTTTAATTAAAGATTAGGGGCACTAGGGCCCACATGTCAGTGGCTCTAGGCCTGGGTTAGCGGGGTGGTTAGGCCCTAATGACCGGCCACGTCAGCTCTCGCCGGAGTTTAGCCGGCGACGACCACAGAGCACGGCGGGGGACGCCGGACTTGCGCTAGGGGCATCGGATCGACGCGCCAAGGGCACCAGGAGGTAGCCCGTGCCCGTGCGCATCTAGGGGGACCAACGGGAGGTGCGGGGGTGGCTGGGGTTCGCCGGAGTGGAGCCTGAGGCGGCGGCCGGAGCTCGGGGTTGGGGCGAGTTAGTGCTACGGTGCGCAAACGAGCGAGGTGAGCGGCTAGCGGGGCGCTACGCGGTGCGGGGAGCGAGTTAGGCATGCCAGGGTGACCAAATGGTCACCGGAGCTACGCCGGCGACAAGCTCAGGCGGCGGCGTGCTACGGTCAGCTATGAAATGGTGGCTATGGCGAGCGGCAAGCCACGGGGTTAGGGGCAAAATGTGCAGGAGCTCACGGTGGTTCGGATAGGGTAGATGACGAGCTCGGGGAAGCGGAGACGGCGGTGAATCGACGGTGAAGATCCTTGGCGGCCGGCGATGGAAACGGCGATGGTGGCGGCGTTGCAGCGTGTCCGGGACCTTGTGGCTCGGTGGGGAGAAAGAGGGGGTCGAGGCGGAGCCTTTGAGCGCATCGGCGAGGCTAGGGGGTGGCGGTGGCCGCGAGGGAGCTCGTCGGTGGCGGCGGCTCCGTTCGGGCGAGTGAGAGAGAGGTCCAGGGGAGAGGATGAGGACGCGGGAGAGTGAGGGAGAGAGGCAGGGAGGTGCGTGGCGTCTCCGGGGCGTCGAGGAGGAAGCAGGAGGTGGCCAGAGGGAAGCAGGAGGTGGCCGAGGCCTCTCGGGCGCGCGCCACGCCTCGCCTCTGCCTACTGGCAGAGGAAGACGACAGGGGGGGGAGTGGAGATGGGCTGGGCCGTGCGGGGCCAGGTAAGTGGGCGCCAGGTAAGTGGCTGGGCTTCTCTCTTTTTCTTTTATTTCTTTTCTATTTCTGTTATTTTGTTTTTGATTTGATTTAAAATACCAAATCATTTTATAAAATCCTGGAAATAATTGTGGGTGCTTTCTGAATTATTTCAGTGACCCTTAACAATTTCCAACATTTATTTGAACATTTAAATTATTTATAGTATTTAAATGCCCAAAGTCAAATACAATATGATTTAATTCAAAAATCGAAAAATGACCTAAGAATATATTCATCATTTTTGGCAGAGGTTTCCACCTTAACCAGAAATCATGAACTTTTCTTAGGAACCTTTTGGGTTTATTGAAAAGATTTTAATTCACCCTAGTTGAGTTGATTTAATGCTAGGGTTTGAACATCCCCATTTCAATTTTAGGCAAAATTTAAACATGATGCAACACATGACTAGCTAGCTCAGAGCAAACCAGAAGCTAGGGATGTGACAACTCACCCCCACTAAACAAGAATCTCGTCTCGAGATTCAAGCGTAGGGTAAGGTGAAGGGGTAACGCAGACTAGTATAATCTTCACGATCCAGGGTGCACTTCAATTGAACGTTGATTCATTCACCATCATTGTCTTGAAGTCTTGCCTTGAGAACTCCAACTATCATGACAACGAGAGGAAAGGAAAGACCCTAAAAGAATTGTTCCTCTCGAAGGTCGAACAACTCAGGATTAACCCACGGAATGAGACATAACAACATCTCTCAAGCCGAGAGACGAAGTACACATCCATAGGAATTGGAGTGAAGCAGATGACAAAGGTTCACTAGGTAGATAACAATTCCAGACTCAAGAATGTGGTAATCGATTGTCACGTAGCGAGGAGTTGAGTTGCCATGATACCATAATGATGCACCTTAGGGAAGGTGACTCGTAGAAATATCCCCTTAAGTGGCAAAAAGAATTAACTTTGATTCAAAGATCATTGAAACTCTTTAAACCAGCCTAAGACAATTCTCGAGCGATCATTTGGAGGGGGTCGGTAGAATGGCATACTCGGACTTGGATGATGTGGACTACCTTGTTGAAGACAACACAATGGATGAATTTGCTTATCACCGGAAATGGAAGAGACCCATGGTAGAATGGCACATTGGCGGTGCAAGCTGGGAACAAAATGCAAATGATGGGAATGATTCTGGTAACTAGGGAAGAACCCAACAATAGAGAGTGGATTCACTGTTTGAAAAGGTCATAGCATTGCCAAGGAAACCGAGAGGAATCCCAGTTAGAGCCGATGATAACACGTAGCGCTTGTGCGTGCTCTCAAGAACTTGAGCATTTCCATAATCATCAAGGTTTTACCAACATCCGTGTCAAGGATGCTGACAACACAACATGCTACCATGATGAATAGCGATGGACGATGCAGATGCAAAGGAGGATAACACTTTCTCGGATTTCACCTTAGCGAGCCAAGGAACAAAATCTGGACGATCGACCGAGAGACATTTAGCACTCCATCTCTAATGTTCTCCTTGATGTGCTAGCGTAACCCATTCATAGATATGGTTTGATATCTAGAACATCAAGTAAAAAGGTCGGACTTCGGGATCTCAAAATCCATAGGGGCAACTAGGGAGTAAATCCTACGAAATCCCTATGGGGAGGTGGCCAACTACCTCAATCAAGATATTATAATAACAGGTCTTCCGGCTGGGTGTGTTGGCCACGACATCCACTTTACCGGTTTTCGAGTGACCGATATTATAGTTCTTGGGAAATGTTCCAAACCATCATATCTGCCTGAGATTCAGATCTGGTTGGTGTCAGGATATTCCAGACTCATCGAGTCTAGGAAGAAAAATGAAAGTTTGCAACACAAATCGACGACATGACGTTGCGGGATTCTCGGGAATGAACTACGATAGCAAGCTCCAAACATGAGTTGGTTCTGCTACAAACATGTGAACACGTTGTCCCAGACAAGCATGGCCACGTAGTAGTCTTATAATCAAACACTACCGAGTTCGGGTGGGGAACCATAATCGAGGATATCGAAGTCTTTACGCAAGTCCATGGATTAGATCCCAAGCATAGACTTCTTTTCCTTGAACAAGTCAATCAATGGCTTAGTGTGCTAGGGACACATATAGAATGAAGGTTGCAAGTCTCCAGACTACAGAATACTTCGCACGTGTGCATGACTGATTTGGGATGATTCCAAAGGAAACAAAACAATCTTTCTCAAATTCACGGCGGCAACTTTCACCAAATGCACGTGTATAAGAGGAAGTCACTCCTTTCATCAAACAAATACTTCATGAGCTAGCATGAAGAAAATGCTTTCAAAAGTTTCCAACACTAGCTTAATGTTCAACAACATCATTGAGGAGATAAGGATGTTGCCAATGGGCTCAACAACAATTCTTCCGGGTTTCCCTTTAAAAGGAACTCCATAGTTAAGTGAACAAGTGATAGCATTGGTCAGACCCGAAAGATATAATGGTGTATGCTCGAGGGATCAACCACGAGTAAGACAACATTACGAGTATCGTTGGTTCTGGTCTGATTGGATGATAGCCCATACTCCAATCAAAGGTTAGATAAAAATGATAGGTCCAGCAACTGATCACAAGGACCAATCGATGAAGATATCATCTTTCGTCAACACATACTACACAAGAATATCCCTTTGGAACGAACAAAGTCAGGCAAGCTTTTATCTTCCAACTCTCCAAGTTGTTGTCTAGCTTAACCAACTAGCTCAGGGATATCCAACACAGATTCTTGGAGAAGGGTGGTTCACAAGAAACCAACTTGATCACGAGCTCAACACAGCGGTCAGGTGACAACCTGGTAATACTTTCGAGAAGATCTTCAGAAAATCACGAACCACCGATATGTTACTAAGCTCGAGAACAATCTTGCTTTTTGAGGCAAGACGATATGATCAATAGAGCGAAGATTTGAAATAATCCTAACTCATCGATCGAGGAGTGCACCGAGAACAAGGACTAGGTAGCATGATCAACCTTAGAATGATGATTCAAAACCAACACGCTAAGAATGAAATTATTGTCCATTAACTACCAAGCAACAAGGTTGCTAGGAGTATTGAATTCACACATCACGATTCACTTGTCGGCATTCCGGTTGCGACAACACGGAACCGAGGGATGAATAATGATGGCGAGAAGTATCACTACATCAAGAATTCACAAGAGCCGGTGCAATCCTCATGAAAATCCTGACATAAAGACGGTAATATTTCAGGGTAGAACAGAATCAAAAGCTGGGCTGGCATTTTGATCTACGGAGCACAATTGCTTTGACCCAATCCTAGATATGGAAGAGGTACTGGAGTTTGTTTCTCCTATCATTCCGCGATAGAATGGCTTGACGGACCACAAGAGTAATAGGCATCGATAAACGAACGCACGCATACTCTTGACTATCAATTGATAGACGAAGGTCAGTAGACAACTAAAGAGGGACAACTCAAAGGAACATATAACTTTCTGAGTTGTGGATGCATAAATTAGTATGTCGAACCAAGTTCAACATAATTCTTCCGGATAACCCATGCAGAAAGGTTGAGCTGGCAGAGCCACAATATAGCATGGAGAACTCATCGAGAGCGCTCTTGTTGTCATCTTTTGGTTCAGAAGAACTCCTGCCAAGAATGATTCATGGTAATTGGAAGAAGGATGTATCATGAACCTCGAGGACTATCGCAAAGGTTACTATTATCCTAAAGGAACTAGCAACACTATCAACATGATGTAAGTAGGATGAATCTCGGGTTCAAAACCCAGGAATAGAATACCTACTCCTAAGTAGCATCACGGAATGCTTTCGAGAATAAAGGCCAGAATCATCACACTAGGACACAAATCATGGCTAGACCACTAGATGATCCCCTGAGACACCTAGGGTCATAATAATTATTCCAACATAAAGGTCGAGGCAGTAGAATACCTCAACTCAACAATTAGTGTGATTGAGCTGGCATAAAGGAGCATCGAAACCAGAGGGAAAGGATTTTGCAAATGCATCAGACTATTTAGAAACCTGGAATGACTCGGACAGCATAACGGCTGTAAATGCTCAGAAGAGATTTGAGACATTCACAAAAATGGTGGCATAACCACTCAGAAGCACAATATCAAGGTTTCGAGATCAACAATTAACATACGGAAGTAGTAGAAACTGAACTCAAGCTTAAATCCAACAATATTATAAGTCTAAGGATTAGTAACGCGTGATCCTGATAGAAAGAAGAGATAGCCTAGCTCTTAATCCCCGTAGGAAAGATAAGATGACTTAGATCAGAAGGGCATGAGGTATAAGGAGTAAAAAGAGCCTTACGTTCCATCCCACAATCAATTCCCTTATATAACTAAAGAATTTCTAGACTCAACTTCGACCAGTTTGGCTTGGTAATCCAACAGGCAGTCAAGCTCTGATACCAACGCTGTCAGGACCCTGACTCAATGCCACATCGATCTAGCATGTAACACCTCATATCACTTTGCGGCCTCACGCACGGTATTCCCACGGGTGTCGCCTTACCTTTGCCCGGGACCGTTTGCGCCTTTTGGCACACGTATATGATAGTGTCGCTAGCATCCGTATGATAAGGAGCCCGGGCTGACATGGCTAGTCGTAAACCCAAAGTGGCACAAACTTACAGGGACAGGCATCCATGACCCAGCATCGAACGTGTCGGTCATCAGCGAGTGAATCCAGGCTGTAGCACTGGACTAGCAGGACTCCAGTGAACCAGGCTGTAGCGGGCTAACAGGACTCTGGTATTCATCGCGTGACATTTCCCCGAAGGGACAGACACAGGAACGAAGAAGGACACATGCCGGCCAGCCTAAGTGTTCCGGAGCAGTAGCAAGCTACCATGGCTCAGTGGAAACACTAGGAGACATTTCCCGGTAAGAGAGGCTACTAAGAATAAACAACTAGATAGTCAGATCCCACACATACCAAGCATTTCAATAACATACACACAATATGCTCGATATGTGCAAATACAACATGGCATCACAACATGACTCTATAACTCAAGTATTTAATCAATAGGCTCCGAGGAGCGAGATATTACAAACAGGGGTCTCATGACCCAACATTCAGAGCATACATATCAAAGCACAAGTGGAAGCTATCATGTCTGAGTACAGACATCTATAAATGAAAAAGGCTGAGAAGCCTGACTATCTACCAAATCCTGCCGAGGCACAAGACCGTAGCTGAGGTAACAAGCTAAACGTCGAAGTCCACGTGGAACTACTAGTGAGACCGAAGTCTCTCTGCAAAAACATAAAATAGGCAAACGTGAGTACAAATGTACCCAGCAAGACTTACATCAGAACTAACTACATATGCATCATTATCAACAAGGGGATGGTGGGGTTTAACTGCAGCAAGCCAGCTTTGACTCGGTGGCTATCCTAAACTACGACTGCAAGCAACTCTTTTGAGGTGGCGCACACGAGTCCACATATTCACCATATCAATACACCACTATGGATCCGCTCCCGTCTCCCTACGAGAACGCCATCCATAGCACTCACGCTTATCTTGCGTATTTTAGAGTATCCACTTTCACTTGTCTATGAACTGATATAAGCAACCGAGAAGTCCTTTACCGCGGACACGGCTATTCGAATAGATGATATTAACCCTGCAGGGGTGTACTTCTTAGCGTCTGCACACGACATGTGCTCGGCAGACTTCAAGCGAAAGCCGACGTGGGTGTAGACCACGACCTACCTAAACACCTAAGTCTCTAGTCCAGGTTTATTGCCTATTCGGGTTCCATCCATGAGGAGATCCGGCCGGAGTTTCGCTCACAGCCCCAAACGATGTGAACAGGGTTCCCGAGATACCAAACGGGCATCCGGTACACCGTGCCACGTACCTACCGCATCACAGCCCACCCCTACGGTCAGCCATGTCCACGGCCTCCAGTAAGCTACAAACACCAGAAACTACTTGCAACTCCTGGACAGAGGACAAGGGTGAATAAGAAGTCGAGCGGGGTCATATTTCAGGGCCCAATGTATGGTAGTAGCTGAATCATGGATCACAAACACAGAACTCAGTTCCTGAGGACGGCTGCAATGAGACAACCCACCATGTACTCCTACATGGCCTCTCACCGCTACCTTTACCAAATCGTGTTCACACACTTAGCTCACACACAGTAGGACATGTTCACACACCTCTGATTCATCCCCGATGAATCAGACCTGACTCAACTCTAAGCAGTAGCAGGCATGACAAACAAACATGAATGAGTAGGCACAACAGGTCTCAAACAACTCCTACTCATGCTAGTGGGTTTCATCTATTTACTGTGGCAATGACAGGTCATGCAAAGGATAAAGGGGTTCAGCTACCGCAGCATGTAACAGTTGAATCGTTGTTGTCCTAATGCATTAAAAAAAGAGCAAGAGCGAGAGAGTAGGATTGTATTGGAATGAACAAGGGGGTTTTGCTTGCCTGGTACTTCTGAAGATAGCATTGAGTCTTCATCAGTGTCAACGATCACATCATCGGTATCACGTCTATTGAGAGGGGACAAATACCGGCAACATAGAAGGGAACACAATCAATGCAATGCACAATATGATGCATGATCATGACATGGCAAAATGAATGTGTTTTGAGCTAATGCAACTAGCAACAGATTAAATGAAGTTGGTTTGAATACAAGATTCAAATTCAAACTCCATATGTGATTATTTAAATGCCCTTTATATGATTTGTGCTAAACAGCATCTATAAGTTGTTCTAACATGCATGAAAATGGTACATATGGATTCCTTGAATTTTTCTGATAATTTTTCATATATAAATTATTTAATTTGGAGTTACGGTTGAATTCCTATGAATTTTTGAAGTTTTGAACATTTTCTGGAATTTCCTGAATATTTAGAATTAAAATAATTCCAGAAAATGATTTAACTACGTCAGCCTGAAGCCAGCATGGCATCAGCGAGTCAACGGCCAGGTCCAGGTCAAACCTGACGTGTGGGGGCCACACGTCAGTGACACAGGTTAGACAGGGGGGTTAGTTTAGTTTAATTAAAGATTAGGGGCACTAGGGCCCACATGTCAGTGGCTCTAGGCCTGGGTTAGCGGGGTGGTTAGGCCCTAATGACCGGCCACGTCAGCTCTCGCCGGAGTTTAGCCGGCGACGACCACAGAGCACGGCGGGGGACGCCGGACTTGCGCTAGGGGCATCGGATCGACGCGCCAAGGGCACCAGGAGGTAGCCCGTGCCCGTGCGCATCTAGGGGGACCAACGGGAGGTGCGGGGGTGGCCGGGGTTCGCCGGAGTGGAGCCCGAGGCGGCGGCCGGAGCTCGGGGTTGGGGCGAGTTAGTGCTACGGTGCGCAAACGAGCGAGGTGAGCGGCTAGCGGGGCGCTACGCGGTGCGGGGAGCGAGTTAGGCACGCCAGGGTGACCAAATGGTCACCGGAGCTATGCCGGCGACGAGCTCAGGCGGCGGCGTGCTACGGCCAGCTATGAAATGGCGGCTACGGCGAGCGGCAAGCCACGGGGTTAGGGGCAAAACATGTAGGAGCTCACGGTGGTTCGGATAGGGTAGATGACGAGCTCGGGGAAGCGGAGACGGCGGCGAATCGACGTTGAAGATCCTCGGCGGCCGGCGATGGAAACAGCGATGGTGGCAGCGTTGCAGCGTTTCCGGGACCTTGTGGCTCGGTGGGGAGAAAGAGGGGGTCGAGGCGGAGCCTTTGAGCGCATCGGCGAGGCTAGGGGGTGGCGGTGGCCGCGAGGGAGCTCGTCGGTGGCGGCGGCTCTGTTCGGGCGAGTGAGAGAGAGGTCCAGGGGAGAGGATGAGGACGCGGGAGAGTGAGGGAGAGAGGCAGGGAGGTGCGTGGCGTCTCTGGGGCGTCGAGGAGGAAGCAGGAGGTGGCCAGGGGGAAGCAGGAGGTGGCCGAGGCCTCTCGGGCGCGTGCCACGCCTCGCCTCTGCCTACTGGCAGAGGAAGACGACAGGGGGGGGAGTGGAGATGGGCTGGGCCGTGCTGGGCCAGGTAAGTGGGCGCCAGGTAAGTGGCTGGGCTTCTCTCTTTTTCTTTTATTTCTTTTCTATTTCTGTTATTTTGTTTTTGATTTGATTTAAAATACCAAATCATTTTATAAAATCCTGGAAACAATTGTGGGTGCTTTCTGAATTATTTCAGTGACCCTTAACAATTTCCAACATTTATTTGAACATTAAAATTATTTATAGTATTTAAATGCCCAAAGTCAAATACCATATGATTTAATTCAAAAATCCAAAAATGACCTAAGAATATATTCATCATTTTTGACAGAGGTTTCCACCTTAACCAGAAATCATGAACTTTTCTTAGGAACATTTTGGGTTTATTGAAAAGATTTTAATTCACCCTAGTTGAGTTGATTTAATGCTAGGGTTTGAACATCCCCATTTCAATTTTAGGCAAAATTTAAACATGATGCAACACATGACTAGCTAGCTCAGAGCAAACCAGAAGCTAGGGATGTGACACCATCTCTCCTCGCGAGATCGGGTTTCACTCTGCAGCTGCGTGCGGCGAGCGGAAGAATCGGGAGAAAGGGTGCGGCGTTCCTCGCGGAGTCTTGCCCGCGTACGGTGTCCCTGAGGAGCACGGGATCAAACTGGGGCGCAGATCGATCCGGGCTCGGCCTCGGTCGCGTGTACGGTGCGCTCCAGTCCGGCTCGGGGAAGGAGACGAGCAGGGCGCGGGACCCGCTGTCAGTGGCTGGAGGCAAGGGGTGGATCGGGCGCGGGTCGGGTGCGAGCGAGCGGGCGTACCGCTTCGCTGTGTGCGGCTGCTGCGCTGGCTGGCTGGGCTACGGCGATGGGCCAGTTGGCTGGCCGGCTGGCTGGCCTTGTTTTTTTATAAACAAAAACTACAGCAGTAGAAAACAAAAGAAATAAAATAACATACACAAAATAAAATCTAAATAAAAATACCTAGACACAGTAAAAATAGCCCTATAGCTATAATCTACAGGAACACTAGTTCCAATACTAATGCAATTTTGGAAATTCATTTTGATGCAAAAGGCCACACAAACAGTAAAATAACACACAATTAAAATATTTTGAAGATTGCAAAAATTACCAGAACATATC
Source organism: Triticum aestivum (assembly GCF_018294505.1). Taxonomy (NCBI): domain Eukaryota; kingdom Viridiplantae; phylum Streptophyta; class Magnoliopsida; order Poales; family Poaceae; genus Triticum; species Triticum aestivum. The sequence goes on along the minus strand of NC_057804.1, from coordinate 165,087,508 downwards.
AGATGAGCTGGAAATAATATTCTGCACATTATGAACATTTTAAAACAGGGGAGAAGTCATGTTATCTCCACTCCAATAAATTGCCTTTAGTTGCATAATGAAGAGAATATTCCAGAAAAGCAAATAATGCATGGAAAAGTATGAAATGCATATGAATGATCTATTAACATCCAAATTGGGAAAATTGGGATGTTACATGTTCGACCGGCCACGTTCGAAACGGGATCCTATTCATCGGGAGGGGCTGGCGTACCGCAAAACCGAGGAAACAAACTTCTGTTTGACCTCCTACGGTCGAAACGGGGTCCTGTTGATCGAGAGAGGTGTGGCGTACCGCAAAACGGAGGAAACAGACTTGTGTTGGAGCGCTACGATCGAAACAGGGGTCCTGGTCATCGGGAGGGGTGTGGCGTACCGCAAAACGGGACTCCACGGGATACTGTTCATCTCCACCGTCGACCTCCTCCAGCCTCCACGGGCTACTGTTCATCCATGATACGTCTCCAACGTATCTACTTTTCCAAACACTTTTGCCCTTGTTTTGGACTCTAATTTGCATGATTTGAATGAAACTAACCCAGACTGACGTTGTTTTCAGTAGAACTACCATGATGTGGTTTTATGTGTAGAAAACAAAAGTTCTCGGAATGTCCTGAAAATCCAGGGAGGCACTTTTTGGAAAATATAAAAAATACTTGCGAAAGAATCAAGACCAGGGGGCCCACACCCTGTCCACGAGGGTGGGGGGCGCGCCCACCCCCCTGGGCATGCCCCCTGTCTCGTGGGCCCCCTGAGGCTCCGCCGACCTCAACTCCAACTCCATATATTCCGTCTCGCAGAGAAAAAAATCAGAGAGAAAGTTTCATCGCGTTTTATGATACGGAGCCGCCGCCAAGCGCTAATCTCTCTCGGGAGGGCTGATCCGGAGTCCGTTCGGGGCTCCGGAGAGGGGGATTCATCGTCGTCGTCATCATCAACCATCCTCCACACCAATTTCATGATGCTCACCACCGTGCGTGAGTAATTCCACCATAGGCTTGCTGGACGGTGATGGGTTGGATGAGATTTACCATGTAATCAAGTTAGTTTTGTTAAGGTTTGATCCCTAGTATCCACTATGTTTTGAGATTGATGTTGCTATGACTTTGCTATGCTTAATGCTTGTCACTTGGGCCCGAGTGCCATGATTTCAGATCTGAACCTATTATGTTTTCATGAATATATGTGTGTTCTTGATCCTATCTTGCAAATCTATAGTCACCTATTATGTGTTATGATCCGACAACCCCGAAGTGACAATAATCGGGATACTTCTCGGTGATAACCGTAGTTTGAGGAGTTCTTGTATTCACTATGTGCTAATGCTTTGTTCTGGTTCTCTATTAAAAGGAGGCCTTAATATCCCTTAGTTTCCTCTAGGACCCCGCTGCCACGGGAGGGTAGGACAAAAGATGTCATGCAAGTTCTTTTCCATAAGCACGTATGACTATTTACGGAATACATGCCTACATTACATTGATGAATTGGAGCTAGTTCTGTGTCACCCTATGTTATAACTATTACATGAGGAATCGCATCCGACATAATTATCCATCACTAATCCAATGCCTACGAGCTTTTCACATCTTGTGCTTCGCTTATTTACTTTTCCGTTGCTACTGTTACAATCACTACAAAACCCAAAAATATTACTTTTGGTACTGTTACCTTTATTATCATACTAATTTGCTACTAAATACTTTGCTACAGATACTAAGTTATCCAGGTGTGGTTGAATTGACAACTCAACTGCTAATACTCAGTAATATTCTTTGGCTCCCCTTGTGTCAAATCAATAAATTTGGGTTGAATACTTTACCCTCGAAAGCTTTTGCGATCCCCTACACTTGTGGGTTATCAAGACTAATTTCTGGCACCGTTGCCGAGGATCATAGCTCTATTCTTTGAGTCACTTGGGATTTATATCTGTTGATCACTATGAGGAACTTGAAAGAAGAAAGAACCAAGATTTTTCCCTCAACTACGAGGGGAGGTAAGGAACTGCCATCTAGCTCTGCACTAGATTCTCCTTCTGCTTTGAGTAAGCTTGCGACACCTAAACCTGCTACTGCTATGAATTCTGATATGTCGCATGTTATTGATGATGCCACTTCTGCTATGCATGATACTTATGATGAAACTACTTCTGTGCATGATACTACTTTGACATTAGGTGAATTTCTTGATGAACAACTTGCTAGGGCTAGAGACAATGAAATTATTGAAGATGCTATTATTGATGATAGTGATGATGAAAGTTCTCCCAATGATTATGAATTGCCTGTTGTTCCTAAGGGTTATGTTATGGAAGAGGAAGCTGCTAGAGCTATCTTTGCTTGTAAAGATAGATATGATCTTAAGAAATTATTAGCTAAATGGAAGCAGCAGTCTCTTAATGCTAGAATGAATCCTGACCCTGCTTTTGCTACTTCACCTATTTGTGTTACTAATAAGGATTATGAATTATCTGTTGATCCTGAGATTATTACTTTAGTTGAATCTAATCCTTTTTATGGCCTTGAATATGAAACTGTTGTGGCATATCTTACCAAGTTGAATGATATAGCCACCCTGTTTACTGATGATGATAAATCTCGCTATTATTATATTCTTAAGATAATTCCGTTCTCATTAAAGGGTGATGCTAAGACTTGGTATAATTCTCTTGCTCCTGGTTGTGTGCGTAGTCCCTAGGATATGATTTATTACTTCTCTGCTAAAAATTTCCCTGCTCATAAGAAACAAGCCGCCTTACGGGAAATATATAATTTTGTGCAAATCGAAGAAGAGAGTCTCCCACAAGCTTGGGGGAGGCTTCTCCTATTACTTAATGCTTTGCCTGATCATCCTCTTAAGAAAAATGAAATACTTGATATCTTTTATAATGGACTAGCCGATGCTTCCAAGGACTACTTGGATAGTTGTGCTGGTTGTGTTTTCAAGGAAAGAACAGTCGATGAAGCTGAATTACTATTGAATAATATGTTGACTAATGAAAATAATTGGACTCTTCCCGAGCCAATTCCTGAGGCAATTCCTAAACCAATTGAGCCAATTCCTGAGCCTATTTCTAAACCCACTCCGAAGAAGAGAGGTGTTTTATTTCTCAGTCCTGAAGATATGCAAGAGGCAAAGAAATCAATGAAAGAAAAAGGTATTTAAGCTGATGATGTTAAGAATTTACCTCCTATTGAAGAAATACATGGTCTTAATACACCGCCTTTTGAAGAACCACATTGTCTTGATAACCCGACATGGGTAGTAAAGGTAAATTCTCTCTATAGATATGATAAAGTTGAAATTCCCTCTACTAAATTTCATAGCCATGCTTAGATGAATTCGATGACTTGATGGCTAGACAAGAAAGTTTTAATGCTTATGTTGGTAGAGAGTTAAAGAATAATGCTTTCGAGATAGGATGCGTGAGTGATTATATGGCTAGAGTTAAAGGTGAACTTAAACTCGTTAGCAAATATGCTTCTATGGTTGCTACTCAAGCTGAGCAAGTACTTAAAGCTCAAAATGATTTGCTTGATGAATTAAATAATAAACCTGACTTTGCTGTTAGAGTGGCTACTAGAACTGGCAGAATGACCCAGGAACCTTTGTATCCTGAAGGCCACCCTAAGAGAATCGAGCAAGATTCTCAGAGAAATAATTTAGAGGCACCTAGTTCTTCTAAAAAGAAGAAACAGAAAAATGATAGAACTTTGCATGCTTCTAGTTAACCTATTGCAGACACACCTGAGAATCCCAATGATATTTCTATCTCTGATGCTGAAACACAATCAGGTGATGAATATGAACCTAGTGATAATGTTAATGATAATGTTCATGTTGATGCTCAACCTAGCAAAAACAATGAAGTAGCGATTGAACCTGTTGTTGATCTTGATAACCCACAATCAAAGAATCAACATTATGATAAGAGAGATTTCGTTTCTAGGAAGCACGGTAGAGAAAGAGAACCATGGGTTCAGAAACCCATGCCCTTTCCTCCTAAACCATCCAAGACAAAGGATGATGAGGATTTTGAGAACTTTGCTGAAATGATTAGACCTATCTTCTTACGTATGCACTTAACTGATATGCTTAAAGTAAATCCTTATGCTAAGTATATGAAGGATATCATTACAAACAAAAGAAAGATACCGGAAGCTGAAATTTCCACCATGCTTGCTAATTACACTTTTAAGGGTGGAATACCAAAGAAACTTGGAGATCCTGGGGTACCAACTATACCATGCTCCATTAAAAGAAAATATGTTAGAACTACTTTATGTGATCTTAGAGCCGATGTTAGTGTTATGCCTCTCTCTGTATATTGTAGACTTGAATTGAATAAGTTGACACCTACTGAAATATCTTTGCAAATGGCTGATAAATCAACTGCTATACCTGTGGGTATTTGTGAGGATGTGCCTGTTGTGGTTGCAAATGTCACTATCTTAACGGACTTTGTTATTCCTGATATTCCCGAGAATGATAGTATGTTGATTATCCTTGGTAGACCCTTTTTGAACACTGCAGGGGCAGTTATTGATTGCAACAAAGGCAATGTCACTTTTCATGTTAATGATAATGATCATACGGTGAACTTTCTGAGGAAACAATCTCAAGTTCATAGCATCAATTCTATTGGAAAAGTTCCAACTATCATTATTGGAGGGTTTGAATTTCCTCTCCCTACTGTCAAGAAAAGGTATGATATTCTTATTATTGGGGATGTTCATATCCCCGTTGAGGTAACTTAGTGTTATTCAAAATTTCTCCGGTTCCGCGTTATTCGGAATGAGTTTGTTAACAAGGCTTGATCAACCTTGTTAGTGGATTCATTTTGATGATCACGAGATGGATGAAACTAGAAGGCACAACCTTCTGTACCCTCTTTTTACTTTCTGTTATTTAGAATAAATAAAGCAAAAGTAGTATTATATGTCTGTTTTCTGAATAATCTGTGCAATAAAAAATATCCCAAAAATAAAAGTGCTCCAAATGCTCTGCAAATTTAGTATGATTTTTATGGAATATTTGAGGATTTTAGGCACTGAAATCACTACAGGAGGGGCAAGCACCAGGCCACAAGAGTGGAGGGCGCGCCCACCCCCCTGGGTGTGCCCCCTGTCTCGTGGGCCCCTGGTGCCCCCCCTCCACTTATGCCAGCACCCACACACTCCATCTTCTTCCCAAAAATATCCCCATCCAACTCAAGCACGAGTTCTAGCTCGTTTTGCTGCGATTTTTGAACTCCTTGCTCAAAGCTCCATTCACAAAACTGCTTTGGGAGATTGTTGCTTGGTATGTGACTCCTCCATTGGTCCAATTAGTTTTTGTTCTAGTGCTTTATTCATTGCAAATTTTTGCTGCATAGGTGACCATGTTCTTGAGCTTGCATGTTAAATTTATGAGGTCCCAAGTAATTCTAATGCATGATTTAGGCTCTAGGCACTTGTAGGAGTAGTTGCTATCAATCTTGTTTAGTTTTATTCACTTTTATTTTGAAGTTACTAAAATTTTAGAAATTTTCAGAAAATGTTAAGGAAACTTGAGGGGCTCTTCTAGCCAAGGCTCCTAGGAAAAACAAGCTAAAGAGAAGGAAAAAGCCAAGTATAATCTTCCTCGCATAGCGGAAGTACGGCCATGTGAATGGTCATGTGATGATTTCTTGAAAGAAGCTGGAATTCATGAAGATTTTTATTCTTTGATAAAAAATTGAGGCCTCACCGATTTCTTCCACGACAGGATCGATCAGTATATCTTACTCACCAATACTTTCGTGCAAAACTTTTATTATTATCCTAAGAAGTCACCGCCTTCAGTATCATTTCATTTATATGATGAATTTAGGGAAATGTCTTTACGTAATTTTTGCACGGTCTGTAGGATACCCTTTGAGGGAAAATTAGAGGAACCCCATCGTAAAGATGTGGATGGCTTTGTTAACACTATCACTGTAGAGGATCCAAAGAAGGGTTCCGATGCGAAAATATCTAGCATACATTTTCCTGTTTTACGCTACTTTGCCATATTTGCTAGTAGATGTTTAACTGGTCGTGGAAATAGTTGAAACTTCAATGTTCCTGATATTATCATTCTTCACCATGCCTTGTTTGGAGATAATAGTTTTAGTATGGGTGCCGTCATTGCTAAACGGCTAAGCCTGAATCGTACAAAAGGCCCCATTTTTGGAGGTATCTATGCTTCACGTCTTGCTAGACATTTTGAGATACCTATTAGGCACCATGAGAAAGAGGAGACAAAATTACCTCCTTACATTTTAGATTACAAGAGCATGGTAGCACATGAGTTCATTGTTGACAACAAAGAGAAGATGCTCTTTTATAACCTGAGATTTAATAAGAAACACAATGAGACTATTATTTTGCCTGTGCCTCTGTTGTTTGATTTGATTGCAGATAATTTTCTTGTCACACCGGAAGCGGTGTACGCTCATCGAGGCCAAGCATCCACTCCAGAACCTGAGCCTGAGCTAGAACTTGCAATGGACCCTTATCGTGCATCATCTTACCAGTGGGACCCGGAGATGGCCAGCCAGTGGTATCTTGATTACACTTCCCAATACACCGGGGAGAGTAGCAGTGGCCCTTGGCATTAGGACAACTTAGGCCAAAAGCCTAAGCTTGGGGGAGTACGTATTTCTCACCGACTTTACATTCACACACTATCTAGTCGTTAGTGCTCATACTCTTTCATTGTATTATCCATGCTAGTTTAATTTTCTTTTTCTCGCTTTATTCTTGTGTGTTTGATAAACCTTAAGAAAAACCAAAAAATTAGTTAGTTTAATTTCCATGCTTGTAGTAGAAATTAAAATGAAAACCCAAAAAGATTTCTCGTTCTTCTTCTTACTTGTTGGGAGCTTTCCCAGGTAAATATTTTTCTTTTCTTTTCTTTTCTTTGGGGGTGGAGAGTAGAAGACCATATTGAAAATGTTTAGTGGCTCTCACATGCATGATTGTTTATTTAACTTAGAGCCCATATTACTTTGTCTTCTCTCTTGAGTTGAATGCTTGCAAATTCCAGCTTAGTCCAATGCACGTGCACTATTATTATTATACACATCGTTCGGTCGTGCAAGTGAAAGGCAATAATGACGATATATGATGGACTTATTGAGATGAGAAAAGCTGGTACCTCTTTTTTTTGTAAATAGGATGAGTTCATCGTTTCTGATTCAGCTTATTATGAGGTAAACATATTTGCAATGACATTTAGAGATTATAGTTGCTTGTGCCATGCTTGATTAGCTATGAGTTATAATGGTTTACCTTGCGTGCCAACATGCTATTAGAATGATTATGATGTGGTACGATGGGATGGTATCCTCCTTTGAATGAATTGAGTGACTCAACTTGGCACATGTTCACGCATGTAGTTGAAACAAATCAACATAGCCTTCACGATATTTATGTTCATGGTGGATTATATCCTACTCATGCTTGTACTCGGTGTGAACTAATTTTAATGCATGTTTATGACTGTTGTCGCTCTCTCAGTTGGTCGCTTCCCAGTCTTTTGCTAGCCTTCACTTGTACTAAGCGGGAATACTGCTTGTGCATCCTAACTCCTTAAAACCCCAAAGTTGTTCCATATGAGTCCACCATACCTTCCTATATGCGGTATTTACCTGTTGTTCCAAGTAAATTTGTATGTGTCAAACTCCAAACCTTCAAATGAAATTCTGTTTTGTATGCTCGAGCAGCTCTTGTTTCAACTAGGGCTGCCTATATCTTCCATGCTAGGTGGGTTATTCTTAAGAGGAGTGGACTCCGCTCGTCATTCACGAGAAAGGGCCGGTAACTGAGATGCCCAGTCCTATGATCCAAAAAGATCAAAGCAAATCAAAATAATTAAACAAAACTCTGCCAGGGCTGTTGTTAGTTGGAGGCACTCGTTGTTTCGAGCAAGCCATGGATTGATGCTTGTTGGTGGTTGGGGGAGTATAAACCTTTACCATTCTATTTGGGAACTGCCTATAATGCATGTAGTATGGAAGATACAACCATCTCATAGTTGTTGCGTTGACAGTGAAAGTATGCCGCTCAAAATGTTATTCAATCTCTATTTTAAAATCGAGCTCTGGCACCTCTACAAATCCCTGCTTCCCTCTGTGAAGGGTTTATCTATTTACTTTTATGTTGAGTCATCACCCTTCTTATTAAAAAGCACCCGCTAGAGAGCACACTATCATTTTCATTCATTATTATTGGTTTATATTGGGTATGACTTGATTGGATCTCTTTTACCATGAATTACAATGTTTACTCAGTCCTTGATCTTTAAAGGTGCTCTGCATTTATGTTTTGTCTAAGAAAGGGCTAGCGAGATACCATTTTGTTATATCATGTTATGATTGTTTTGAGAAAGTGTTGTCATCCAAGTTTTATTATTATGGCTTGCTAGCTGATTACGCTATTGATATGAGTAAATGTGAGACCGAGGTGTTATTGTGAGTATGGTTAGTTCATAATATTTGCTTAAACCTAAATGACGGCTTTGCATGTTTACAACAACAAGAGCAAACAGAGTTTGTAAAAGTTTTTCTTTATCACTTTCAGTTTATCAACTGAATTGCTTGAGGACAAGCAAAGGTTTAAGCTTGGGGGAGTTGATACGTCTCCAACGTATCTACTTTTCCAAACACTTTTGCCCTTGTTTTGGACTCTAATTTGCATGATTTGAATGAAACTAACCCAGACTAACGCTGTTTTTAGCAGAACTGCCATGATGTTTGTGACACTCCAAAATTTTAATTTGGCCTTTATCAAAAACTTTGTGGTTTTCTTTGAAAAGAGGCCATTTAATTTTTTCAGAAATCCTTCCTCTTAAAAAAACTTCCTTTGCTTTGGCAAGGATTTTTTCTTTTCAAACATTGGTGTTTGAATCTTTTGAAACTTCTTCTCTGTTGGTCCCCTCTCAAATTTATTTTTGGAGTTTAATCTTTTTCTTTTAAATTGAAACTCCATGAAAATTTGGGATTTTCATATCTTGGAACCACCCATGACTTGGCATTTTTGCCCATGTGGTAAAACCCCTCCAAAACCTCCCCTACTCCTTGTGATCAACCTAAGTTCTCTGTCCCAACTAATCCAAATAAGTTTTGGATTTTATTCTAATTATTTTTCCTCTCAAATCAATTCTGAAAATTATTTGGAGCCTGAGTGATTTTCAAAGCAAGTACCCTTTTGCATTTGAGTTTTGACCTCAAACCAACTCTCCTGGATAGTCCTTTGTACCCACAACCCAGAACCATCTTGATCCACTCCTCCTCTTTTCAAATTTTTCAAAATTCAGTCTCTGCAAGTTTGGACCGGATTTGCCAAATTTGATGAAATTCATATCTACACTCCTCCAAAAATTCCACCAAAATTCAGGCAGCCTTCTTGAGCAATGAGAAGCCACTCCACCAAAAATCAGCTCAAGGAAAAATCTCCAGAGGCCAAAAACATTCTGTCGAACACCTGAGCTGCACTATTCCTTTGCAAATTCAGAAAGTTCAGAGATTCAGTTATCTTTCTTCCTTCGTCAGATTCGGTCACGCGGCCACAGTGCGCCCTGGCGCGTTGCACGCAGCCTGTTCTCCCTGGCTAGCACCACGCACGCACGCTTGGCCGATTCCTGGCATCGGTAGCAGCGAGCCTTGCCGGCGTTGGAAGTGCTGCGGTGGCTGCACCTCCCGTGGCGGCCAACAAGGGCCCGAGCCCTCTCGCCACGCCACCCGGGGCCGCCCAACACCCCCTGGCCCTCCACGTGTCCCTACCGTGCCAGTGCACGCCCGTGGCACCGTCGCCGTGGCCCGGCAAGCACGGAACGTGCTCCCTGCCGCCGACGGGCCGCGCCACCCCCGTTCCGTCGAGCTCACCCATAGCACCAAGTCCCAGCCCGTTTAGCGCCTAAATGGGACCGGTGGACCTCAACGACGATGCCCAAGCCCCTAATCCCACTACACATCCCCGGCACCGCCGTAATCACTCGCCGGAGATCCCCGTTCACGGCAGCCGCCTCGGGCCGCCTATAAAAAGGGCCCCCGAGCTCACCATCGTGCACGCCTCATCCCCACTCCTCACCAACGCCACGCCAGGCCACTAGGGGGACCCCGAGGAGGTCTCCTCCCCCAACTCCGGCCGCCACGATCCGCCTCGGCCTCCACCACGATTCGCTCCGGTAAGGCCATCTTCGGCACCCAAACCCCGTCCTTTACCCTCTCTAGCTACCAGGAGCCTAACCCCCTCTTCAATTTGACCTCTGCAGCCCTCTCCGACGAGCCCCTCGACCACCCGAGCCGCCGTCCACCGGAGCAAAGCTCGCCGTCGACGTGGTACTCGCCAGCGACCACCACCACCACCAACCGACGCGGAATGGCGCCCCGAGCACGGAGGTACCCTCCGATCCCCCTGCCTCGCCGTGGATCGCCACCGGCGACCACCGCGGCTCTCGGGCGCCGACGAGCTTCGCCCCCCCCCCCCTTTTTGAAGTTCAAACCTGACAAGTGGGACCCCACCGTCAGCCTCTCTGCCCTCTCTGGTTGAATCGTTTTCTGAAAGCGCCTTCGGGAAAAATGCGTTTTCTCTTTGGGCTGGCGTAGTTCTGCCGAAACATTTTCTGTTTTTATAAGCTAGCCCCTGGAAATCTTCTGTTTCATTACAAATGAGTCCCTGGACAAAAACCCTTATAACTTTTAAACAGAAAAGTATTTTTGATTGATTCTTTTTCTGTTCTCTTTAAAATTTTGTCTAGTTTTTTATCAGATTTATTTGAAAAATATTTTAAATACTTTCTGTGCACTCCTTGGTATTTACGATAGCGCATATATTTTCTTTATATCGTAGATACCGAAGGAGGTGACGGAGCCGCGAACTTCACCGAGATAGGCTCCGACTACTCTGAACCAAGCAAGCATGTTTGAACTTTTGATATGATGAGTGTCTTGGCATGTTTTGCATTTAGTTAGTTTCATGGCATGTTGAGAAGCATATCGATGAACGTTATTTTATGTGATAATGTGGTAAGTGAGTTCGACGATCCATAAGTGGATGGATGTGAGTATGAATGGCCATGTGTTGGCATGAGGATGGGTGAGATGGCAGTGTCGCAGCATGCCAGTCTTACGCCAGACTATGTGACTTCAGTGTCAAACCGTATCGGTCCAGTTCCTCTCATTTCCTTCCCTGTACTACCACATGTTTTCCACAAGGAATATGGTTTAGTAAGTTGCAAACCTCTTTCATGGTACACACCAAAGAGGGGAGGCCGTGATGATGGTTCCATGGCCCTGGATTAAAGCCAGTCATCCGGTCAGGGGGCATGGGTGTTTCCGGTTGGGACCGAGAGGGGGGCACCCCTTAGAGCGCGCCTATATAAATTTGATCCCATGCTCTTCGAGATTGTGATCTCCCCGTCTCAAAAGTTTTTCTTGGACGATGTCTAGGGTGATTCCTAGCATCGAGAGGTAGGATGGGTGTGTACTGGTTAGCTGTGTTTTCTTCCGAAATACCGTAAATGGAACTAGTCCTTCGTGACTACGGAAATCCGTTGGCTGTGGGAAAATTTTTGTACAAACTCTGCAGAGTCATATATTCCTCCAAATCATCTATTCCATGTCCACATTCGTATTATCTTATCCTAATCAAATGTCAGTTTTGATGGCAGAGACCCCGGTGATTCGCTTGAGTGCTAACTCCGGTTAAATGATTATTCCTGTGGATGGACTAACCTATTTATTCTCATGGATTAAATGTTTATTATGAGTATATTTTACTTGTGAATAAAAGCCCTTTCTGTGATGTCGCCCCGACGTCCGACTGTGGCATTTCTTTTCAAGCCCTTTCTGTGATGTCGCCCCGACGT